>NW_028270186.1:43470677-43770677 GCF_037043375.1 Chiloscyllium plagiosum
CTCTCTCACCCTCTCTCTCCCCCTCTCTCCCCCCTCTCCTCCACACTCTCCCCCTCTATCCGCCCATCTCTCTGCCCCCTCTCTCTCCCCTCTCCCTCCCCCTCCCCTCTCTCTCTCCTCCTGTCTCCCCTCCTCTTTCGCCCCTCTCTCTCACACACCTCTCTTACGTCTCTCTCTCTCTCTCTCTCTCACTTCAGCTCTCTCTCTTCCCCTTGCGGTCTCTCTCACTCTCTCATCCTCTTCTCACACTATCTCTCTCTCCGTGCCTCTCTCCCTCTCTCTTGCCTCCCTCTCTCTCTTATCTCACGGTCTCTCTCATTCGCTCTCTCTTGCTCGTGCTCTCTCTCTCTTTCTGTCGCTCATGCTCTCTCTGTCTGGCACTCTCACTCTCTCTCTACCTCTCTCTCAGTCCACCCTACCTCCCTCACCTCTTCTCTCTCACTCTTGCTTTATCTCTCTCTCTCTGTCTGTCGCTCTCTCTCTCCGTCTCTCTCTCAGTATGCCCCCTCACCTCCTCTCTCTCAACCCATCTTTCTCAACCCCTCACTCCCCCCTCTCTTTCAACCCCGCTCTCTCTCACCCCTCTCTCACCCCCCCATCACCACCACCTCGCTCAATTCCCCTCACTCTCTGATCCCCTCACTCTCTCACCCCCTCACTCACCCCTCTCTCTTTTCCACTCTCTCTCTCAACCCTGTCTTTCTCTGTCAACCCCTCGCTCTCACCCCTCTCTCTCACACCCTCTCTCTCACACCTCTCTCTCACCCCCCTCTGTCAACACCCCTCAAACTCTCATCCCCTCACTCTCTAACCCCCTCAGTCTCTCACCCCCCTCTCTCTCCCCTTTCTCTCTGTCACCCCTTTCTCTCCCACCCCAATCTCTTTCACATCCCCATCTCTCTGCCTCTTTCTCCTCCCCTCTCTCTCCTTCACGCTCCCTCTCTCTCACTCCCATTCTCTCTCACCCCTCTCTCTCCCACTCCCTCTGTGTCACTCACTCCCACCTCTCCCTCTCACTGCCCTCTCACCCCATTCTCTCTCTTACCCACTCCCCACTTTCTCACTCTCAAACCCCCTTGTCTCTCACCCCTCTCTCTCACACCTCTCTCTCACTCCCTGTGTCTCTCACCACCCCTCTCTCACCACCCCCTCTCTCAACCCCCTCACTCTTTCATCCCCTCTCTCTCACCCCTCTCTCTGTCACCCCCTCTCACCCCTCCTCTATCTCTCACCCCCTCACCCCTCTCCCTCTCTCTCTTACCCTGCGCTGTCTCTCTCTCCAACCCCTCCCCCTCTCACCCCTCTCGGTCACCCCCTGTCTCTAACCCTCTCTCTCTCACCCTTCTCTTTCTCTCTCAACCCCTCTCTCTCTCACCACTTTCTCTCACACCCCTCTCTCTCACCCCTCTTTCTCTGTCAACCCCTCTCTCTCACCGCTCTCTCTCTCTCACTCTCTCTCTCGCTCACTGCCCCCCTCTCACCACACCCTCTCTCAACAACCCTCACTCTCTCACCCCCTCTCTCTCAACCCCTCTCTCTCTCTCACATCCATCTCTCTCTCACCCCTCTTTCTCTCCTCTCTCTCTCTCCGTTATCCTTCTCTCTCCCACCCCAATCTCTTTCGCATCCCCCCTCTCTCTCACACACTCTCACACACACTCGCTCTCACTCCCCGCCCTCTCTCCCGCCATCTCTCTGCCTCTTTCTCATCCCCTCTCTCTCCTTCTCACTCCCTCTCTCTCACCCCCTCTCTCTCTTAATGCCTCTCTCTCCCACCCCCTCTCTGTCACTCACTACCACCTCCTCCTCTCACCCAGCTCTCTCTCTCACCCCCTCTCTCTCTTACCCTCTCTCTCTCACCCCTCGTTCTCTCACCCCTCTCTCTCGCCCCTCTCTCTCACACCCTCTCCTTCTAACTCCGCTCTCTCTCTCTTCCCCACTTTCTCTCTCAATCACCCCTTGTCTGTCACCCCCCCCTCTCTCCCACCTCCCTCTCTCACACCCCCTCTCACTCCCATCTCACTCTCTCACCCCTCTCTCTCTCTCTCTCACCACAGTCTCTCTCTGTCCCATCGCCTCTGTCTCTCACCCCTTCTCTCTCAACTCCTTCTCACCCCACCCCCTCTCTTCACCCCTCGCACTCTCACCCCCTCTCTCTTTCTCACTTATACTCTCTCTCTTTTTCACTTACTCTCTCTCTCTTTCTCACCCCTCTCTCTCACACCCTCTCTCTCAACTCCTCTCTCTCCCCCCCTCCCCTCTCACTACCCCCTCTCTTGCCCCCCACTCTCTACCCCCTCTCTCCCCTGTCTCTCACACCCCCTCTCTCTCACTCACTCACCCCACTCACTCCCTCACCCCACGCTCACTCTCTCACCCCACTCTCTCTTAGCCCACGTCTCTCTCTTTCTCACCCCTAATTTCCCCCCATCTCTCTCAACCCCTCTCTCTCAACCCCTCTCTCACCCCCTCTCTTTCTCAACCCCCTCTCTCTCTCAACCCCTTCTCTCAACCGCGCTCTCTCACCCCTCTCTCTCACTCCCCTCTCTCTCACTCCACTCAGACTCTCACTCCCCTTCTCTCTCTCTTACCTCCTTCTCTCTCTCAACCCCTCTTTATCTCAACCCCGGTCTCTCTCACTCCTCTCTCTCACACCGTCCTCTCGCCCAGCTCTCTCTCTCAACCCCCTCTCTCTCCCACCCCTCTCTCTCTCACCGCCCTCTCTCTCACCCCTCGCTCTCTCACCCCTCTCTCTCACACCTCTCTCTCACACCCTCTCCGTCTCACTCCTCTCTCTCTCTTACCGTCTCCCCACATTCTCTCTCAATCACCCCTTGTCTCTCAACCCCTCTCTCTCCCGCCTCCCTCTCTCTCACTCCCTCTCTCTCTCTTAGCCCTCTCTCACACTCCCTCTCACTCTCTCCCCTCTCTCTCACCACAGTCTCTCTCTCTCTGTCCCATCCCTTCTGTCTCTCACCCCTTCTCTCTCACCCCTTCTCACCCTACCCTTCCCTCTCACTCCTCGCTCTCTCACCCCTATCTCTCTTTCACACTCACGCTCTCTCTTTCTCACTTACACTCTCTCTCTTTTTCACTCACTGTCTCTCTTTCTCACCCCCTCTTTCTCTCATGCCCTCTCTCTCAACTCCTCTCTCTCTCCCTCTCTCTCCCTTCTCTCTACTCCCTGTCTTGCCCCCACTCTCTACCCCCTCTCTCCCCTGTGTCTCACACCCCTCTCTCTCACTCCCATCTCACTCTCTCACCTCACTCTCTTTCTCTTAGCCCACGTCTCTCTCTCACTCACCCCTTTTCCCCCATCTCTTTCAACCGTTGTCTCTCACCCCCTGTCTCTTTCAACTCCCTCTCTCAACCTCTCTCTCTCAACACCTCTCTCACCCCCTCTCCCCACACCCCCTTCTCTCTCACCCCCCTCTCTCTCACCCCCTCTCTCTCACCCCTCGCTCTCTCACCCGTCTCTCTCACCCACTCTCTCTCTCACACCCTCTCCTTCTCACTCCATTCTGTCTCTTACCCCCTCCCCACTTTCTCTCTCTCAATCACTCCTTGTCTCTCACGCCCTTTCTCTCCCACCTCCCTCTCTCTCAACCCTCTCTCTCTCTCACCCCTCTCTCTCAACCCCACCTCTCTCTCTCAACCCACCTCTCTCTCAACCCCCTCTCTCTCTCTCCCCCTCTCTTTCAACCCTTCTCCCTAACCCCTCGCTCTCTCACACCTCTCTCTCACATTCCCTCGCTCTCTCACCATCCCCTCTCTCAAACCCCCTCACTCTCTCATCCCCTCACTCTCACACGCCCTCACTCTCACCCCCTCCCTCTCACACCCCTCTCTCTCACACCCTCTCTCTCTCACCCCCTCTCTCTCACCACCGCCTCTCTCAACCCCCCTCACTCTCTCATTCCCTCACTCTCTCACACCCTAAATCTCTCACGCCCTCTCTCTTTCTCAAACCCTTTCTCTCGCCCCTCTCTCTCTCACCCCTCTCTCTCCCTCCCTCTCACACCCTTTCTCTCTTACCACACGCTCTCTCTAACCCCTCACCTTCTCACCCCTCTCGCTCACCCCTCTCTCTCACCCACTCTCTCAATCACACCCTCCTCTTCTCACTCCATTCTCTCTCTTACCCCCCAGACCTACTCTCTCTCAACCACCCCCTCACTCTCACCCCCTCACCCCCTCTCTCTCACCCCGTCTCTCTCACCCGCTCTCTCTTTCTCACTCACGCTCTCTTTCTCACTTACACTCTCTCTTTTTCACTCGCACTCTCTTTCTCACCCCCTCTCGCTCTCCCCCTCTCTTTCAACTCCTCTCTCTCCCCCCTCTCTCTCTCTCCCCTCTCTCTCCCCCCTCTTGCCCCCCACTCTCTACTCCCTCTCCCCCTGTCTCTGACACCCCCTCTCTCACTCCCATCTCACTCTCTCACCCTCGCTCTCTCTCCCCTCTCTCTCACCCACTCTCTCTCACACACCCTCTCCTTCTCATGCCATTCTCTCTCTTACCCACTCCCCACTTTCTCTCTCTCAAACACCCCTTTCTCTCACCCCTCTCTCTCACACCTCTCTCTCACTCCCTGCGTCTCTCACCACCCCTCTCTCACCACCCCCTCTCTCAACCCCCCTCACTCTTTCATCCCCTCTCTCACCCCTCTCTCTGTCACCCCCTCTCACCCTCCTCCCTCTCTCATCCCCTCACTCCTTTCCCTTTCTCTCTTACCCCGCGCTCTCTCTCGAACCCCTCTCCCTCTCACCCCTCTTGCTCACCCCCTCTCACTCTTCCTCTCTCTCTCTCACCCCTCTCTCTCACCCCCCTCTCTCTAAACGCCCCCCTCTCAACACCCCTCAATCTCTCATCCCCTCACTCTCTCACACCCTCAGTCTCTCACACCCTCTCTCTCAACCCCTCTCTCTCTCACATCCATCTCTCTCTCACCCCCCTCTCTCTTCAATCCCTCTCTCACCCCTCTCAATCTCTCACCCCCTTACTCTCTCACCTCATCAGTCTCTCATACACCCCTCTCTCTCACACACCCTCTCTCTCAGCCCCCTCTCTCACCACCCCTCAAACTCTCATCCCCTTACTCTCTCACCTCATCAGTCTCTCACACACCACTCTCTCTCACCCCCCTCTCCCACCTTCCTCTCTCTCACCCCCCTCTCTCACCATTCCTCAAACTCTGATTCCCTCACTCTCTCACACCCTCAGTCTCTCACCCTCCTCTCTCTCAACCTCTCTCTCTTACCCATCCATCTCCCTCTCTCCCCCTCCCCTCTCTCTCTTTCACCCCTTTCCCTCCCACCCCAATCTCTTTCACATCCCCCCTCTCTCTCACACACACTCTCAAACACCCTCGCTCTCTCACCCCCTCCCTCTCTCCCACCATCTGTCTGCCTCTTTCTCATCCCCTCTCTCCTTCTTGCTCCCTCTCTCTCCCCCCCTCTCTCTCACCCCCTCTCTCTCTCACCCCCTCTCTCTCCCACCCCCTCTCTGTCACTCACTCCCACCTCTCCCTCTCAGCGCCCTCTCACCCAGCTCTCTCTCTCTCACCCCCTCTCTCTCCCGCACCCCCTCTCTTCCTCCCTCTCACTCTCTCTCTCACCCCCCACCCCTCTCTCTCACCCCCCTCAGTCTCACCCCCCCACCCCTCTCACTCTCAATCCCCCTCTCTCTCTCACCCCCTCTCTCTGAACCCCTCTTTCTCACCCCTTGTCTCTCACCCCCTCTCTCGCACACCTCTCTCTCACTCCCTGTGTCTCTCACCCCCCCTCTCTCACCACCCCCACACTCATCCCCTCTCTCTCACCACAGTCTCTCTCTGTCACCCCATTCTCATCCCTCCTCCCTCTCTTACCCCCTCACCCTTCTCCCTTTCTCTCTTACCTCGCGCTCTCTCTCTCTATCCCCTTCCCCTCTCACCCCTCTCGGTCACCCCCCCTCTCTCTCTTACCCTCTCTCTCTCACCCCTCTCTTTCTTTCTCAACCCCTCTCTCTCTCACCACTCTCTCTCACACACTCTCTCTCACCCCTCTCTCTCAGAACTCTCTTTCTCTGTCAACCCCTCTCTCTCTCACTCCCTCTCTCGCTCACCGTCCCCCTCTCACCATCCCCTATCTCGCTCACCGTCCCCCTCTCACCACCCCCTCTCTCAACACCCCTCAATCTCTCAACCCCTCTGCCTCTCACATCCATCTCTCTCTCACTCCCCTCTCTCTCACCCCTCTCTCTCCGTCACCCATCTCTCTCCCACCCCAATCTCATTCACATCCCCCTCTCTTGCACAAACTCTCACACACCCTTGCTCTCTCACCCCTTCCTCCCTCCCACCATCTCTCTGCCTCTTTCTCATCCCCTCTCTCTCCTTCTCGCTCCCTCTCTCTCACCCCTCTCTCTCTCACCCCTCTCTCTCTCCCACCTCCCTCGCTCTCTCCCACCTCCCCCTCTCTCAACCCTCTCTCTTACACCCCCGACCCCCTCTCTCTCACCTCCCCACCGCTCTCTCTCTCACACGTCTCTCTCTCTCACTTCCTCTCTCTTTCACCCCCTTGTCTCTCACCACCCCCTCTCTCAACCCCCTTCACTCTCTCATCCCCTCACTCTCTCACACCCTCAATCTCTCATGCCCTTTCTCTTTCTCAAACCCTCCTCTCTCACCCCCCTCTCTCTCATTCCCTCTCTCACCCCTCTCTCTCACGCCCTCTCACACCCTTTTGCTCTTACCCTGCGCTCTCTCTAACCCCTCCCCCTCTCACTCACCCCTCTCTCTCTCACACTCTCTCAATCACACCCTCTCCTTCTCACTCCACTCTCTCTCTTACCCCCTCCCCACTTTCTCTCTCTCAATCACCCCTTGTCTCTCAACCTCTCTGTCTCGCACCCTGTCTTTCACCCACTCTCTCTTTCTCACTCAAGCTCTCTCTTTCTCACTTATACGCTCTCTTTTTCACTCACTCTCTCTCTTTCTCATCTCCTCTCTCTCACACCCTCTCTCTCACCCCCTGTCTCTCTCACCCTCTCTCTCTCTCACCCTCTCTCCCCCCTCTCTCTCTCCTCTCTCTCTCTCCCCTTCTCTCTACCCCCTCTCTTGCCTCCCACTCTCTACCGTTTCTCCCCCTGTCTCTCACAACCCCTCTCTCTCACTCCCATCTCACTCTCTCACCCCACTCTCTCTCTCTTAGCCCACGTCGCTCTCTCTTCCCCGCCTCTGCCTCACACACCTTCTCTCTCACATCCCTTCTCTCTCACACCCCTTCTCTCTCACACCCTGTTTCTCATCCTCTCTCTCTCAACACCTCTCTCTCAGCCCCCTCGCTCCCCTCTCTCTCTCCCCTCCCTCTTCCCCCTCTCTCTCCACCCCTCTCTCTGTCTCCCCCTCTCTCTCTCTTCCCCTCTCTCTTTCCCCCTCTCTCTCACCCCCCTCCCCCTCTCTCTCCTCCTCTCTCTCTCCTCCTCTCACCCCTCTCTCTCACCCACTCTCTCTCTCACACCCTCTCCTTCTCACTCCACTCTCTCTCTTACGCCCTCCCCACTTTCTCTCTCTCAATCACCCTTTGTCTCTTACACCCTCTCTCTCACACCTCTCTCTCTCACTCCCTCTGTGTCTAACCGCCCCCTCTCACCACCCCCTCTCTCAACCCCCCTCACTCTCTCATCCCCTCTCGCTTATACCTCTCTCTGTCACCCCTCTCACCCCTCTTCCCTTTCACCCCCTCAACCCCACCCTCTCTCACACCCTTTCTCTCTCACCCCGCGCTCTCTCTCTCTAACACCTCCCCCTCACCCCTCTCTCTCACCCACTCTCTCTCTCACACCCTCTCCTTCTCACTCCACTCTCTCTCTTACCCCCCACTTTTTCTCTCTCAATCAACCCTTCTCTCTAAACCCCTTCTCACCCCCACCCCCCTCTCTCCCCTCCATCTCCCTCTGTCTCTCTCACCCCCACTCTCTCCATCCCATCTCACTCTCTCACCCCACTCTCTCACTCTCAACCCACGTCTTTCTGTCCCTCTCCACCCCTATTTCTCACACCCCTTCTCTCTCTCACCTCTTCTCGCTCTCACACCCCTTCTCTCTCACACCTTCTCTCTCTCACCCCTCTCTCTCTCACCCCTCTCTCTCTCACACCGACTCTCTCTCAAACACACCCTCTCTCTCACACCCACTCCTTCACCCCCTATTTCTCACCCCTCTCTCACTCCCCTCTCTCTCCCCTCTTCCCCCCACCCCTCTCTCTCCCCTGTCTCTCCCCACTCTCTCCCCCTCTCTCCCCCCTCTCTACACGCTTTCTCTCCAACCCCTCTCCCCCACTCTCTCTCTACCCCTCTCTCTCCCCCCTTTTTCTCCACCTATCTCTCCCCACTCTCACACCCTCTCTCACCACCCCGTCTTTCACACCCCCTCTCTCTCATCCCCCTCTCTCTGTCTCCCCTGCTATCTGTCTCCTCTCTCTCTGTCGCCCTCTCTCTGCCCCCTCTCTGTCCACTCTCTCTCTGTCCCCCCTCTTTCTGCCCCCTCTCTCTGTTGCCCCTCACTCTGTCCCACCTCTCTCTGGCCCCCTCTCTCTGTTCCCCCTCTCAGTCCCCTCCTGTCCATCCCTCTGTCCCCTCTCTCCCTGTCACCCTCTCTCTCTGTCCCCCTCTCTCTCTGTCCCCCCTCTCTCAGTCCCCCCTCTCTGTTTCCCCCTCTGTCCCCCCCCTCTGTGTCCCCCCTCTGTCCCCTCTCTCTGTCCCCCTCTCTCTGTCCCCCTCTCTCAGTCCCCCTCTCTCTGCTCCCCCCTCTGTTCCCCCCTCTGTACCCCACTCTCGCCCCCCTCTCTCTGTCCCCCTCTCTCTGTCCCCCTCTCTCTCTGCCCCCTCTCTCTGCCCCCTCGCACTGTTCCCCGCTCTCTGTCCCCCATCTCTTTCACCCTCTCTCTGCCCCCTCTCTCCCCCACTCTGTCCCCCTCCCTCTGTCCCCCTCCCTCTGTTCTCCCTCTCTCTGTTAGCCCTCTCTGTGCCCCCCCTGTCCCCCGTTTGTCCTCTCTCTCTCTGTCCCCTCTCTCTCTTTCCCCCTCACTCTCTATCCCTCTCTCTCTCTGACCCCTCGCTCTGTTCCCCTCTCTCTGCCCCCCCACTCTGGTACGCCACAGTCCCCCCTCTGTTCTCTCTCTCTCTGACCCCCTCTCTGTCCCCCTCTCTCTCTGTCCCGCTCTCTCTGAACCCCCTCTCTCTGCCCCCCCCGTCGCCCTCTTTCTGCTCCCACTCTGTCACCATCTCTCTGTCCCCTCCCTCTGTCCCCCTCTCTCTGTACCCCTCCCTCTGTCCCCCTCTCTCTGTCCCCGTCTCGGTCCCCCCCTCTGTCCGCATCTCTCTGCCCCCCCTCTCCCTTTCGCACTCTCTCTGCCCCTTCTCTCTCCCCGCTCTCTGACCCCCTCTCTCTGTCGCCCTCTCTCAGCCCCCTCTCTGTCACCGTCTCTCTGTCCCCCCTCCCTCTGCCCCCCCTCTCTCTGCCCCCCTCTCTCTACCCCCCCTCTCTGTCCCCGTTTCTCTGTACCCCCTGCTCTCTGTCCCCCTCGCACTGCCCCCTCTCTGTCACCGTCTCTCTGTCCCACCTCCCTCTGTCCCCCCTCCCTCTGTACCCCTCTCTCTGTCCCCTCTCTCTGTCCCGCTATCTCTGCCCCCCTCTCTCTGCCCCCACTCCATCTGTCCCCCTCTCTCTTTCACCCTCTCTCTGACCCCCCTCTCTCTGCCCCCCCGTCGCCCTCTCTCTGCTCCCACTCTGTCACCATCTTTCTGTCCCCTCCCTCTGTCCCCCTCTCTCTGTCCCCCTCCCTCTGTCCCCCTCTCTCTGTCCCCGTCTCTCGGTCCCCCTCTCTGTCCGCATCTCTCTGCCCCCCTCTCCCTTTCGCACTCTCTCTGCCCCTTCTCTCTCCCCGCTCTCGGACCCCCTCTCTCTGTCGCCCTCTCTCGGCCCCCTCTCTGTCACCGGCTCTCTGTCCCCCTCTCTCTGTCCCCCTCTCTCTCTGTCCCCCTCTCTCTGTCCCTCCTCTCTCTGCCCCCCCCGTCGCCCTCTCTCTGCCCCCACTCTGTCACCATCTGTCTGTCCCCTCTTCCTCTGTCCCCTCTCGCTCTGTCCTCCTCTCTCTGTCCCCCTCTCCCTCTGTCCCCCCTCTCTCTGTCCCCCTCTCTCTGTTCCCCCCGCTTTGTCCCCCCCCCGCCCCCTGTCCTTGTCACCCTGTCTCTCTGTCCCCCTCTCTCTCTGCCTCACCTCTCTCAGTCCCCCTCTCTCTGTTCCCCCTCTGTCCCCCTCTCTCTCTGGCCCCCTCTCTCTGTTCCCCCCTCAGTCCCCCCCTGTCCCCTCTCTCTCTGTCCCCCTCTCTCTCTGTCCCCCTCTCTCTCTGTCTCCCTCTCTCTCTGTCCCTCCTCTCTCAGTCCCCCCCTCTATTGCCCCCCCTCTGTCCCCCTCTCTCTCTGTCCCTCTCTCTCTCTGCCCCCTCTCTCTGCCCCCTCGCATTGTTCCCTGCTCTCTGTCCCCCCATCTCTATCGCCCTCTCTCTGCCCCTCTCTCTCCTCCACTCTGTACCCTCCATCTGTACCCCTCCCTCTGACCCCTCCCTCTGTCCCCCTCCCTATGTTCTCCCTCTCTCTGTCCCCCTTTCTCTATCCCCCCCTCTCTGTCCACACCCTCTGTCCCCCTCTCTCTGCCCCCCCCACTCTGGCCCCCCCATCCCCCTTTGTCCTCTCTCTCTCTGACCCCCTCTCTCTCTGTCCCCCTCTCTCTGTCCCCCTCTCTCTCTGACCCCCTTTCTCTCTGTCCCCCTCTCTCTCTGACCCCTCTCTCTCTGTCCCCTCTCTCTCTGTACCCCCCTCTCTCTATACCCCCTCTCTCTCTGTCCCCCCCTCTCTCTGTACCCCCTCTCTCTGACCCCCTCTCTCTCTCTGCCCTCCTCTCTCTGTCCCCCTCTCTCTATCCACCTCTCTCTCTGTCCCCTCTCTCTCTGCCCCCCTCTCTCTGCCCCCTCGCTCTGTTCCCCGCTCTCTGTTCCCCCATCTCTATCGCCATCTCTCTGCCCCCTCTCTGTCACCGTCTCTCTGTCCCCCCCTCTCTGCCCCCTCTCTGTCACCGTCTCTCTTTCCCCCGTCTCTCTGTCCCCGTCTCTCTGCCCCCTCTGTCACCCTCTCTCTTTCCCCCCTCTCTCTGTCACCTCCTCACTGCCCCCTCTCTGTCACCGTCTCTCTTTCCCCCCTCTCTCTGTCCCCGTCTCTCTGCCCCCTCTCTCAATCCACCCTCTCTCTGTCCCAAACCTCTGTCCCCCCCTCTCTGTAGCCCTCTCTCTGCCCCCTCTCAGTCACCATCTCTCTGTTCACCCGTCCACCCCTCTCTGTCGCCCGCTCTCTGCCCCCTCTCTGTCACAGTCTCTCTGTCCCCCTCTCTCTCTGTCTTCCCCTCTCTGCCCCCCCTGTAGCCCTTTCTCTGCCCCCTCTCAGTCACCATCTCTTTGTTCACCCCCCGTCCACCCCTCTCTGTCCCCCTCTCTCTGTCGCACTTTCTGTCACCGTCTCTCTGTCGCTCTCTCTGTCCACCTCTCTCTGTTCCCATCTCTCTCTGTCCCCCCCTCTCTGTCCCCCTCTCTCTGTCCCCCCACTCTGTCCTCGCACACTCTGTCCCCCTCTCTCTTTCCCCCTCTCTCTGTCCCCCTCCCTCTGTCCCCCTATCTCTGTCCCCCCCTCTGTCTCCCCTCTCTCTGTAGCCTCTCTCTCTTTTCCCCCCACTCTCTGTCCCCCTCTCTCTCTGTTCCCCCTCTCTCTGACCCCCTCCCCGCTCTCTGACCCCTCTCTCTGTCCCTCTCTCTCTGTCCCCCTCTCTCTGTCGCCATATCTGTCACCGTCTCTCTGTCACTCTCTCTCTGTCCACCCCTCTCTCTCTCCCCCCTCTCTCTGTCCCCCTCTCTCTCTGCCCCCTCTCTGTCCCCGCTCACTCTGTCCCCCTCTCTCTCTGTCCCCCTCCCTCTGTCGCCCTCTTTCTGACCCCCTTTCTCTCTGTTCCCCCTTTCTCTGTCCCCCTCTCTCTTTCGCCCTCTTTCTGACCCCCTCTTTCTCTGTCCCCCCTCTCTCTGCCCCCTCTCTCTGCCCCCTCCCATTCACCATTTCTCTGTCCCCCCTCCCTCTGTCCCCCTCCCTCTGTCCCCCTCTCTCTGTTCCCCCCTCACTCTGACCCCCTCACTCTCTGTCCCCCTCTCTCTGTCCCCCTCTCTCTGTTCCCCCCTCACTCTGACCCCCTCACTCTCTGTCCCCCTCTCTCTGTCCCCCTCTCTCTGTCGCCATATCTGTCACCGTCTCTCTGTCCCTCTCTCTCTGTCCCCCCTCTCTCTGTCCCCCCTCTCTCTCTGTCCCCCTCCCTCTGTCGCCGTCTTTCTGCCCCTCTCTCTGTCCCCATCTCTCTCTGTCCCCCTCTCTCTGTCCCCTCTGTCTCTCCCACTATCTCTGTAGCCCTCTCTCTCCCTCTCCCTTTCCCCCACTCTGTCCCCCACTCTCTGTGCCCCCACTCTCTGACTCCCTCTCTCTGACCCCCTCTATCCACCCCTCTCTCTGTCCCCCCCCTCTCTCTGTCCCCCCTCTCTCTGTCCCCATCTCTTACTGTCCCCCCTCTGTCCCTCCACGCTCTGTCTTCTCCCCCCCTGTACCGCACGACCCCATCTGTCCCACTCTCTCTGACCCTCTCTCTGTCCCCCTCTCTCTTCCCCCTCTCTCTGTCCCCGCTCTCTGTCCCCCGCTCTCTGTCCCACTCTCTCTATCCCCCTCTCTCTGTCCCCCTCTCTCTTTCACCCTCTCTCTGACCCCCTCTCTCTTTCACCCTCTCTCTGTCCCCCTCTCTCTCTGTCCCCATCTCTCTGTCCCCGTCCCTCTGTCCCCCTCTCTCTGTCCCCTGCTCTCTGTCCCGCTCTCTCTATCCCCCTCTCTCTGACCCCCTCTCTCTTTCACCCTCTCTCTGACCCCCTCTCTCTTTCAACCTCTCTCTGTCCCCATCTCTCTGTCCCCATCTCTGTGTGCCCGCTCTCTCTGTCCCCGCGCTCTCTGTACCCCGCTCTCTGTCCCCGTCTCTCTCTGTCCCCCCCTCTCTGTCCCCATCTCTCTGTCCCCCCTCTCTCTGTCCCCCTCTCTCTGTCCCCACTCCCTCTGAGCCCCTCTATCTTCTCCACTCTCTGTCCCCCTCTCCCTGTCCCCTCTCTGTCCCCCTCTCTCTGTCCCCCTCACTCTGACCCTCCTCTCTCAGTGCCCCCTCTCTCTGCCCCCTCTCTCCCCCACTCTCTCCCCCATTCTCTCCCCCACTCTGTCCTCCCCTCTCTGTCCCCCTCTCTATGTTGCCCTCTCTCTTTCCCCCTCTCTCTGTGCCCCCTCTCTCTGCCCCCTGTCTCCCCCACTCTCTCCCCCATTCTCTCCCCCACTCTGTCCTCCCCTCTCTGTCCCCCTCTCTATGTTCCCCTCTCTCTGTCCCTCCTCTCTCTGTCCCCCTCTCTCTGTAGCCCTCTCTCTGTCCCCCTCTCTATGTTGCCCTCTCTCGGTCCCACTCTCTCTCTGACCCCCTCTCACTGATGCCCTCTACCATCCCCTCTCTCTGCCCCCTCTCTCCCCCACTCTCTCCCCCATTCTCTCCCCCACTCTGTCCTCCCCTCTCTGTCCCCCTCTCTATGTTGCCCTCTCTCTGTCCCTCCTCTCTCTGTCCCCCACTCTCTGTAGCCCTCTCTCTGTCCCCCTCTCTGTGTTGCCCTCTCTCTGTCGCACTCTCTCTCTGACCCCCTCTCAGTGATGCCCTCTACCACCCCCGCTCTCTGTGCCCCACTTTCTGTCCCCCTCTCACTGTTCCCCTCGCTCTCCATCCCCCTCTTTCTATGTCCCCCCTCTCTGTTCCCCCTCTCTCTGTCCCCCTCTCTCTGTCCCCCTCTCTCTCTGTCCCCCTCTCTCTGTCCCACTCTCTCTCTGTCCCCCTCTCTCTGTCCCCCTCTCTCTCTGTCCCCCTCTCTCTCTGTCCCCCTCTCTCTCTGTCCCCCGTCTCTGTCCCCCTCTCTCTCTGTCCCCCTCTCTCTCTGTCCCCCTCTCTCTGTCCCACTCTCTCTCTGTCCCCCGTCTCTGTCCCCCTCTCTCTGTCCCCCTCTCTCTGACCCCTCTCTCTCTGCCCCCTATTTCCCCCCTCTCTCTGTCCCTCCTCTCTCTGTCCCCCTCTCTGTCCCCCTCTCTATGCCCCCCTCTCTTTCTGTCCCCCTCTCTCTGTCCCTCCTCTCACTACACCCCCTCTGTCGCCCTCTCTCCCCCATTCTCTCCCCCACTCTGTCCTCCCCTCTCTGTCCCCCTCTCTATGTTGCCTTCTCTCTGTCCCTCCTCTCTCTGTCCCCCTCTCTCTGTAGCCCTCTCTCTCCCCCACTCTCTGTGCCCCACTCTCTGTTCCCCTCTCTCTGTCCACCTCTCTATGTTGCCCTCCCTCTGTCCCACTCTCTCTCTGATCCCCTCTCACTGATGCGCTCTACCTCTCCCGCTCTCTGTCCCCCGCTTTCTGTCCCCCTCTCTCTGTTCCCCCCGCTCTCCGTCCCCCTCTTTCTATGTCCCCCCTCTCTGTCCCCCCTCTCTCTGTCCCCCTCTCTCTCTGTCCCCCTCTCTCTCTGTCCCCCTCTGTCTGTCCCACTCACTCTCTGTCCCCCGTCTCTGTCCCCCTCTCTCTCTGTCCCCCTCTCTCTCTGTCCTTCTCTCTCTGCCCCCCCTCTCTCTCCCACTCTTTCCCTCTCTCTCTCTGTCCCCCTCTCTCTGGCCCCTCTCTCTCCCCCGGTCTCTGTCCCCCTCTCTCTTGCGCCCTCTCTCTGCCCACTCTCTGTCCCTCTCTCTCTGCCCCTCCTCTCTCTCCCACTCTGTCCCCCTCTCTCTGTCCCCCTCTCTCTCTCTGCCCCCCTCTTTCCCCCCTCTCTCTGTCCCTCCTCTCTCTGTCCCCCTCTCTCTGTCCCCCTCTCTCTGCCCCCCTCTCTCTGTCCCCCTCTCTCTGTCCCTCCTCTCACAACACCCCCTCTGTCGCCCTCTCTCTGCCCCTACTCTGTCACCATCTCTCTGTCCCCTATCCCTCTGTTCCCTCTCGCTCTGTCCCCCTCTCTCTGTCACTCCTCTCTGTCCCCCCTCCCACTGTCCCCCTCATTCTGTCCCCCTCTCGCTGTCGCCTTCTTTCTGACACCCCTCTCTCTGTGCCCCCCTCTGTGTCCCCCTCTCACTGCCCCCTCCTAGTCACCATCTCTCTGTACCCCTCCCTCTGCCCCCTCTCTTTGTCTCCCCTCCCTCTGTCCCCCTCCCTCTGTCCCCCTACCTCTGTCCACACCTCTCTGTCCCCCTCTCTCTGTCGCCCTCTCTGTCACCGTCTCTCTGTCCTCCCTCGGTCTGTCCCCCTCTCTCTCTGTCCCCCTCTCTTTGTCCCACCTCTCTGTCTCCCTCTCTCTGCCCCCTGCCAGTCACCATCTCTCTGTCCCCGCCTCTGTCCCCACTCTCTCTGTCCCCCTCCCTCTGTTCCCCTCTCTCTGTTCCCCTCTCTCTGTCCCCCCTCTCTGTGCCCCCCTCTTTGTCTCCCTCTCTCTGTCGCCATATCTGTCACCGTCTCTCTGTACCTCTCTCTCTGTCCACCCCTCTCTCTGTCCCCATCTCTCTCTGTCCCCACCTCTCTATCAACCCCGCTCTGTCCCCTCTCTCTGTCCACCCTGTCTGTCCCCGCTTACTCTGTCCCCCTCTCTCTGTCCCCCCTCTCTGTACCCCCCTCTCTGTCCCCCCTCTCTCTGTTCCCCCACTCTCTGTCCCCCTCTCTCTGTCCCCCTCTCTCTGTCCCCCTCTCTCTGTCCCCCTCTCTCTGTCGCCATATCTGTCACCGTCTCTCTGAACCTCTCTCTCTCAGTCCACCCCTCTCTCTGTCCCCATCTCTCTCTGTCCCCCCCTCTCTATCAACCCCTCTCTGTCCCCCCTCTCTGTCCCCCTCTCTCTGTCCCACCCTGTCTGTCCCCGCTCACTCTGTCCCCCTCTCTCTGTCCACCCTCCCTCTGTCCCCCTCCTTCTGTCCCCCTTTCTCTGTCACCTTCTTTCTGAACCCCTCTCTCTCTGTCTCCCTCTCTCTGTCCCCCCTCACTCTGTCCCCCTCACTCTGTCCCCCTCCCTGTGTCCCCCTCTCTCTGTGCCCCCTCTCTCATTAGCCCCTCTCTCTGTCCCCCTCTCTTTGTCCCCCCTCCCTCTGTCCCCCTCCCTCTGTCCCCCTCCCTCTGTCCCCCTCTCTCTGTCCCCCCTCTCTCTGTCCCCCCTCTCTCTGTCCCCCCTCCCTCTGTCCCCCTCTCTCTGTCCCCGTCCCTCGGTACCCCTCTCTCTGTCCCCCTCTCTCTGTCCCCCTCTCTCTGTCACCCTCTTTCTGACCCCCTTTCTCTCTGTACCCCCTCTCTCTCTGTACCCCTCTCTCTCTGACCCACTCTCTCTCTGCCCCCTCGCTCTGTTCCCCGCTCTCTGTCCCCCCAAATCTATCGCCCTCTCTCTGCCCCCTCTCTGTCACTGTCTCTCTGTCCCCCCTCTCTCTGTCCCCGTCTCTCTGGCCCCCCCTCAGTCCACCCTGTCTCTGTTCCAAACCTCTGTCCCCCCCTCTCTGTCTCCCCTCCCACTGTCCCCCTCATTCTGTCCCCCTCTCTCTGTCGCCTTCTTTCTGACCCCCTCTCTCTCTGTGCCCCTCTCTGTGTCCTCCTCTCTATGCCCCCTCCTAGTCACCATCTCTCTGTCCCCCTCTCTCTGTCCCCCACCCTCTGTCCCCTCTCTCTGTCCCCCCTCCCTCTGCCCCCCTCCCTCTGTCCCCCTCTCTCTGCCCTCTCTCTGTCCCCCTCTCTCTGTCCCCCTCTCTCTGTCCCCCCTCCCTCTGCCCCCCTCCCTCTGTCCCCCTCTCTCTGTCCGCCCTCTCTCTGTCCACCCCTCTCTGTCCCCCTCTCTCTGTCGCCCTCTCTGTCACCGTCTCTCTGTCCTCCCTCGGTCTGTCCCCCTCCCTCTGTCCCCATCTCGCTCTGTTTCCCCCCCCCTCTCTATCAACCCCTCTCTGTCCCCCTCTCTCTGTCCAGCCTGTCTGTCCCCGACCACTCTGTCCCCCTCTCTCTGTCCCCCCTATCTATGCCCCCACTCTGTACCCCTCTCTCTCTGTTCCCCCTCTCTCTGTCCCCCTCTCTCTGTCCCCCTCTCTCTGTTCCCCTCTCTCTGTCGCCATATCTGTCACCGTCTCTCTGTACCTCTCTCTCTGTCCACCCCTCTCTCTGTCCCCATCTCTCTCTGTCCCCCCCCCCCCCCTCTATCAACACCTCTCTGTCCCCCCTCTCTGTCGCCCTCTCTCTGCCTACCCTCCCTCTGTCCCCCTCCTTCTGTCCCCCTCTCTCTTTCACCTTCTTTCGGACCCCCTCTCTCTCTGTCCCCCTCTCTCTGTCCCCCCTCTCTCTGTATCCCCTCTCTCTGTCCCCCCTCTCTGTCTCCCTCTCTCTGCCCCCTCCCAGTCACCATCTCTGTCCCCCCTCCCTCAATCGCCCTCCCTCTGTCCCCCTCTCTCTGTCCCCCTCTCTCTGTCCCCCCTCTCTGTCTCCCTCTCTCTGCTCCCTCCCAGTCACCATCTCTCTGTCTCCCCTCACTCTGTCCCCCTCCCTCTGTCCCCCTCTCTCTGTCCCCCTCTCTCTGTGTCCCCTCTCTCTGTGTCCCCTCTCTCTGTCCCCCACTCTCTGTCCTCCCTCTCTCTGTCGCCCTCTTTCTGACCCCCTCTCTCTCTGGCTCCCCCTCTGTCCACCTCTCTCTTTGTTCCCCCTCTCTCTCTGTCCCCCTCTCTCTCTGTCCCCCTCTCTCTCTGTCCCCCTCGCTCTCTGACACCCTCTCTCTCTGCCCCCTCGCTCTGTTCCCCGCTCTCTGTCCACCCAAATCTATCGCCCTCTGTCTGCCCCCTCTCTGTCACTGTCTCTCTGTCCCCCCTCTCTCTGTCCCCGTCTCTCTGCCCCCCCCCCCTCAGTCCACCCTCTCTCTGTTCCAAACCTCTGTCCCCCCCTCTGTAGCCCTCTCTCTGCCCCCTCTCAGTCACCATCTCGCTGTTCCCCCCACGTCCACCCCACTCTGTCGCCCGCTCTCTGTCCCCCTCTCTCTGTCCCCCTCTCTCTGGCCCCCCTCTCTGTCTCCCCCTCTCTGTCCCCCCCTCTCTGTAGCCCTCTCTCTGCACCCTCTCAGTCACCATTTCTTTGTTCCCCCCCCCCGTCCACCCCTCTCTGTCCCCCTCTCTCCATCGCCCTTTCTGTCCCCCTTTCTCTGTCCTCGCTCGGTCTGTCCCCCTCCCTCTGTCCCCCTCTCTCTGTACTCCCTCGGTCTGTCCCCCTCCCTCTGCCCCCCTCTCTCTGTCCCCCTCACTCTGTCCCCCTCTCTCTGTCCCCCTCTCTCTGTCGCCATATCTGTCACGTCTCTCTGTACCTCTCTCTCTGTCCACCCCTCTCTCTGTCCCCAGCTCTCTCTGTCCCCCCTCTCTATCAAACCCTCTCTGACCCCCCTCTCTGTCTCCCCCTCTCTCTGTCCAGCCTGTCTGTCCCCGATCACTCTGTCCCCCTCTCTCTGTCCCCCCTCTCTGTGCCCCCTCTCTGTCCCCCTCTCTCTCTGTTCCCCCTCTCTCTGTCCCCCTCTCTCTGTCCCCCTCTCTCTGTCCCCCTCTCTCTATCAACCCCTCTCTGTCCCCCCTCTCTGTCCCCCTCTCTCTCTGTCCCACCCTGTCTGTCCCCGCTCACTCTGTCCGCCTCTCTCTGTCCCCCCTCCCTCTGTCCCCCTCCTTCTGTCCCCCTCTCTCTGTCACCATCTTTCTGACCCCCTCTCTCTCTGTCTCCCTCTCTCTGTCCCCCTCTCTCTGTCTCCCTCTCTCTGTCCCCCCTCTCTGTCCCCCTCTCTCTGTCCCCCCTCTCTGTCTCCCTCTCTCTGCCCCCTCCCAGTCACCATCTCTGTCCCCCCTCCCTCTGTCCCCCTCTCTCTGTCACCTTCTTTCTAACCCCCTCTCTCTCTGTCTCCCTCTCTCTGTCCCCCTCTCTCTGTCCCCCCTCCCTCTGTCCCCCTCCCTCTGTCCCCCTCTCTCTGTCCCCCTCTCTCTGTGTCCCCTCTCTCTGTCCCCCTCTCTCTGTCCTCCCTCTCTCTGTCGCCCTCTTTCTGACCCCCTCTCTCTCTGTCGCCCCCTCTGTCCACCTCTCTCTTTGTTCCCCCTCTCTCTCTGTCCCCCTCTCTCTCTGTCCCCCTCTCTCTCTGTCCCCCTCGCTCTCTGACCCCCTCTCTCTCTGCCCCCTCGCTCTGTTCCCCGCTCTCTGTCCACCCAAATCTATCGCCCTCTGTCTGCCCCGTCTCTGTCACTGTCTCTCTGTCCCCCCTCTCTCGGTCCCCGTCTCTCTGCCCCCCCTCAGTCCACCCTCTCTCTGCCCCCTCTCAGTCACCATCTCGCTGTTCCCCCCACGTCCACCCCTCTCTGTCGCCCGCTCTCTGTCCCCCTCTCTCTGTCCCCCTCTCTCTGTCCCCCCTCTCTGTCTCCCCCTCTCTGTCTCCCCCTCTCTGTAGCACTCTCTCTGCACCCTCTCAGTCACCATTTCTTTGTTCCCCCCCTGCCGTCCACCCCTCTCTGTCCCCCTCTCTCCATCGCCCTTTCTGTCCCCCTTTCTCTGTCCTCGCTCGGTCTGTTCCCCTCCCTGTGTCCCCCTCTCTCTGTACTCCCTCGGTCTGTCCCCCTCCCTCTGTCCCCCTCTCTCTGTCCCCCTCTCTCTGTCCCCTCTCTCTGTCCCCCTCTCTCTGTCCCCCTCTCTCTGTCGCCATATCTGTCACCGTCTCTCTGTACCTCTCTCTCTGTCCACCCCTCTCTCTGTCCCCAGCTCTCACTGTCCCCCCCTCTCTATCAACCCCTCTCTGAACCCCCTCTCTGTCTCCCCCTCTCTCTGTCCAGCCTGTCTGTCCCCGATCACTCTGTCCCCCTCTCTCTGTCCCCCCTCTCTGTGCCCCCTCTCTGTCCCCCTCTCTCTCTCTGTTCCCCCTCTCTCTGTCCCCCTCTCTCTGTCCCCCTCTCTCTGTCGCCATATCTGTCACCGTCTCTCTGTACCTCTCTCTCTGTCCACCCCTCTCTCTGTCCCCATCTCTCTGTCCCCCCTCTCTATCAACCCCTCTCTGTCCCCCCTCTCTGTCCCCCCCTCTCACTGTCCCACCCTGTCTGTCCCCGCTCACTCTGTCCCCCTCTCTCTGTCCCCCCTCCCTCTGTCCCCCTCCTTCTGTCCCCCTCTCTCGGTCACCTTCTTTCTGACCCCCTCTCTCTCTGTCCCCCTCTCTCTGTCCCCCTCTCTCTGTCCTCCTCTCTGTCCCCCCTCTCTCTGTATCCCCTCTCTCTGTCCCCCCTCTCTGTCTCCCTCTCTCTGCCCCCTCCCAGTCACCATCTCTGTCACCCCTCCCTCTGTCCCCCTCCCTCTGTCCCCCTCTCTCTGCCCCTCTCTCTCTGTCCCCCCTCTCTGTCTCCCTCTCTCTGCCCCCTCCCAGTCACCATCTCTCTGTCCCCCCTCACTCTGTCCCCCTCCCTCTGTCCCCCTCTCTCTGTCCCCCTCTCTCTGTCCCCCCTCTCTCTGTAGCCCCTCTCTCTGTCCCCCTGTGTCTGTCCCCCTCCCTCTGTCCCCCTCTCTCTGTCCCCCCTCTCTCTGTCCCCTCTCCCTCTGTTCCCCTCCCTCTGTCCCCCTCTCTCTGCCCTCCTCCCTCTGTCCCACTTTCTCTGTCCCCCTCTCTCTGTCCCCCTCTCTCTGTCCCCCCTCTCTCTGTCGCCCTCTTTCTGACCCCCGCTCTCTCTGTCCTCCCCCTGTCCACCGCTCTCTTTGTTCCCCCTCTCTCTCTGTCCCCCTCTCTCTCTGACCCCCTCTCTCTCTGCCCCCTCGCTCTGTTCCCCGCTCTCTGTCCCCCCAAATCTATCGCCCTCTGTCTGCCCCGTCTCTGTCACTGTCTCTCTGTCCCCCCTCTGTCCCCGTCACTCTGCCCCCCCCCCTCAGTCCACCCTCTCTCTGTTCCAAACCTCTGTCCCCCCCTCTCTGTAGCCCTCTCTCTGTCCCCCCCCCTCTGTCTCCCCCTCTCTGTCCCCCCCTCTCTGTAGCCCTCTCTCTGCCCCCTCTCAGTCACCATTTCTTTGTTAACCCCCGTCCACCCCTCTCTGTCCCCCTCTCTCCATCGCCCTCTCTGTCCCCCTCTCTCTGTACTCCCTCGGTCTGTCCCCCTCCCTCTGACCCCCTCTCTTCTGTCCCCCTCTCTCTGCCCCCCTCTCTCTGTCCCCCTCTCTCTGTCCCCCTCTCTCTGTCCCCCCTCTCTGTCTCCCTCTATCTGCCCCCTCCCAGTCACCATCTCTCTGTTCCACCCTCCCTCTGTCCCCCTCTCTCTGTAACCCCTCTCTCTGTCCCCCCCTCTCTGCCCCCCTCTCTGTAGACCCTCTCTCTGTCCCCCCTCTATCTGTTCCCCACTCTCTCTGTAGCCCCTCTCTCTGTCCACCGCTCTCTCTATCCCCATCTCTCTCTCTGTCCCCCCCTCTCTGTTCCACGTCTCCGTCCCCCGTCTCTGTCCCCCTCTCTCTGTCCCCCCTCTCTGTCCCCGCTCACTCTGTCCCCCTCTCTCTGTCCCCCTCCCACTGTCCCCCTCATTCTGACCCCTCTCTCTGTCGTCTTATTTCTGACCCCCTCTCTCTCTGTGCCTCCCTCTGTGTCCCCCTCTCTCTGCCCGCTCCTAGTCACCATCTCTCGGTTCCCCCTCCCTCTGTCCCCCACTCTCTGTCCACTTCTCTCTGTCCCCCCTCCCTCTGTCCCCCTCCCTCTGACCCCCTCACTCTGTCCCCCTTTCTCTGTCCCCCTCTCTCCGTCGCCCTCTCTGTCACCGTCTCTCTGTCCTCCCTCGGTCTGTCCCCCTCTCTCTGTCCCCCTTTCTCTGTCCCCATCTCTCTGTCCCCCCCTCTCTGTCTCCCTCTCTCTGTCCCCTCCCAGTCACCATCTCTCTGTCCCCCTCTCTCTCTGTTCCCCTCTCTCTCTGACCCCCTCTCTCTCTGCCCCCTCGCTCTGTTCCCCGCTCTCTGTCCACCCAAATCTATCGCCCTCTGTCTGCCCCCTCTCTGTCACTGTCTCTCTGTCCCCGTCTCTCTGCCCCCCCTCAGTCCACCCTCTCTCTGTTCCAAACCTCTGCCCCCCCTCTCTGTAGCCCTCTCTCTGCCCCCTCTCAGTCACCATCTCGCTGTTCCCCCCACGTCCACCCCTCTCTGTCGCCCGCTCTCTGTCCCCCTCTCTCTGTCCCCCTCTCTCTGTCCCCCCTCTCTGTCTCCCCCTCTCTGTCCCCCTCTCTCCATCGCCCTTTCTGTCCCCCTTTCTCTGTCCTCGCTCGGTCTGTCCCCCTCCCTCTGTCCCCCTCTCTCTGTACTCCCTCGGTCTGTCCCCCTCCCTCTGCCCCCCTCTCTCTGTCCCCCTCTCTCTGTCCCCCTCTCTCTGTCCCCCTCTCTCTGTCGCCAGATCTGTCACCGTCTCTCTGTACCTCTCTGTCTGTCCACCCCTCTCTCTGTCCCCAGCTCTCTGTCCCCCCCTCTCTATCAAACCCTCTCTGACCCCCCTCTCTATCTCCCCCTCTCTCTGTCCAGCCTGTCTGTCCCCGATCACTCTGTCCCCCTCTCTCTGTCCCCCCTCTCTGTGCCCCCTCTCTGTCCCACTCTCTCTCTGTTCCCCCTCTCTCTGTCCCCCTCTCTCTGTCCCCCTCTCTCTGTCGCCATATCTGTCACCGTCTCTCTGTACCTCTCTCTCTGTCCACCCCTCTCTCTGTCCCCATCTCTCTGTCCCCCCCTCTCTATCAACCCCTCTCTGTCCCCACTCTCTGTCCCCCTCTCTCTGTCCCCCCTCCCTCTGTCCCCGTCCTTCTGTCCCCCTCTCTCTGTCGCCTTCTTTCTGACCCCCTCTCTCTCTGTCCCCCTCTCTCTGTCCCCCTCTCTCTGTCCCCCTCTCTGTCCCCCCTCTCTCTCTGTTCCCCCTCTCTCTGTCCCCCTCTCTCTGTCCCCCTCTCTCTGTCGCCATATCTGTCACCGTCTCTCTGTACCTCTCTCTCTGTCCACCCCTCTCTCTGTCCCCATCTCTCTGTCCCCCCCTCTCTATCAACCCCTCTCTGTCCCCACTCTCTGTCCCCCTCTCTCTGTCCCCCCTCCCTCTGTCCCCGTCCTTCTGTCCCCCTCTCTCTGTCGCCTTCTTTCTGACCCCCTCTCTCTCTGTCCCCCTCTCTCTGTCCCCCTCTCTCTGTCCCCCTCTCTGTCCCCCCTCTCTCTGTATCCCCTCTCTCTGTCCCCCCTCTCTGTCTGTCTCTCTCTGCCCCCTCCCAGTCACCATCTCTGTCCCCCCTCCCTCTGTCCCCCTCCCTCTGTCCCCCTCTCTCTGCCCCTCTCTCTCTGTCCCCCCTCTCTGTCTCCCTCTCTCTGCCCCCTCCCAGTCACCATCTCTCTGTCCCCCCTCACTCTGTCCCCCTCCCTCTGTCCCCCTCTCTCTGTCCCCCCTCTCTCTGTAGCCCCTCTCTCTGTCCCCCTCCCTCTGTCCCCCTCCCTCTGTCCCCCCTCTCTCTGTCCCCCTCTCTCTGTCCCCCCTCTCTCTGTCGCCCTCTTTCTGACCCCCTCTCTCTCTGTCCTCCACCTGTCCCCCGCTCTCTTTGTTCCCCCTCTCTCTCTGTCCCCCTCTCTCTTTGACCCCCTCTCTCTCTGCCCCCTCGCTCTGTTCCCCGCTCTCTGTCCCCCCAAATCTATCGCCCTCTGTCTGCCCCCTCTCTGCCACTGTCTCTCTGTCCCCCCTCTGTCCCCGTCACTCTGCCCCCCCCCTCAGTCCACCCTCTCTCTGTTCCAAACCTCTGTCCCCCCCTCTCTGTAGCCCTCTCTCTGTCTCCCTCTCTCTGTCCCCCTCTCTCTGTCCCCCCTCTCTGTCTCCCCCTCTCTGTCCCCCCCTCTCTGTAGCCCTCTCTCTGCCCCCTCTCAGTCACCATTTCTTTGTTAACCCCCGTCCACCCCTCTCTGCCCCCCTCTCTCCATCGCCCTCTCTGTCCCCCTCTCTCTGTACTCCCTCGGTCTATCCACTTCCCTCTGCCCCCCTCTCTTCTGTCCCCCTCTCTCTGCCCCCTTCTCTCTGTCCCCCTCTCTCTGTCCCCCTCTCTCTGTCCCCCCTCTCTGTCTCCCTCTATCTGCCCCCTCCCAGTCACCATCTCTCTGTTCCCCCCACCCTCTGTCCCCCTCTCTCTGTAACCCCTCTCTCTGTCCCCCCCTCTCTGCCCCCCCCTCTGTTGACCCTCTCTCTGTCCCCCCTCTATCTGTTCCCCACTCTCTCTGTAGCCCCTCTCTCTGTCCACCGCTCTCTCTGTCCCCATCTCTCTATCTGTCCCCCCCTCTCTATTCCACGTCTCCGTCCCCCATCTCTGTCCCCCTCTCTCTGCCCCCCCTCTCTGTCCCCGCTCACTCTGTCCCCTCTCTCTGTCCCCCTCTCACTGTCCCCCTCATTCTGACCCCTCTCTCTGTCGTCTTATTTCTGACCCCCTCTCTCTCTGTGCCCCCCTCTGTGTCCCCCTCTCTCTGCCCCCTCCTAGTCACCATCTCTCTGTTCCCCCTCCCTCTGTCCCCCACTCTCTGTCCACTTCTCTCTGTCCCCCCTCCCTCTGTCCCCCTCCCTCTGACCCCCTGACTCTGTCCCCATTTCTCTGTCCCCCTCTCTCCGTCGCCCTCTCTGTCACCGTCTCTCTGTCCTCCCTCGGTCTGTCCCCCTCTCTCTGTCCCTCTTTCTCTGTCCCCATCTCTCTGTCCCCCCCTCTCTGTCTCCCTCTCTCTGTCCCCTCCCAGTCACCATCTCTCTGTCCCCTCCCAGTCACCATCTCTCTGTCCCCTTCTCTCTGTCTCCCCTCTCTGTCCCCCCTCTCTGTCCCCCCCTCTCTCTGTTCCCCCTCTCTCTGTCCCCTCTCTCTGTCGCCATATCTGTCACCGTCTCTCTGTACCTCTCTCTCTGTGTCCACCACTCTCTCTGTCCCCATCTCTCTCTGTCCCCCCTCTCTCTGTCCCCCCCTCTCTGTTCCACCTCTCTGTCCCCCGTCTCTGTCCCCCTCTCTCTGTCCCCACTCTCTGTCCCCGCTCACTCTGTCCCCCTCCCACTGTCCCCCTCTCTCTGTCGCCTTATTCCTGACCCCCTCTCTCTCTGTGCCCCCCTCTGTGTCCCCGTCTCTCTGTTCCCTCCTAGTCACCATCTCTCTGTACCCCCTCTCTGTCCCCCTGTCTCTGTCCACCCTGTCTGTCCCTACTCACTCTGTCCCCCTCTCTCTGTCCCCCCTCCCTCTGTCCCCCTCCTTCTGCCCCCCTCTCTCTGTCGCCTTCTTTCTGACCCTCTCTCTCTGTCCCCCCCTCTGTCCCCCTCTCTGTCCCCCATCTCTCTGACCCCTCACTCTGTCCCCCTCCCTCTGCCCCCCTCTCTCTGTCCCCCTCTCTCTGTCCCCCCTCTCTGTCTCCTTCTCTCTGCCCCCTCCCAGTCACCATCTCTCTGACCCCCTCACTCTGTCCCCCTCCCTCTGTCCCCCTCTCTCTGTCCCCGCGTCCCTCTGTCCCCTCTTTCTGTCCCCCTCTCTCTGTCGCCCTCTTTCTGACCCCCCTCTCTCTGCCCCTCTCTCTCCCACACTGTAACCCCCTCTCTGTCCCCCACTCTCTGTCGCTCCTCCCTCTGACCCCCTGTATCTCCACCTCTCTCTGTCCTGCTCTCTCTGTCCCCCTCTACCTCCCCCTTTTTCCGACCCCTCTATTTGACCCCATCTATCACCCACACTATCTGTGCCCCTCTCTCTCTGTACCTTCTCTCTACCCCCTCTCTCTGCCTCCTCTCTCTGTCCCCCCTCTCTCTGTCCCCCCTCTCTCTTTCCCCCTCTCTCTCTGTTCCCCTCTCTCTGTCACCCTCTCCCTGCCCCCTCTCTCTGTTCCCCCCTCTCTCTGCCCCCTCTCTCTCTGCCCCCTCTCTCTCCCCCACTCTCTGTCCCATGCTCTCTGTTGCCCTCTCTCTGCACACTCTCTGTCCCCCTCTCTCTGACCCCCACACTTTGTCCCCCACTCTCTGTCCCCCACTCTCTGCCCCCTCTCTCTGTCCCCCTCTCTCTGTCCCCCACTCTTTGTCCCCCTCTCTCTGTCACCCCCTCTCTGTTCCACCTCTCTGTCCCCCATCTCTGTCCCCCTCTCTCTGTCCCCCCTCTCTGTCCCCGCTGACTCTGTCCCCCTCTCACTGTCCCCCTCTCTCTGTCGCCTTATTTCTGACCCCCCTCTCTCTGTGCCCCCCTCTGTGTCCCCCTCTCTCTGTTCCCTCCTAGTCACCATCTCTCTGTCCCCCCTCTCTGTCCCCCTGTCTCTGTCCACCCTGTCTGTCCCACTCACTCTGTCCCCCTCTCTCTGTCCCCCCTCCCTCTGTCCCCCTCCTTCTGTCCCCCTCTCTCTGTCGCCTTCTTTCTGACCCTCTCTCTCTGTCCCCCCACCCTCTGAACCCCCTCTCTGTCCCCCATCTCTCTGACCCCCTCACTCTGTCCCCCTCCCTCTGTCCCCCTCCCTCTGTCCCCCTCTCTCTGTCCCCCTCTCTCTGTCCCCCTCTCTCTGTCCCCCTGTGTCTGTCCCCCTCCCTCTGTCCCCCTCTCTCTGTCCCCCCTCTCTCTGTTCCCCCTCCCTCTGTCCCCCTCCCTCTGTCCCCCTCTCTCTGCCCTCCTCCCTCTGTCCCCCTCTCTCTGTCCCCCTCTCTCTGTCCCCCCTCTCTCTGTCGCCCTCTTTCTGACCCCCTCTCTCTCTGTCCTCCCCCTGTCCACCGCTCTCTTTGTTCCCACTCTCTCTCTGTCCCCCTCTCTCTTTGACCCCCTCTCTCTCTGCCCCCTCGCTCTGTTCCCCGCTCTCTGTCCCCCCAAATCTATCGCCCTCTGTCTGCCCCCTCTCTGTCACTGTCTCTCTGTCCCCCCTCTGTCCCCGTCACTCTGCCCCCCCTCAGTCCACCCTCTCTCTGTTCCAAACCTCTGTCCCCCCTCTCTGTAGCCCTCTCTCTGTCCCCCTCTCTCTGTCCCCCTCTCTCTGTCCCCCCCTCTGTCTCCCCCTCTCTGTCCCCCCTCTCTGTAGCCCTCTCTCTGCCCCCTCTCAGTCACTATTTCTTTGTTAAACCCCGTCCACCCCTCTCTGTCCCCCTCTCTCCATCGCCCTCTCTGTCCCCCTCTCTCTGTACTCCCTCGGTCTGTCCCCCTCCCTCTGCCCCCCTCTCTTCTGTCCCCCTCTCTCTGCCCCCCTCTCTCTTTCCCCCTCTCTCTGTCCCCCTCTCTCTGTCCCCCCTCTCTGTCTCCCTCAGTCTGCCCCCTCCCAGTCACCATCTCTCTGTTCCCCCCTCCCTCTGTCCCCCTCTCTCTGTAATCCCTCTCTCTGTCCCCCCCCCCTCTCTGCCCCCCTCTCTGTAGACCCTCTCTCTGTCCCCTTCTCTCTGTCCCCCTCTCTCTGTCGCCATATCTGTCACCGTCTCTCTGTATCTCTCTCTCTGTCCACCCC
This sequence comes from Chiloscyllium plagiosum, assembly GCF_037043375.1. NCBI lineage: Eukaryota > Metazoa > Chordata > Chondrichthyes > Orectolobiformes > Hemiscylliidae > Chiloscyllium > Chiloscyllium plagiosum. Next base: position 43,498,251 of record NW_028270186.1, read on the forward strand.
TCTCTCTGTCCCCATCTCTCTGTCCCCCCCTCTCTATCAACCCCTCTCTGACCCCCCTCTCTATCTCCCCCTCTCTCTGTCCAGCCTGTCTGTCCCCGATCACTCTGTCCCCCTCTCTCTGTCCCCCCTCTCTGAGCCCCCTCTCTGTCCCACTCTCTCTCTGTTCCCCCTCTCTCTGTCCCCCTCTCTCTGTCCCCCTCTCTCTGTCGCCATATCTGTCACCGTCTCTCTGTACCTCTCTCTCTGTCCACCCCTCTCTCTGTCCCCATCTCTCTGTCCCCCCCTCTCTATCAACCCCTCTCTGTCCCCACTCTCTGTCCCCCTCTCTCTGTCCCCCCTCCCTCTGTCCCCGTCCTTCTGTCCCCCTCTCTCTGTCGCCTTCTTTCTGACCCCCTCTCTCTCTGTCCCCCTCTCTCTGTCCCCCTCTCTCTGTCCCCCTCTCTGTCCCCCCTCTCTCTCTGTTCCCCCTCTCTCTGTCCCCCTCTCTCTGTCCCCCTCTCTCTGTCGCCATATCTGTCACCGTCTCTCTGTACCTCTCTCTCTGTCCACCCCTCTCTCTGTCCCCATCTCTCTGTCCCCCCTCTCTATCAACCCCTCTCTGTCCCCACTCTCTGTCCCCCTCTCTCTGTCCCCCCTCCCTCTGTCCCCGTCCTTCTGTCCCCGTCTCTCTGTCGCCTTCTTTCTGACCCCCTCTCTCTCTGTCCCCCTCTCTCTGTCCCCCTCTCTCTGTCCCCCTCTCTGTCTCCCCTCTCTCTGTATCCCCTCTCTCTGTCCCCCCTCTCTGTCTGTCTCTCTCTGCCCCCTCCCAGTCACCATCTCTGTCCCCCCTCCCTCTGTCCCCCTCCCTCTGTCCCCCTCTCTCTGCCCCTCTCTCTCTGTCCCCCTCTCTGTCTCCCTCTCTCTGCCCCCTCCCAGTCATCATCTCTCTGTCCCCCCTCACTCTGTCCCCCTCCCTCTGTCCCCCTCTCTCTGTCCCCCCTCTCTCTGTAGCCCCTCTCTCTGTCCCCCTCCCTCTGTCCCCCTCCCTCTGTCCCCCCTCTCTCTGTCCCCCTCTCTCTGTCCCCCCTCTCTCTGTCGCCCTCTTTCTGACCCCCTCTCTCTCTGTCCTCCACCTGTCCCCCGCTCTCTTTGTTCCCCCTCTCTCTCTGTCCCCCTCTCTCTTTGACCCCCTCTCTCTCTGCCCCCTCGCTCTGTTCCCCGCTCTCTGTCCCCCCAAATCTATCGCCCTCTGTCTGCCCCCTCTCTGCCACTGTCTCTCTGTCCCCCCTCTGTCCCCGTCACTCTGCCCCCCCCCCTCAGTCCACCCTCTCTCTGTTCCAAACCTCTGTCCCCCCCTCTCTGTAGCCCTCTCTCTGTCTCCCTCTCTCTGTCCCCCTCTCTCTGTCCCCCCTCTCTGTCTCCCCCTCTCTGTCCCCCCCTCTCTGTAGCCCTCTCTCTGCCCCCTCTCAGTCACCATTTCTTTGTTAACCCCCGTCCACCCCTCTCTGCCCCCCTCTCTCCATCGCCCTCTCTGTCCCCCTCTCTCTGTACTCCCTCGGTCTATCCACTTCCCTCTGCCCCCCTCTCTTCTGTCCCCCTCTCTCTGTCCCCCTCTCTCTGTCCCCCCTCTCTGTCTCCCTCTATCTGCCCCCTCCCAGTCACCATCTCTCTGTTCCCCCCACCCTCTGTCCCCCTCTCTCTGTAACCCCTCTCTCTGTCCCCCCCTCTCTGCCCCCCCCTCTGTTGACCCTCTCTCTGTCCCCCCTCTATCTGTTCCCCACTCTCTCTGTAGCCCCTCTCTCTGTCCACCGCTCTCTCTGTCCCCATCTCTCTCTCTGTCCCCCCCTCTCTATTCCACGTCTCCGTCCCCCATCTCTGTCCGCCTCTCTCTGCCCCCCCTCTCTGTCCCCGCTCACTCTGTCCCCTCTCTCTGTCCCCCTCCCACTGTCCCCCTCATTCTGACCCCTCTCTCTGTCGTCTTATTTCTGACCCCCTCTCTCTCTGTGCCCCCCTCTGTGTCCCCCTCTCTCTGCCCCCTCCTAGTCACCATCTCTCTGTTCCCCCTCCCTCTGTCCCCCACTCTCTGTCCACTTCTCTCTTTCCCCCCTCCCTCTGTCCCCCTCCCTCTGACCCCCTCACTCTGTCCCCATTTCTCTGTCCCCCTCTCTCCGTCGCCCTCTCTGTCACCGTCTCTCTGTCCTCCCTCGGTCTGTCCCCCTCTCTCTGTCCCTCTTTCTCTGTCCCCATCTCTCTGTCCCCCCCTCTCTGTCTCCCTCTCTCTGTCCCCTCCCAGTCACCATCTCTCTGTCCCCTCCCAGTCACCATCTCTCTGTCCCCTTCTCTCTGTCCCCCCTCTCTGTCCCCCCTCTCTGTCCCCCCCTCTCTCTGTTCCCCCTCTCTCTGTCCCCCTCTCTCTGTCCCCGCGTCCCTCTGTCCCCACTTTCTGTCCCCCTCTCTCTGTCCCCCCTCTCTGTCTCCCTCAGTCTGCCCCCTCCCAGTCACCATCTCTCTGTTCCCCCCTCCCTCTGTCCCCCTCTCTCTGTAATCCCTCTCTCTGTCCCCCCCCCTCTGCCCCCCTCTCTGTAGACCCTCTCTCTGTCCCCTTCTCTCTGTCCCCCTCTCTCTGTCGCCATATCTGTCACCGTCTCTCTGTACCTCTCTCTCTGTCCACCCCTCTCTCTGTCCCCATCTCTCTGTCCCCCCCTCTCTATCAACCCCTCTCTGACCCCCCTCTCTATCTCCCCCTCTCTCTGTCCAGCCTGTCTGTCCCCGATCACTCTGTCCCCCTCTCTCTGTCCCCCCTCTCTGAGCCCCCTCTCTGTCCCACTCTCTCTCTGTTCCCCCTCTCTCTGTCCCCCTCTCTCTGTCCCCCTCTCTCTGTCGCCATATCTGTCACCGTCTCTCTGTACCTCTCTCTCTGTCCACCCCTCTCTCTGTCCCCATCTCTCTGTCCCCCCCTCTCTATCAACCCCTCTCTGTCCCCACTCTCTGTCCCCCTCTCTCTGTCCCCCCTCCCTCTGTCCCCGTCCTTCTGTCCCCCTCTCTCTGTCGCCTTCTTTCTGACCCCCTCTCTCTCTGTCCCCCTCTCTCTGTCCCCCTCTCTCTGTCCCCCTCTCTGTCCCCCCTCTCTCTCTGTTCCCCCTCTCTCTGTCCCCCTCTCTCTGTCCCCCTCTCTCTGTCGCCATATCTGTCACCGTCTCTCTGTACCTCTCTCTCTGTCCACCCCTCTCTCTGTCCCCATCTCTCTGTCCCCCCCTCTCTATCAACCCCTCTCTGTCCCCACTCTCTGTCCCCCTCTCTCTGTCCCCCCTCCCTCTGTCCCCGTCCTTCTGTCCCCGTCTCTCTGTCGCCTTCTTTCTGACCCCCTCTCTCTCTGTCCCCCTCTCTCTGTCCCCCTCTCTCTGTCCCCCTCTCTGTCTCCCCTCTCTCTGTATCCCCTCTCTCTGTCCCCCCTCTCTGTCTGTCTCTCTCTGCCCCCTCCCAGTCACCATCTCTGTCCCCCCTCCCTCTGTCCCCCTCCCTCTGTCCCCCTCTCTCTGCCCCTCTCTCTCTGTCCCCCCTCTCTGTCTCCCTCTCTCTGCCCCCTCCCAGTCACCATCTCTCTGTCCCCCCTCACTCTGTCCCCCTCCCTCTGTCCCCCTCTCTCTGTCCCCCCTCTCTCTGTAGCCCCTCTCTCTGTCCCCCTCCCTCTGTCCCCCTCCCTCTGTCCCCCCTCTCTCTGTCCCCCTCTCTCTGTCCCCCCTCTCTCTGTCGCCCTCTTTCTGACCCCCTCTCTCTCTGTCCTCCACCTGTCCCCCGCTCTCTTTGTTCCCCCTCTCTCTCTGTCCCCCTCTCTCTTTGACCCCCTCTCTCTCTGCCCCCTCGCTCTGTTCCCCGCTCTCTGTCCCCCCAAATCTATCGCCCTCTGTCTGCCCCCTCTCTGCCACTGTCTCTCTGTCCCCCCTCTGTCCCCGTCACTCTGCCCCCCCTCAGTCCACCCTCTCTCTGTTCCAAACCTCTGTCCCCCCCTCTCTGTAGCCCTCTCTCTGTCTCCCTCTCTCTGTCCCCCTCTCTCTGTCCCCCCTCTCTGTCTCCCCCTCTCTGTCCCCCCCTCTCTGTAGCCCTCTCTCTGCCCCCTCTCAGTCACCATTTCTTTGTTAACCCCCGTCCACCCCTCTCTGCCCCCCTCTCTCCATCGCCCTCTCTGTCCCCCTCTCTCTGTACTCCCTCGGTCTATCCACTTCCCTCTGCCCCCCTCTCTTCTGTCCCCCTCTCTCTGTCCCCCTCTCTCTGTCCCCCCTCTCTGTCTCCCTCTATCTGCCCCCTCCCAGTCACCATCTCTCTGTTCCCCCCACCCTCTGTCCCCCTCTCTCTGTAACCCCTCTCTCTGTCCCCCCCTCTCTGCCCCCCCCTCTGTTGACCCTCTCTCTGTCCCCCCTCTATCTGTTCCCCACTCTCTCTGTAGCCCCTCTCTCTGTCCACCGCTCTCTCTGTCCCCATCTCTCTCTCTGTCCCCCCCTCTCTATTCCACGTCTCCGTCCCCCATCTCTGTCCGCCTCTCTCTGCCCCCCCTCTCTGTCCCCGCTCACTCTGTCCCCTCTCTCTGTCCCCCTCCCACTGTCCCCCTCATTCTGACCCCTCTCTCTGTCGTCTTATTTCTGACCCCCTCTCTCTCTGTGCCCCCCTCTGTGTCCCCCTCTCTCTGCCCCCTCCTAGTCACCATCTCTCTGTTCCCCCTCCCTCTGTCCCCCACTCTCTGTCCACTTCTCTCTTTCCCCCCTCCCTCTGTCCCCCTCCCTCTGACCCCCTCACTCTGTCCCCATTTCTCTGTCCCCCTCTCTCCGTCGCCCTCTCTGTCACCGTCTCTCTGTCCTCCCTCGGTCTGTCCCCCTCTCTCTGTCCCTCTTTCTCTGTCCCCATCTCTCTGTCCCCCCCTCTCTGTCTCCCTCTCTCTGTCCCCTCCCAGTCACCATCTCTCTGTCCCCTCCCAGTCACCATCTCTCTGTCCCCTTCTCTCTGTCCCCCCTCTCTGTCCCCCCTCTCTGTCCCCCCCTCTCTCTGTTCCCCCTCTCTCTGTCCCCTCTCTCTGTCGCCATATCTGTCACCGTCTCTCTGTACCTCTCTCTCTGTGTCCACCACTCTCTCTGTCCCCATCTCTCTCTGTCCCCCCTCTCTCTGTCCCCCCCTCTCTGTTCCACCTCTCTGTCCCCCGTCTCTGTCCCCCTCTCTCTGTCCCCACTCTCTGTCCCCGCTCACTCTGTCCCCCTCCCACTGTCCCCCTCTCTCTGTCGCCTTATTCCTGACCCCCTCTCTCTCTGTGCCCCCCTCTGTGTCCCCGTCTCTCTGTTCCCTCCTAGTCACCATCTCTCTGTACCCCCTCTCTGTCCCCCTGTCTCTGTCCACCCTGTCTGTCCCTACTCACTCTGTCCCCCTCTCTCTGTCCCCCCTCCCTCTGTCCCCCTCCTTCTGCCCCCCTCTCTCTGTCGCCTTCTTTCTGACCCTCTCTCTCTGTCCCCCCCTCTGTCCCCCTCTCTGTCCCCCATCTCTCTGACCCCTCACTCTGTCCCCCTCCCTCTGTCCCCCTCTCTCTGTCCCCCTCTCTCTGTCCCCCCTCTCTGTCTCCTTCTCTCTGCCCCCTCCCAGTCACCATCTCTCTGACCCCCTCACTCTGTCCCCCTCCCTCTGTCCCCCTCTCTCTGTCCCCGCGTCCCTCTGTCCCCTCTTTCTGTCCCCCTCTCTCTGTCGCCCTCTTTCTGACCCCCCTCTCTCTGCCCCTCTCTCTCCCACACTGTAACCCCCTCTCTGTCCCCCACTCTCTGTCGCTCCTCCCTCTGACCCCCTGTATCTCCACCTCTCTCTGTCCTGCTCTCTCTGTCCCCCTCTACCTCCCCCTTTTTCCGACCCCTCTATTTGACCCCATCTATCACCCACACTATCTGTGCCCCTCTCTCTCTGTACCTTCTCTCTACCCCCTCTCTCTGCCTCTTCTCTCTGTCCCCCCTCTCTCTGTCCCCCCTCTCTCTTTCCCCCTCTCTCTCTGTTCCCCTCTCTCTGTCACCCTCTCCCTGCCCCCTCTCTCCCTGCCCCCCCTCTCTCTGCCCCCTCTCTCTCTGCCCCCTCTCTCTCCCCCACTCTCTGTCCCATGCTCTCTGTTGCCCTCTCTCTGCACACTCTCTGTCCCCCTCTCTCTGACCCCCACTCTTTGTCCCCCACTCTCTGTCCCCCACTCTCTGCCCCCTCTCTCTGTCCCCCTCTCTCTGTCCCCCACTCTTTGTCCCCCTCTCTCTGTCACCCCCTCTCTGTTCCACCTCTCTGTCCCCCATCTCTGTCCCCCTCTCTCTGTCCCCCCTCTCTGTCCCCGCTGACTCTGTCCCCCTCCCACTGTCCCCCTCTCTCTGTCGCCTTATTTCTGACCCCCCTCTCTCTGTGCCCCCCTCTGTGTCCCCCTCTCTCTGTTCCCTCCTAGTCACCATCTCTCTGTCCCCCCTCTCTGTCCCCCTGTCTCTGTCCACCCTGTCTGTCCCACTCACTCTGTCCCCCTCTCTCTGTCCCCCCTCCCTCTGTCCCCCTCCTTCTGTCCCCCTCTCTCTGTCGCCTTCTTTCTGACCCTCTCTCTCTGTCCCCCCACCCTCTGAACCCCCTCTCTGTCCCCCATCTCTCTGACCCCCTCACTCTGTCCCCCTCCCTCTGTCCCCCTCCCTCTGTCCCCCTCTCTCTGTCCCCCTCTCTCTGTCCCCCTCTCTCTGTCCCCCTGTGTCTGTCCCCCTCCCTCTGTCCCCCTCTCTCTGTCCCCCCTCTCTCTGTTCCCCCTCCCTCTGTCCCCCTCCCTCTGTCCCCCTCTCTCTGCCCTCCTCCCTCTGTCCCCCTCTCTCTGTCCCCCTCTCTCTGTCCCCCCTCTCTCTGTCGCCCTCTTTCTGACCCCCTCTCTCTCTGTCCTCCCCCTGTCCACCGCTCTCTTTGTTCCCACTCTCTCTCTGTCCCCCTCTCTCTTTGACCCCCTCTCTCTCTGCCCCCTCGCTCTGTTCCCCGCTCTCTGTCCCCCCAAATCTATCGCCCTCTGTCTGCCCCCTCTCTGTCACTGTCTCTCTGTCCCCCCTCTGTCCCCGTCACTCTGCCCCCCCTCAGTCCACCCTCTCTCTGTTCCAAACCTCTGTCCCCCCTCTCTGTAGCCCTCTATCTGTCCCCCTCTCTCTGTCCCCCTCTCTCTGTCCCCCCCTCTGTCTCCCCCTCTCTGTCCCCCCCTCTCTGTAGCCCTCTCTCTGCCCCCTCTCAGTCACTATTTCTTTGTTAACCCCCGTCCACCCCTCTCTGTCCCCCTCTCTCCATCGCCCTCTCTGTCCCCCTCTCTCTGTACTCCCTCGGTCTGTCCCCCTCCCTCTGCCCCCCTCTCTTCTGTCCCCCTCTCTCTGCCCCCCTCTCTCTTTCCCCCTCTCTCTGTCCCCCTCTCTCTGTCCCCCCTCTCTGTCTCCCTCTGTCTGCCCCCTCCCAGTCACCATCTCTCTGTTCCCCCCTCCCTCTGTCCCCCTCTCTCTGTAACCCCTCTCTCTGTCCCCCCCCTCTCTGCCCCCCTCTCTGTAGACCCTCTCTCTGTCCCCCCTCTCTCTGTTCCCCACTCTCTCTCTGTAGCCCCTCTCTCTGTCCACCGCTCTCTCTGTCCCCATCTCTCTCTGTCCCCCCCTCTCTGTTCCACGTCTCCGTCCCCCGTCTCTGTCCCCGCTCACTCTGTCCCCTCTCTCTGTCCCCCTCCCACTGTCCCCATCATTCTGACCCCTCTCTCTGTCATCTTATTTCTGACCCCCTCTCTCTCTGTGTCCCCCTCTGTGTCCCCCTCTCTCTGCCCCCTCCTAGTCACCATCTCTCTGTTCCCCCTCCCTCTGTCCCCCACTCTCTGTCCGCTTCTCTCTGTACCCCCTCCCTCTGTCCCCCTCCCTCTGACCCCCTCACTCTGTCCCCCTTTCTCTGTCCCCCTCTCTCCGTCGCCCTCTCTGTCACCGTCTCTCTGTCCTCCCTCGGTCTGTCCCCCTCACTCTGTCCCCCTTTCTCTGTCCCCATCTCTCTGTCCCCCCCTCTCTGTCTCCCTCTCTCTGTCCCCTCCCAGGCACAATCTCTCTGTCCCCCCTCTCTGTCCCCCCATCTCTCTGTTCCCCCTCTCTCTGTCCCCTCTCTCTGTCGCCATATCTGTCACCGTCTCTCTGTACCTCTCTCTCTGTGTCCACCACTCTCTCTGTCCCCATCTCTCTCTGTCCCCCCTCTCTCTGTCCCCCCTCTCTGTTCCACCTCTCTGACCCCGGTCTCTGTCCCCCTCTCTCGGTCCCCCTTCTGTTCCACCTCTCTGTCCCCCTCCCACTGTCCCCCTCTCTCTGTCGCCTTATTTCTGACCCCCTCTCTCTCTGTGCCCCCCTCTGTGTCCCCCTCTCTCTGTTCCCTCCTAGTCACCATCTCTCTGTCCCCCCTCTCTGTCCCCCTGTCTCTGTCCACCCTGTCTGTCCCCACTCACTCTGTCCCCCTCTCTCTGTCCCCCCTCCCTCTGTCCCCCTCCTTCTGTCCCCCTCTCTCTGTCGCCTTCTTTCTGACCCTCTCTCTCTGTCCCCCCTCTGTCCCCCTCTCTGTCCCCCATCTCTCTGACCCCTCACTCTGTCCCCCTCCCTCTGTCTCCCTCCCTCTGTCCCCCTCTCTCTGTCCCCCCTCTCTGTCTCCTTCTCTCTGCCCCCTCCCAGTCACCATCTCTCTGACCCCCTCACTCTGTCCCCCTCCCTCTGTCCCCCTCTCTCTGTCCCCGCGTCCCTCTGTCCCCTCTTTCTGTCCCCCTCTCTCTGTCGCCCTCTTTCTGACCCCCCTCTCTCTGCCCCTCTCTCACCCACACTGTAACCCCCTCTCTGTCCCCCACTCTCTGTCGCCCCTCCCTCTGACCCCCTGTATCTCCACCTCTCTCTGTCCTGCTCTCTCTGTCCCCCTCTACCTCCCCCTTTTTCCGACCCCTCTATTTGACCCCATCTATCACCCACACTATCTGTGCCCGTCTCTCTCTGTACCTTCTCTCTACCCCCTCTCTCTGCCTCCTCTCTCTGTCCCCCTCTCTCTGTCCCCCCTCTCTCTCTGTCCCCCTCTCTCTGTCCCCCCTCTCTCTGTCCCCCCTCTCTCTTTCCCCCTCTCTCTCTGTTCCCCTCTCTCTCTGTCACCCGCTCCCTGCCCCCTCTCTCTGCCCCCTCTCTCTCCCCCACTCTCTGTCCCAGGCTCTCTGTTGACCTCTCTCTGCACACTCTCTGTCCCCCTCTCTCTGACCTCCACTCTTTGTCCCCCACTCTCTGCCCCCCACTCTCTGTCCCCCTCTCTCTGCCCCCCACTCTCTGTCCCCCTCTCTCTGTCCCCCTCTCTCTGTCCCCCACTCTCTGTCCCCCTCTCTCTGTCCCCCTCTCTCTGTCCCCCTCTCTCTGACCCCCCCTCTCTCTCCCCCACTCTCTGTCCCATGCTCTCTGTTGCCCTCTCTCTGCACACTCTCTGTCCCCCTCTCTCTCTGGCCCCCACTCTTTGTCCCCCACTCTCTGTCCCCCTCTCTCTGACCCCCACTCTCTGTCCCCCACTCTCTGTCCCCCACTCTCTGTCCCCCCACTCTCTTTCCCCCACTCTCTGTCCCCCTTCTCTCTGAGCCCCTCTATCTCCCTCACTCTCTGTGGCCCTCTCTCTGTAGCCCACTCTCTGCCCCCCTCTCCCTCCCCACCTCTCTCTGTCCCCCTCTCTGTTCCCCCCCTCTCTCTTCCCCCTCTCTCTTCCCCCTCTCTGTCCCCCTCTCTCTCTGTCCCCCTCTCTCTCTGTCCCCCCTCTCTCTGTCCCCCTCTCTCTCTGTCCCCCTCTCTCTCTGTCCCTCTCTCTGTCCCTCTCTGTCCCTCTCTCTCTGTCCCCCTCTGTCCCTCTCTCTCTGTCCCCGTCTCTGTCCCCCATTTCTCTGTCCCCCTCCCTCTCCCACCTGCCTCTCTCTGTCCCTCCTTCTCTCTGTCCCTCCTTCTCTCTGTCCCCCCTCTCTCTCTGTCCCCCTCTCTCTCTGTCCTCCTCTCTCTCTGTCCCCCTCTCTCTCTGTCCCCCCTCTCTCTCTGTCCCTCTCTCTCTCTGTCCCTCTCTGTCCCTCTCTCTCTGTCCCCGTCTCTGTCCCCCATTTCTCTGTCCCCCTCCCTCTCCCACCTGCCTCTCTCTGTCCCTCCTTCTCTCTGTCGCTCTCTCTCTCTGTCCCCCTCTCTCTGTCGCCCTCTCTCTGCCCCTCTCTGTCACCTCTCTCTGTGTCCCCGTCTGTCTGTCCCACTCTCTCTGTTCACTCTCTCTCTCTGTCCCGGTGCTCTCTCTGTCCGCATCTCTTTCTGTCCCCCCTCTCTATCCCTCCTCTCTCTGTCCACTCCCTCTCCGTCCACCCCTCCCCCCCGTTCCCCACTCAGTCCATCCCCCTCTCTCTGTCCCCCAGTCTCTGTCCCCGGCTCTCTGTCCCCCTCTCTCTGAAGCACTCTCTGTCCCCCACTCTGTACCCCTCTCTCAGTCCCCCACTCTCTGTCCCCTCTATCTCCTCCTCTCTCTGTTCCCCTCCCTCTGTCCCACTCCCTCTGTCCCACCCCTTCTGTCGCCCTCTTTCTACACCCTCTCTCTGTCTCCCTCTCTCTGTCCCCCTCTCTCTGTCCCCTCTCTCTCTGTCCCCCCTCTCTCTGTCCCCCTTTCTCTGACACCCTCTCTTTCCCCCACTCTGTCCCCCTCTCTCTGTCCCCACTCCCTCTGAACCCCTCTATCTTCCCCACACTCTGTTCCCCTCGCTCTGTCTCGCCCTCTCTGTCCCCCTCTCTCTGTCTCCCTCTCTCTGTCCCCCTCTCTCTGTCCCCCCTCTCTCTGTCTCCTCTCTCTGTAGTACTCTCTCTTCCCCACACTCTCTACCACTCTCTGTGCCCCACTCTCTACCCCCCCGCTCTCTGTCCCCCCGTTCTCTGTTCCCCCCGCTCTCTGTCCCCCTCTTTCTCTGTCCCCCTCTCTCTCTGTTGCTCTCTCTCTGTCCCACTCTCTCTCTGACCCCCTCTCACTGACGCCCTCTACCTGCCCCGCTCTCTGTCCCCCTCTCTCTGTACCCCCCCCTCTCTGTCCCCCGCTCTCTGTCTCCCCCGCTCTCTACCCCCCCGCTCTCTGTCCCCCCTCTCTCTCGGTCCCCCTCTCTCTCGGTCCCTCTCTCTCTCTTCCCCCTCTCTCTCTGACCCCTTCTCTCTCTCTGTCCCCTTCTCTCTGTCCCCCTCTCTCTCCCCCGGTCTCTGTCCCCCTCTCTCTGTTGCCCTCTCTCTGGCCACTCTCTGTCCCCCTCTCTCAGACCCCTCACTCTCTCCCACTCTGTACCCCACTCTCTGTCCCCCCTCCCTCTGACTACCTCCCCGCTATCTGTCTCGCTCTTTCTGACCCCGTCTACCTCCCCCTCTTTTCGTCCCCCTCTCTCTGACCCCCTCCATCTCCCTCACTCTCTGTGTCCCTCTCTCTCTGTACCCCCCTCTCTCTCCCTCCCGCTCTCTCTGTCCCCATGGGTGGCACGGTGGCACAGTGGTTAGCACTGCTGCCTCACAGCGCCAGAGACCGGGGTTCAATTCCCACCTCAGGCGAATGACTGTGTGGAGTTTGCACGTTCTCCCCGTGTCTGCGTGGGTTTCCTCCGGGTGCTCCGGTTTCCTCCCACAGTCCAAAGATGTGCAGGTCAGGTGAATTGGCCATGCAAAATTGCCCGTAATGTTAGGTAAGGGGTAAATGTAGGGGTATGGGTGGATTGCACTTCGGCGGGGCGGTGTGGACTTGTTGGGCCGAAGGGCCTGTTTCCACACTGTAATGTAATCTAATCTCTATCTTCCCGTCTCTCTGACCTGCTCTCTGTTCACCTCTCTCTGTCATCCCCTCACTGATGCTCTCTCTGTCCTTCTCTCTCAGCCCCACTCTCTGTCCCTCCTCCCTCTGATCTCCGCGCTCTCTGACCCTGTCTATGTCCGCCCCTCTCTGTCCCCCGCTCACTGAAGCACTCTGTACCTCTCTCTCTCTGTCCCCCACTCTCTCTCTCTGTCCCCTTCTCTCTCTGTCCCTCCCTCTCTCTGTCACCTCTCTGTGTACCCGTCTCTCTGTCCTACTCACTCTGTACCCATCCTTCTGACTCCCTCTCTCTGTCCCCCCTCACTCTGTCCCCATGTTCTTTCTGTTCCCATCTCTTACAGTTCCCCCTCTGTCCCTCCTCTCTCTGTCCTCTCCCTCTCCGTACCCCAAACCCCTCTGTCCCCCACTGTCTCCATCCCCCCTCTCTCTGTCACACCTCCCTCTGTCCCCCCCCGTTCCCCCTCTCTCTGCGCTCTCTCTGTCCCCTTTCTCTGTCCCCCTCTCTCTGACCCCATCTCTCTCTGTCTTCACCCCTCTCTCTGTCCTCACCCCTCTCTGTCCCCCCACTTTGTCCCCGTCTCTCTGTCCACCCCTCTCTCTGTTCCCCCGCCCCCCCGTCCCCGTCTCTCTGTACCTGTCTCTCTGTACCCCTCTCTCTCTCCCCCGCTCTCTGCCCCCTCTCTGACACCCTCTCTCTGCCACCTCTCTGTCATCGTCTCTCTTTCCCCCTCTCTCTCTGTCCCCCACTCTCCCTCTGACCCCTTCTCTCCCTGTCCCCCTCTCTCTGTCCCTCTCTCTCTCTGACCCCCTCTCTCTCTGTCCCCCTCTCTCTCTGTCCCCTTCTCTCTCTGTCCCTCTCTCTCTGTCCCCCTCTCTCTGTACCCCCTCTCTCTCTCTGACCCCCTCTCTCTCTGTCCTCCTCTCTCTGTCCCTCTCTCTGTTCCCCCTCTCTCGGTACCCCTCTCTCTCCCACCCGCCTCTCTCTGTCCCTCCCTCTCTCTGTCCCCCTCTCTCTGTCGCACTCTCTCAGCCCCCTCTCTGTCACCTCTCTGTGTAACCGTCTCTCTGTCCTACTCTCTTTTCCCCTCTCTCTGACCCCCTCTCTCTGACCCACCTCTCTTCCCCACTCTGTACCCCTCCCTCTGCCCCCCTCTCTCTCTGTCCCCCTCTCTCTGTCCCCCTCTCTCTGTCCTTTATTTCTGATGAAGGGCTTTTGCCCGAAACGTCGATTTTGCCTGTCCTCGGATGCTGCCTGAATTGCTGTGCTCTTCCAGCACCACTGATCCAGAATCTGCAGTCATTGTTTTTACCCCCTCTCTCTGTCCCCTTCTCTCTGTCCCCCTCTCTCTGACCCCCCTCTCTCTGTCCCCCTCTCTCTGTCCCCCCTCTCTCTGTCCCCCCTCTCTCTGTCTCCCCTCTCTCTGTCCCCGTGCTCTTTATGTCCCCATCTCTTACTGCCCCCCCTCTGTCCCTCCTCTCTCTGTCCTCTCCCTCTCCGTCCCCCCAACCACTCTGTCCCCCACTCTCTCCATCCCCCTCTCTCTGTGTCCCCGTCTCTCTGTCCAACCGTCTCCGTTCCCTCTCTCTGTCTGTCCCCAACTCTCTGTCCCCACTCCCTCTGACCCCCTCTCTCTGTCCCCCACTCTCTGCCCCTTCTCTCTGTCCCCCTCTCTCTGTCTCCCCTTCTCTCTGACTCCTTCTCTCTGCCCCCCCCACTCCCTCTGTCCCCACTCTCTGCTCCTCCTCTCTCTGTTCCCCCTCTCTCTGTCCCCCTCTCTCTGTCCTCCCTCCCTATGTCCCCCTCTCTCTGTACCCCCTCTCTCTGTCACCCTCGCTCTCTGACCCCTCTCTCTCTGTCCCCCTCTCTCTCTGTCCCCCTCTCTCTCTGTCCTCCTCTCTCTGTCCCCCTCTCTCTGTTCCCCCTCTCTCGGTACCCCTCTCTCTCCCACCCGCCTCTCTTTGTCCCTCTCTCTCTCTGTCCCCCTCTCTCTGTCGCACACTCTCAGCCCTCTCTCTGTCACCTCTCTGTGTACCTGTCTCTCTGTCCTACTCTCTCTTTTCCCCTCTCTCTGACTCCCTCTCTCTGACCCACGTCTCTTCCCCACTCTGTACCCCTCCTTCTGACCCCCTCCCTCTGTCCCCCCCTTTTTCTGTCCCCCTCTCTCTGTCCCCCCCCCTCTCTGTCCCCCCTCTCTCTGTCCCCCTCTCTCTGTCCCCCCTCTCTCTGACCCCCTCTCTCTGTCCCCCCTCTCTCTGTCCCCTCGCACTGACGCCCTCTATCTCCCCCACTCTCTGTCCCCCGCTCTCTGTCCCCCCGCTCTGATCCCTCTCTCTGTCCCCCCTCTCTCTGTCCCCCCTCTCTCTGTCCCCGTGCTCTTTCTGTCCCCATCTCTTACTGCCTCCCCTCTGTCCCTCCTCTCTCTGTCCTCTCCCTCTCCGTCCCCCCAACCCACTCTGTCCCCCATTCTCTCCATACCCCTCTCTCTGTTCCCCTCTCTCTGACACACTCTCTGTCACCTCTCTCTGTATCCCCGTCTCTCTGTCCAACCGTCTCTGTTCCCTCTCTCTGTCTGTCCCCAATTCTCTGTCCCCACTCCCTCTGACCCCCTCTCTCTGTCCCCCTCTCTCTGCCCCTTCTCTCTGCCCCCCTCTCTCTGTCTCCCCTTCTCTCTGACTCCTTGTCTCTGTCCCCCCTCTCTCTGTTCCCCCACTCTCTGCTCCCTCTGTCTGTCCCCCTCTCTCTGACCCCCTCTATCTCCGCCACTCTTGTGCCCCTCTCTCTGTCCCCCCTCTCTCTGCTCCCTCTCTCTGTCCCCCTCTCTCTGTCCCCCTCTCTCTGTCCCCTCTCTCTCTGTCCCCTCGCACTGACGCCCTCTATCTCCCCCACTCTCTGTCCCCCGCTCTCTGTCCCCCCGCTCTGATCCCCCTCTCTGTCGCCCCTCTCTGTCACCCCCTCTCTGTTGCCCTCTCTCTGTCCCCCACTCTCTGTCCCCCACTCTCTGTCCCCCACTCTCTGTACCCCCTCTCTCTGTACCCCTCTCTCTCTGACGGCCTCTCACTGGCGCCCTCTATCTCCCCCGCTCTCTGTTCCCCCTCTCCATGTCGCCCTCTATCTGTCCTGCTCTCTCTGTCCCCCCCTCTCTGTCCCCATCTCTCTCTGTCCCCCATCTCTCTCTGTTCTCCCCCTTTGTCCCCCTCTCTCTGATCCCCTCTCTCTGTCCCCCCTCTCTCTGTCCCCTCTCTGTCACCCCTCCCTCTGTCCACTTTCTCTGTCACCCCTGCCTCTGTCCCCCCCTCTGTCCCCCCGTCCCCCCCTCTCTGTCCCCCCTCTGTACCCCCTCTCTCTGTCCCCATCTCTCTCTGTCCCCCCCTCTCTCTGTCCTCCCCTCTCTCTGTCCTCACCCCTCTCTGTCCCCCCTCTCTCCGTCCTCACCCCTCTCTGTCCCCCCTCTTTGTCCCCGTCTCTCTGTCCCTGTCTCTCTGTCCCCCTCTCTCTGTCCACCCCTCTCTCTGTTCCCCCGTCCCCCCCTCTGTCCCCGTCTCTCTGTACCCGTCTCTCTGTACCCCTCTCTCTCTCCCCCGCCCATGTCCCCCCCTCTCTGTCACCCTCTCTCTGCCCCCTCTCTGTCATCGTCTCTCTGTCCCCCCTCCCTCTGTCCCCTCTCTCTGCTCCTCCTCTCTCTGTTCCCCCTCTCTCTGTCCCCCCTCTCTCTGTCCCCCTCCCTATGTCCCCCACTCTCTGTCCCCCTCTCTCTGTCCCCCACTCTCTGTCCCCATCTCTTTCTGCCCCCCCTCTCCCTGTCCCCCCTCTCTCTGTCCCCCCGTCACTGTCCCCTCTCTCTGTCTGCCCCCTCTCTGTCACCGTCTCTCTGTCCCCCCTCCCTCTGTACCCCTCTCTCTGGCCCCCTCTCTCTGTCGCCCCACTCTCTGTCCCCCCTCTCTCTGCCCCCTCCTTCTCTCCCCCCTCTCTCTATCCCCTCTCTCTGCCCTCCCCTCTCTCTATGCCCACTCTCTAACCCTCTCTGTCACCGTCTCTCTGTCCCCCCCTCAGTCCCTCTCTCTCTGCCCCCTCTCTCTCCCCCACTCTGTACCCCTCTCTCTGTCTCCCACTCTCTGTCCCCCCTCCCTCTGATCCCCTTTTTCTCCCCCTCTCTCTGTCCCCCACTGCGCTCTGTCCGCCCTCTATCTCTGCCCCCTCTCTGTCACCGTCTCTCTGTCCCCCCTCACTCTGTCCCCGGTCATTCTGTACCCCTCTCTCTCTGTCCCCCCTCTCTCTGCGCCCTCTCTCTGTCCCCTCTCTGTCACCACCTCTCTGTCCCCCCCGCTCTCTGTCCCTCCTCTCTGCCCCCGCCTCTGTCGCCCTCTCTCTGTCCCCTCTCTGTCACCATCTCTCTCTTTCACCCTCTCTCTGACCCCCTCTCTCTGACCCCCTCTATCTCCCCAATTCTCTGTCCCCTCTATCTGTCGCCCCTCTCTCTGTCACCCCCTCTCTCTGCCCTGCTCGCTCCGTCCCCCTCTCTGTCGCGGTCTCTCTCTCCCCCTTCTCTGTCACCGTCTCTGTCCCCCCTCTCTGTCCCCCCTCTCTCTGTGGAGAAAGTGAGATCTGCAGATGCTGGAGATCAGAGCTGGAAATGTGTTGCTGGAAAAGCGTAGCAGGTCAGGCAGCATCCAGGGAACAGGAGAATCGACGTTTCGGGTATAAGCCCGAAGAAGTCCTGAAGAAGGGCTTATGCCCGAAACGTCGATTCTCCTGTTCCCTGGATGCTGCCTGACCTGCTGCGCTTTTCCAGCAACACATTTTCAGCTCTGATCTCCAGCATCCGCAGACCTCACTTTCTCCCCTCTCTCTGTCACCCCTCTCTCTGCCCCCTCTATCTACCCCACTCTCTCTACCCCCTCTGTCCCCCCTCTCTCTGTACCCCTCTCTCTCTGACGCCCTCTCTCTGCGCCCTCTCTCTGTCCCCTCTCTGTGACCATCTCTCTGTCCCCCCCGCTCTCTGTCCCTCCTCTCTGTCGCCCTCTCTCTGTCCCCTCTTTGTCACCGTCTCTCTGTCCCCCCCTCTGTCCACTCTCTCTCTGTACCCCCTCTCTCTGCCCCCCCTCTGTCGCCCTCTCTCTGTCCCCTCTCTGTCACCGTCTCTCTGTCCCCCCCCTCTGTCCACCCTCTCTCTGTACCCCCTATCCCTGCCCCCGCCTCTGTTGCCCTCTCTCTGCCCCCTCTCTGTCACCATCTCTCTCTTTGCCCCTCTCTCTCTGTACCTCTCTCTCTGTCCCCCTCTCTCTGACCCCCTCTATCTCCTCAACTCTCTGTCCCCTCTATCTGTCGACCCTCTCTCTGTCTCCCCCTCTCTCTGCCCTGCTCTCTCCGTCCCCCCTCTCTGTCGCGGTCTCTCTCTCCCCCTTCTCTGTCAACGTCTCTGACCTCATCTCTGTCCCCCCTCTCTCTCTTCCCCTCTCTCTCTCTGACCCCCTCTCTCTGTCCCCCCTCTCTCTGTCCCCCTCACTCTGTCCTCCCTCACTCTGTCCCCGGTCATTCTGTCGCCCTCTCTCTGTCCCCCTCTCTCTGTCCCCCTCTCTCTGTCGCCCTCTCTCTGTCCCCTGTCTCTCTGTTCCCCTCTCTCTGTACCTTCCATTTCTCTGCCTCTCTCTCTGTCAGAGCTGAAAATGTGTTGCTGGAAAAGCGCAGCAGGTCAGGCAGCATCCAGGGAACAGGAGAATCGACGTTTCGGGCATAAGCCCTTTTTCAGGACTTCTTCGGGCTTATACCCGAAACGTCGATTCTCCTGTTCCCTGGATGCTGCCTGACCTGCTACGCTTTTCCAGCAACACATTTTCAGCTCTGATCTCCAGCATCTGCGGACCTCACTTTCTCCCCTCTCTCTGTCACCCCTCTCTCTGCCCCCCTCTATCTACACCACTCTCTGTCCCTCCTCTCTGTCCCTCCTCTCTCTGTCGCCCTCTCTCTGTCCCCCCCTCTGTCCACTCTCTTTCTGTATCCCCTCTCTCTGCCCCCCCCGTCGCCCTCTCTCTGCCCCCTCTCTGTCACCGTCTCTCTCTTTCCCCTCTCTCTCTCTGTCCCCCTCTCTCTGTCCCCACTCTCTCTCTGTCCCCCCTCGCTCTGTCCCCCCCTCTCTCTGTCCCCCTCTCTCTGTCACCCCTCTCTCTGCCCCCCTCTATCTACCCCCCTCTCTGTTCCCTCTCTCTCTGTCCCCCTCTCTCTGTCCCCCCTCTCTCTCTCCCTTCTCTCTCTGACCCCTCTCTCTCTGTCCCCCCGTTTTCTCTGACCCCCGTTCTCCGTTCCCCCTCACTCTGACCCCCTCACTCTTTCGCACTCTTTCTGTCCACCTCTCTCTGTCGCCCTCTCTCTGTTCCCCTCTCTCTGTCCCCCTCTCTCTGTCGCCCTCTCTCTGTCCCCCCTCTTTCTGTCCCCACTCTCCCTGTCCCCCCTCTCTTGTCCCCCCCCTCTCTGTCCCCCCACTCACTGTCCCCCTCTCTCTGTCCCCTATCTCTCTCTCTCCCTCTCTCTGTCCCCCCATCTTTCTATACCCCCCTCTCTCTGCCCCCTCTCTCTGTCTCCTCTCTCTCTCCCCTCTCTCTCTGTCCCCCTCTCTCTATCCCCTCTCTCTCTCCCCTCTCTCTCTGACCCCCTCTCTCTGTCCCCCTTTTCTCTGACCCCCCTTTCTCTGTCCCCTCTCTCTGTCGCCCTATCTTTTCCCCCCTCTCTGTCACCGTCTCTCTGTCCCCCCTCCCTCTGTCCCCCCCCCTCACTGTCCCCCTCTCTCTCTGTCGCCCTCTCTCTCCCCCTCTCTGTTTTCGTCTCTCTGTCCCCCCTCTCTCTGTCACCCCTCTCTCTCTCTCTCTCCCCATCTCTGTCCCCCCTCTCTCTGTCCCCCCTCTCTCTGTCCCCCCCTCTCTGTCCCCCCTCTGTCTGTCCCCCTCTCTCGGTCCCCCTCTCTCTCTGTCCCCCCTCTCACTGTCCGTCTCTCTCTGTCACCCTCTCTCTGTCCCCCTCTCTCTGCCCTCCTCTCTCCATTCCCCCTTCTCTGTCGCCCTCTCTCTCCCCCCCTCTGTCACCGTCTCTCTGTCCCCCCTCTCTCTATCCCCCCTCTTTCTACCCCTCTCTATCTGCCCCTCTCTCTCTGTCCCCCTCTCTGTTTCCCCTCTCTCTGGCCCCCTTTTCTCTGACCTCCCTTTCTCTGTCCCCTCTCTCTGTCGCCCTATCTTTTCCCCCCTCTCTGTCACCTTCTCTCTGTCCCCCCTCCCTCTGTCCTCCTCTCTCTGTCCCCCTCTCTCTGTCGCCCTCTCTCTCCCCCTCTCTGTTTTCGTCTCTCTGTCCCCCCTCTCTCTGTCCCCCCTCTCTCTCTCCCCCTCTCTGTCCTCCCTCTATCTGTCCTCCCTCTCTCTGTCCCCCCCTTCTCTGTCCCCCCTCTGTCTGTCCCCCTCTCTGTGTCCCCCTCTCTCTCTGTCCCCCCTCTCTCTGCCCTTCTCTCTCCATTCCCCCTTCTCTGTCGCCCTCTCTCTTCCCCCCCCTCTCTGTCACCATTTCTCTGTCGCCCTCTCTCTCCCCCTCTCTGTTTGCCCTCTCTCTGTCCCCCTCTCACTGTCCCCCCTCTGTGTCCCGACTCTATCTGTCCGCCTCTCTCTCTGTCCCCTCTCTCTATCCCATCTCTCTCTCTCCCCTCTCTCTCTGACCCCCTCTCTCTGTCCCCCTTTTCTCTGACCCCCCTTTCTCTGTCCCCTCTCTCTTTCGCCCTATCTTTTCCCCCCTCTCTGTCACCGTCTCTCTATCCCCCCTCCCTCTGTCCCCCCCTCTCTGTCCCCCTCTCTCTCTGTCGCCCTCTCTCTCCCCCTCTCGGTTTTCGTCTCTCTGTCCCCCCTCTCTCTGTCCCCCCTCTCTCTCTCTCCCCATCTCTGTCCCCCTCTCTCTGTCCCCCCTCTCTCTGTCCCCCCCTCTCTGTCCCCCCTCTGTCTGTCCCCCTCTCTCTGTCCCCCTCTCTCTCTGTCCCCCCCTCACTGTCCGTCTCTCTCTGTCACCCTCTCTCTGTCCCCCTCTCTGTTTCCCCTCTCTCTGTCCCCCTTTTCTCTGACCCCCCCTTCTCTGTCGCCCTCTCTCTTCCCCCCCCTCTCAGTCACCATTTCTCTGCCCCCCTCTCTCTGCCCCCTCTCTCTGTCCCCCTCTCTCTGTCACCCCCTCCCTCTGTACCCCCCTCTCTCTGTTCCCCCTCTCTCTGCCCTCTCTCTCTGTCCCCCCGTCTCTGTCAACCTCACTCTGCGCCCTCTCTCTCTCCCACGCTCTCTGACCCCCTCTCTGTCACCCTCTCTCTCTGTCCCCCCGTCTCTCTCTGTCCCGTACTCTCTCCATCTCCCCACTCTATGTCCCCCTCTGTCCTCCTCTCTCTCCCACCCGCCTCTCTCTATCCCTCCTCTTTGTCCCCCTATCTCTCTGTCCCGCTCTCTCTGTTCCCCCATCTCTGTCCCCTCTCTCTCTCCCTCTCTCTCTCTGATCCCTCTCTGTCTCCCCCTCTTTCTCTCTGTCCCCCACTCTCTAAATCCCCCCACTCTCTGTCCCCCTCTCTCTGACCCCCCTCTCCCCCACTCTGTACCCCTCTCTCTGTCTCCCACTCTCTGATCTCCTCTATATCCCCTCGCTCTGTCCCCCTCTCTCTGTCCCACACTCTCTGTCCCCCTCTCTCTCTGTCCCCCTTTCTCTGTCGCCCTCTCTCTGTCCCCCTCTCTCTCTGTTCCCCTCTAACTCTGTCCCCCTCTCTCTCTGCCCTCCTCTCTGTGTCCCCCTCTCTCTGTCCCACACTCTCTGTCCCCCTCTCTCTCTGTCCCCCTTTCTCTGTCTCCTCTCTCTGCCCCCTCTCTGCCACCTCTCACTGCCCCACTCTCTCTGTCCCCTCTCTCTCTGCCCCCTCTCTCTGTCCCCCTCTCTCTGTATCCTCTCTCTCTCCCCGCTCTCTGACCCCTCTCTGTCCCCCTCTCTCTCTGTCCCCCTGTCTCTCTCTCTGTTCCCCACTCTCTCCATCTCCCCACCCTCTGTCCCCCTCTCTCTCTCTCTATCTGTCCACCACTCTCCCCATCTCCACACTCTCTCTCCCCCTCTGTCCCCCTCTCTCTCCCACCCGCATCTCTCCATCCCTCCTCTTTGTCCCCCCTCTGTCTGTCCCCCTCTCTCTGTCCCCCTCTCTCTCTGTCCCCCCTTTCACTGTCCGTCTCTCTCTGTCACCCTCTCTCTGTCCCCCTCTCTCTGCCCTCCTCTCTCCATTCCCCCTTCTCTGTCGCCCACTCTCTCCCCCTCTCTGTCACCGTCTCTCTGTCCCCCCTCTCTCTATCCCCCCTCTTTCTACCCCCTCTATCTGCCCCTCTCTCTCTGTCCCCCTCTCTGTTTCCCCTCTCTCTGTCCCCCTTTTCTCTGACCCCCTTTCTCTATCCCCTCTCTCTGTCGCCCTATCTTTTCCCCCCTCTCTGTCACCTTCTCTCTGTCCCCCCTCCCTCTGTCCTCCTCTCTCTGTCCCCCTCTCTCTGTCGCCCTCTCTCTCCCCCTCTCTGTTTTCGTCTCTCTGTCCCCCCTCTCTCTGTCCCCCCTCTCTCTCTCCCCCTCTCTGTACCCCCTCTATTTGTCCCCCCTCTCTCTGTCCCCCCTCTCTGCCCCCCCTCTGTCTGTCCGTCTCTCTCTGTCACCCTCTCTCTGTCCCCCTCTCTCTGCCTTCCTCTCTCCATTCCCCCTTCTCTGTCGCCCTCTCTCTCCCCCCCTCTGTCACCGTCTCTCTGTCCCCCCTCTCTCTATCCCCCCTCTTCCTACCCCCCTCTATCTGCCCCTCTCTCTCTGTCCCCCTCTCTGTTTCCCCTCTCTCTGGCCCCCTTTTCTCTGACCTCTATATCCCCTCGCTCTGTCCCCCTCTCTCTGTCCCACGCTCTCTGTCCCCCTCTCTCTCTGTCCCCCTTTCTCTGTCCCCTCTCTCTGCCCCCTCTCTCTGTCCCCCTCTCTCTCTGCCCTCCTCTCTGTGTCCCCCTCTCTCTGTCCCCCTCTCTCTCTGTCCCCCTTTCTCTGTCCCCTCTCTCTGCCCCCTCTCTCTGTCCCCCTCTCTCTCTGCCCCCACTCTCTCTGTCCCCTCTCTCTGCCCCCTCTCTGCCACCTCTCACTGCCCCACTCTCTCTGTCCCCCTCTCTCTCTGCCCCCACTCTCTCTGTCCCCTCTCTCTGCCCCCTCTCTGCCACCTCTCACTGCCCCACTCTCTCTGTCCCCTCTCTCTCTGTCACCCTCTCTCTCTGCCCCCTCTCTCTCTGCCCCCCTCCCCTTTTCCCCCTCTCTCTGTCCCCCTCTCTCTCTCTCTGTCCCCCACTCTCTCCATCTCCCCACCCTCTGTCCCCCTCTCTCTCTCTGTCTGTCCACCACTCTCTCCATCTCCCCACTCTCTGTCCCCCTCTGACCCCTCTCTCTCCCACCCGCATCTCTCCATCCATCCTCTTTGTCCCCCCCTCTCTCTGTCCCCCTCTCTCTGTCCCCCCCTCTCTCTGTCCCCCATCTCTGCCCCCCTCTCTCTCCCACCCACCTCTCTCTCTGTCCCCCCTCTCTCTGTCCCCCCTCTCTCTATCCTCCTCTCTCTCTGTCCACTCTCTCTCTGTCCCCCTCTCTCTCTCTGTCCCCTCTCTCTCTGTCCCCCTCTCTCTCTGCCCCCTCTCTCTGCCCGCTCTCTCTGTCCCTCTTTCTCTGTCCACTCTATCTCTCCCCCCTCTCTGTCCCCCTATCTCTCTCCATCCCCCCAATCTCTATCGCCCTCTCTGACATCCCATCTCCCCCACTCTGTACACCTCTCTCTGTTCCCACTCTCTGACCCCCTCTATCTCCCCAACTCTCTGCCTCCCTCTCTCTGTCCCCCTCTCTCTGTCCCTCTCTCTCTGCCCCCTCACTCTCTGCCCCCCTCTGTCTGCCCCCATCTCTCTCTGCCCCTCTCTCTCTATCTCCCCCACTCTCTGTTCCCCCTCTCTCTCTGCCCCTCTCTCTCTGGCCCCCTGTCTCTGGCCTCCTCTCTCTGTGGCCCCCCTCTCTCTGTCGCCCTCTCTCTGTCCCCGTCTCTCTGTCCCCCTCTCTCTCTGTCCTCCTATCTGCCCCCTCTCTCTGTCGCCTCTTTCTGCCCCCTCTCTCTCTGCCCCCCTCTCTCTCTGACCCCCTCTCTCTCTGACCCCCTCTCTGTCCTCCGCTCTCTGTCGACCTCTCTCTGACCCCCACTCTCTCACACCGGCCTCTTCCTGTACCACCTCACTGTCCCCCTCTCTCTGTCGCCCCTCTCTCTCTGCCCCCTCTCTCTCTGCCCTCCCTCTCTCTACCCCCTCTCTCTCTGTCCCTTCTCTCTCTCTGCCGCTCTCTGACCCCCTCTCTGTCCCCCTCTCTCTCTGTCCCCCTCTCTCTCTCTGTCCCCCTCTCTCTGACTCCCTCTCTCTCCCCCACTCTGTACCACTCTCACTATCTCCTTCTCTCTGCCCCCTCTCTCTGTCACCGTCTCTCTATCCCCCCTTCTCTCTGTCCCACCTTTCTCTGTTCCCCCTCTCTTTGTCCCTCCCTCTCTCTGTCCCCCTCTCTCAGTCGCCCTCTCTCTGACGCCTACTCTCTCACACCCGCCTCTCCCTGTACCACCTCACTGTCCCCCTCTCTCTCTGTCACCCCTCTCTCTGTCGCCGTCTCTCTGTCCCCATCTCTCTCTGTTCCCCCACTCTCTCTGTCCCTATCTCTCTGTCCCCTCTCTCTCTCCCCCGCTCTCTGACCCCCTCTCTGTTGCCCTCTCTCTGTTCCCCTCTCTATGTTCCCCTCTCTCTGTCCACCCCACTCTGCCCGACCTCACCCTGTCACCCTCTCTCTGTCCCCTCTCTCTGTCGCCCTCTCTCTATCCCCCTCTCTCTGTCCCCCCTCTCTCTGGCCCGCTCTTTGATCCCCTCTCTGTCGCCCTCTCTCTCTGCCCCCTCTCTCTCTGCCCCCCTCTCTCTGTCCCCCTCTCTCTATCCCCCTGTCACTGTCCCTCTCTCTCTCTCCCGCTCTCTGACCCCTCTCTGTCATCCTCTCTTTCTGCCCCCTCTCTCTGCCCCCTCTCTCTGCCCCCTCTCTCTTTGCCCCCCTCTCTCTGACCCCCGTCCCCCTCTCACTGTCCCCCCCCCCTCTGTACCACTCTCTCTGTTCCCCTCTCACTGTTCCCCTCTCTCTGCCCCCCTCACTCTGTCCCCCCTCACTCTGTCGCCCTCGCTCTGTCCCCCTCTCTCTGTCCCCTCTCTCTCTCCCCTGCTCTTTGACCCCCTCTCTGTCACCCTCTCTCTCCGCGCCCTCTCTCTCTGCCCCCTTTCTCTGTCCCCCTCTCTCTATCCCCCTCTCACAGTCCCCTCTCTCCCGCTCTCTGACCACCTCTCTGTCACTCCCTCTCTCTGCCCCCTCTCTCTGTCCCCCTCTCTCTGTCCCCTCTCTCTCTCCCCCGCCCTCTGACCCCCTCTCTGTCGCCCTCTCTCTGCCCCTATCTCTCTGCCCCCCTCTCTGTCCCCCCTCTCTGTCCCACCTCTCTCTGTCCCCCTCTCTCTGTCCCCTCTCTCTCCCCCGCTCTCTGACCCCCTCTCTCTGTCGCCCTCTCTCTGTCCCCTATCTCTCTGCCCCCCCTCTCTGTCCCCCTCTCCCTGTCCCCTCTCTCTCTCCCCCGCCCTCTGACCACCTCTCTGTCGCCCTCTCTCTGTCCCCTATCTCTCTGCCCCCCTCTCTTTGTCCCCCTCTCTCTGACCCCCTCTCTCTTTCCCCCCTTTCTCTGACCCCTTCTCTCTCTGTCCTCCTCTGTCTCTGTCCCCCTGCCTCTGTCTCCTCTTTCTGCCCCCTCTCTCTGTCCCCTCTCTCTCTGTCCCCCCTCTCTCTGACCCCTTCTCTCTCTGTGCTCCTCTGTCTCTGTCCCCCTCTCTCTGTCTCCTCTTCCTGTCCCCCTCTCTCTCTCTCACGCTCTCTCTGTCGCCGTCTCTCTGTCCCCCTCTCTCTCTGTCCCCTGTCTCTCTATGTCCCCCACTCTCTGTTCCTCCTCTCTCTCTGCCCCCCTGTCTGGCTTCCTCTCTCTTTGGCCCCCTCTCTCTCTGGCCCCCTCTCTCTGTCACCCTCTCTCTGACCCCCTCTCTCTCTGACCCCCTCTCTGTCCCCCGCTCTCTGTCCCCCTCTCTCAGTCGCCCTCTCCCTGACCCCCACTCTCTCACACCCGCCTCTCCCTGTACCACCTCACTGTCCCCCCCCTCTCTCTCTGTCGCCCCTCTCTCTGTCGCCGTCTCTCTGTTCCCCCCCTCTCTCTGTCCGCCTCTCTCTGTCGCCCTCTCTCTGTCCCCTCTCTCTCTATCTCCCCCACTCTCTGTTCCCCCTCTCTCTCTGCCCCTCTCTCTCTGCCCCCCTGTCTCTGGCCTCCTCTCCCTTTGGCCCCCTCTCTCTCTGGCCCCCTCTCTCTCGTCGCCCTCTTTCTGCCCCCTCTCTCTCTGTCCTCCTATCTGCCCCCCTCTCTCTGTCGCCTCTTTCTGCCCCCTCTCTCTCTGTCCCCCTCTCCCTCTGCCCCCCTCTCTCTCCCACGCTCTCTGTCCCCCTTCTCTGTCGCCCTCTCTCTGACCACCACTCTCTCATACCCGCCTCTCCCTGTACCACCTCACGGTCCCCCCTCTCTCTGTCGCCCCTCTCTCTCTGTCGCCATCTCTCTGACCACCCCTCTCTGCCCCCTCTCTCTCTGCCCCTTCTCTCTCTGTCCCCCCCCTCTGTCCCCATCTCTCTGTCCCCCTCTCTCCCCCGCTCTCTGACCTCCTCTCTGTCGCCCTCTCTCTGCCCCCTCTCTCACTGCCCCCCTCTCTGTCCCCCCTCTCTCTCTGCCCCCCTCTCTTTCCCCCTCTCTCTCTGTCCCCCTCTCTCTCTCTATACCCCACTCTCTCCATCCCCCCACACTCTGTCCCCCTCTCTCTGACCCCCTCTCTCCCTCACACTGTACCCCTCTCTCTGTCTCCCTCTGTCCCCTCTCTCTGTCACCGTCTCTCTATCCCCCCATCTCTCTGTCCCACCTTTCTCTGTTCCCTCTCTCTTTGTTCCCCTCTCTCTGTCCCCACCCTCTCTGTTGCCCCCTCTCTCTGACCCCTTCTCTCTCTGTCCTCCTCTGTCTCTGTCCCCCTCTCTCTGTCTCCTCTTTCTGCCCCCTTCTCTCTCTGTCCCCCCTCTCTCTCTGACCCCCCCTCTCTCTGACCCCCTCTATCTCCCCCACTCTCTGTCCCCCTCTTTCTCTGTCACCCTCTCTCTGTCGCCGTCTCTCTGTCCCCCTCTCTCTCTGTCTGCTCTCTCTCTGTCCCCCTCTATCTGTCCCCTCTCTCTCCCCCGCTCTCTGCCCCTCTCTGTTGCCGTCTCTCTGCCCCCGCTCTCTCTGCTCCCCCGACCTCTGTCTCTGTCCCCTTCTCTCTGTTCCTCTCTCTCTGTCCCTCTCTCTCTCTCCCGCTCTCTGACCCCCTCTCTGTCATCCTCTCTTTCTGCCCCCTCTCTCTGCCCCCTCTCTCTTTGCCCCCCTCTCTCTGACCCCGTCCCCCTCTCACTGCCCCCCCCCCTCTGTACCACTCTCTCTGTTCCCCTCTCACTTTTCCCGTCTCTCTGCCCCCCTCACTCTGTCCCCCCTCACTCTGTCGCCCTCGCTCTGTCCCCCTCTCTCTGTCCCCTCTCTCTCTCCCCTGCTCTTTGACCCCCTCTCTGTCACCTTCTCTCTCTGCCCCCTCTCTCTGTCCCCCTCTCTCTGTCCCCTCTCTCTCTCCCCCGCCCTCTGACCCCCTCTCTCTCTGACCCCCTCTATCTCCCCCACTCTCTGTCCCCCTCTTTCTCTGTCACCCTCTCTCTGTCGCCGTCTCTCTGTCCCCCTCTCTCTCTGTCCCCTCTCTCTCCCCCGCTCTCTGCCCCCTCTCTGTTGCCCTCTCTCTGCCCCCGCTCTCTCTGCTCCCCCGACCTCTGTCTCTGTCCCCTTCTCTCTGTTCCTCTCTCTCTGTCCCCCTCACTCCTGTCCCCCTCACTCTGTCCCCTCTCTCTCTCTCCCCCGCTCTTTGACCCCCTCTCTGTCGCCCTCTCTCTCTGACACCCCGTCCCCCTCTCTCTGTCCCCCTCTCTCTATCCCCCTCTCACTGCCCCCTCTCTCTCCCGGTCTCTCTGCCCCCTCGCTGTCCCCCCACTCTCTATCCCCCTCTCTCTGACCCCCTCTCTCTCCCCCACTTTGTACCCCCTCTCTCTGTCCCCCTCTCTCTCTGCCCCCTTTCTCTGACCCCTTCTCTCTCTGTCCTCCTCTCTCTTTCCCCCCTCTCTCTCTGGCCCCCTCTCTCTCTGACCACCTCCCTGTCCCCCTCTCCCTGTCGCCCGCTCTCAGTCGCCCTCTCTCTGACCCCCACTCTCTCACACCCGCCGCTCCCTGTACCACCTCACTGTCCCCCTCTCTCGCTGTCGCCCCTCTCTCTGTCGCGGTCTCTCTGTCCCCCCCTATCTCTCTGTTCTCCCTCTATCTGTCCCTCCTCTCTCTGTCCCCTCTCTCTCTGTCCCCCGCTCTCTGTCCCCCTCTATCTGTCCCCTCTCTCTCTGTCCCCCTCTCTCTGTCCCCTCTCTCTCTCCCCCGCTCTCTGACCCCCTCTCTGTTGCCCTCTCTCTGCCCCGCCGACCCCTCTCTCTGTCCCCCTCTCTCTCTGTCCCTCTCTCTCTCTGTCTCCCTCTCTCTGCCCCCTCTCTCTGTCACCGTCTCTCTATCCCCCTCTCTCTGTTCCCCCTTTCTCTGTCCCCCCTCTCTCTGTTCCCCCCCTCTTCCCCCCTCTCTCTCTGCCCCTCTCTCTCTCTGTCCCCCTCTCACTCTGTCCCCCTCTCTCTCTGCCCCTCTCTCTCTGATCCCCGCTCTCTATCTGCCCCTCTGTCTCTCTCGGTACCCTCTCTTTCTGTCCCCCCCTCTCTCTGTACCCTCTCTCTCTCTGTCCCCTCTCTCTCTGTCTCCCTCTCTCTCTGTCTCCCTCTCTCTCTGTCTCCCTCTCTCTGTCTACCTCTCTCTCTGTCTCCCCCACTCTGTCCCCCTCTCTCTGTCGCCCCGTTTCTCTGTCCCCCTCACTCTCTGTCCCCCTCTCTCTATCCCCCTCTATCTACCTCACTCTCTGTCCTCCACTCTCTGTCCCCCTCTGTCTGTCGCCCTCTCTCTGACCCCCTCTCTCTCCCAACCGCCTCTCTCTCTCCCCCGCTCTCTGCCCCCTCTCTCTGTCGCCCTCTTTCTGTCCCCCTCTTTCTGACCCCGTCTCTCTCCCACCTGCCTCTCCCTCTGCCCCGCTCTCTGCCCCCTCTCTCTGTCGCCCTCTCTCTGTCCCCCTCTGTCTCCTACCCGCCTCTCTCTATCCCCCCTCTTTGTCCCCCTCTCTCTCTGAACCCCTCTCTCTGTTCCCTCTCTCTCTGACCCCCTCTCTCTCCCACCCGCCTCTCTCTCTGTCCCCCTCTCTCTGTCCGCCTCTCTCTCTGTCCCCCTCTCTCTGTTCCCCTCTCTCTGTTCCCCTTTCTCTCAGGCCCCCTCTGTGTCACCCTCTCTCTGCCCCCTTCTCTCTGCCCCCCTCTCTGTCCCCCTCTCTCTCTGTCCCCCTCTCTCTCTCTCTGTCCCCCACTCTCTCCATCCCCCCACTCTCTGTCCCCCTCTCTCCCTCCACTCTGTACCCCTCTCTGTCCCCCTCTCTCTCTGTCCCCCCTCTCTCTCTCTGTCCCCCACTCTCTCCATCCCCCCACTCTCTGTCCCCCTCTCTCCCTCCACTCTGTACCCCTCTCTGTCCCCCACTCTCTATCCCCTCTCTCTGTCCCGTCTATCTCCCCCTCTCTCTGTCCTCCTCTCTCTGTCCCCTATCTCTCTCCCCCGCTCTCTGACCCCCTCTCTGTTACCCTCTCTCTGCCCCCTTCTCTCTGCCCCCCTCTCTGTCCCCCTCTCTCTCTGTCCCCCACTCTCTCCATCCCCACACTCTCTGTCCCCCTCTCTCTGACCCCCTCTCTCCCCCCCACTCTGTACCCCTCTCTGTCCCCCACTCTCTGTCCCCCTCTCTCTGTACCCTCTCTCTCCCCTCTCTCTCTGTCTCCCTCTCTCTCTGTCTCCCTCTCTCTCTGTCTCCCTCTCTCTGTCTACCTCTCTCTCTGTCTCCCCCACTCTGTCCCCCTCTCTCTGTCGCCCCGTTTCTCTGTCCCCCTCACTCTCTGTCCCCCTCTCTCTATCCCCCTCTATCTACCTCACTCTCTGTCCTCCACTCTCTGTCCCCCTCTGTCTGTCGCCCTCTCTCTGACCCCCTCTCTCTCCCAACCGCCTCTCTCTCTCCCCCGCTCTCTGCCCCCTCTCTCTGTCGCCCTCTTTCTGTCCCCCTCTTTCTGACCCCGTCTCTCTCCCACCTGCCTCTCCCTCTGCCCCGCTCTCTGCCCCCTCTCTCTGTCGCCCTCTCTCTGTCCCCCTCTGTCTCCTACCCGCCTCTCTCTATCCCCCCTCTTTGTCCCCCTCTCTCTCTGAACCCCTCTCTCTGTTCCCTCTCTCTCTGACCCCCTCTCTCTCCCACCCGCCTCTCTCTCTGTCCCCCTCTCTCTGTCCGCCTCTCTCTCTGTCCCCCTCTCTCTGTTCCCCTCTCTCTGTTCCCCTTTCTCTCAGGCCCCCTCTGTGTCACCCTCTCTCTGCCCCCTTCTCTCTGCCCCCCTCTCTGTCCCCCTCTCTCTCTGTCCCCCTCTCTCTCTCTCTGTCCCCCACTCTCTCCATCCCCCCACTCTCTGTCCCCCTCTCTCCCTCCACTCTGTACCCCTCTCTGTCCCCCTCTCTCTCTGTCCCCCTCTCTCTCTCTCTGTCCCCCACTCTCTCCATCCCCCCACTCTCTGTCCCCCTCTCTCCCTCCACTCTGTACCCCTCTCTGTCCCCCACTCTCTATCCCCTCTCTCTGTCCCGTCTATCTCCCCCTCTCTCTGTCCTCCTCTCTCTGTCCCCTATCTCTCTCCCCCGCTCTCTGACCCCCTCTCTGTTACCCTCTCTCTGCCCCCTTCTCTCTGCCCCTCTCTCTGTCCCCCTCTCTCTCTGTCCCCCACTCTCTCCATCCCCACACTCTCTGTCCCCCTCTCTCTGACCCCCTCTCTCCCCCCCACTCTGTACCCCTCTCTGTCCCCCACTCTCTGTCCCCCTCTCTCTGTACCCTCTCTCTCCCCCTCTCTCTGTCCCCCTCTCTCTGACCCCTCTATCTCCCCCACACTCTGCCCCCTCTCTGTCGTCTCTTTCTGCCCCTCTCTCTCTGCACCCTTCTCTCTCTGACCCCCTCTATCTCCCCTACTCTCTGACACCCACTCTCTCCCACCCACCTCTCTCTGTACCCCCCACTGTCCCCCTCTCTCTCTGTCACCCCTCTCTTTCTGTCCCCCTCTCTCACTGTCCCCTCTCTCTCTGCCCCCCCCTCTCTGTCCCCCTCTCTCTGCCCCCTCTGTCCCCCTCTCTCTGTCCCCTCTCTCTCTCCCCCCACTGTCTGACCCCCTCTCTGTCGCCCTCTCTCTGCCCCTTGTCTCTGTCCCCCTCTCTCCTTCCCACTCTGTACCCCCTCTTTGTCCCCCTCTTTCTTTGTACCCCTCTCTCTGTTCACTCTCTCTCTGACCCCCTCTCTCTCCCACCCGCCTCTCTCTCTGTCCGCCTCTCTCTCTGTCCCCCTCTCTCTGTCCCCCTCTCTCTGTTCCCCTTTATCTCTGGCCCCCTCTGTGTCACCCTCTCTCTGCCCCCTTCTCTATGCCCCCCGCTCTGTCCCCCTCTCTCTCTGTCCCCCACTCTCTATCCCCTCTCTCTGTCCCGTCTATCTCCCCCTCTCTCTGTCCTCCTCTCTCTGTCCCCCTCTCTCTGTCCCCTATCTCTCTCCCCCGCTCTCTGACCCCCTCTCTGTTACCCTCTCTCTGCCCCCTCTCTGTCCCCCTCTCTCTCTGTCCCCCACTCTCTCCATCCCCACACTCTCTGTCCCCCTCTCTCTGACCCCCTCTCCCCCCCCTCTGTACCCTTCTCTGTCCCCCACTCTCTGTCCCCCTCTCTCTGTCCCCCTCTCTCTGTCCCCTCTATCTCCCCCCTCTCTGTCCCCCTCTCTCTGCCCCCCTCTATCTCCCCCACTCTCTGACCCCCACTCTCTCCCACCCACCTCTCTCTGTACTCCCTCACTGTCCCCCTCTCTCTCTGTCACCCCTCTCTTTCTGTCCCCCTCTCTCACTGTCCCCCCCGTCCCCCTCTATCTCTGTCCCCTTCTCTCTCTGCCCTCTCTCTCTTTCCCCCTCTCTCTGTCCCGTCTATCTCTCCCCCACTCTCTGCCCCCCTCTGTCGCCCTCTCCCTGCTCCCTCTCTCTTTGTCCCCCCTCTGTCTCTATCCCCCTCTCTCTCCATCCCCCACTCTCTGTCCCCCTCTCTCTGACCCCCCTCTCTCCCCCTCACTCTGTACCCCTCTCTCTGTCCCCCTCTATATCCCCCTCTCTCTGTGCTCCTCTCTCTGTCGCCCTCTCTCTGCCCCTTCACCCTCCCACCCGCCTTTCTCTTTCCCCTCTCTCACTGTCCCCCTCTCTCTCTGTCCCCCTCTCTCTGTCCCCCTCTCTCTCTGTCCCCCTCAATCTTCCCCACACTCTGCCCCCTTCTCTCTCTGCCCTCCTCTCTCTCTGTCCCCCTCTCTCTGTCCCCCACTGTCTGACCCCCTCTCTGTCGCCCTCTCTCTGCCCCTTGTCTCTGTCCCCCTCTCTCCTTCCCACTCTGTACCCCCTCTTTGTCCCCCTCTTTCTTTGTACCCCTCTCTCTGTTCCCTCTCTCTCTGACCCCCTCTCTCTCCCACCCGCCTCTCTCTCTGTCCGCCTCTCTCTCTGTCCCCCTCTCTCTGTCCCCCTCTCTCTGTTCCCCTTTATCTCTGGCCCCCTCTGTGTCACCCTCTCTCTGCCCCCTTCTCTATGCCCCCCGCTCTGTCCCCCTCTCTCTCTGTCCCCCACTCTCTATCCCCTCTCTCTGTCCCGTCTATCTCCCCCTCTCTCTGTCCTCCTCTCTCTGTCCCCCTCTCTCTGTCCCCTATCTCTCTCCCCCGCTCTCTGACCCCCTCTCTGTTACCCTCTCTCTGCCCCCTCTCTGTCCCCCTCTCTCTCTGTCCCCCACTCTCTCCATCCCCACACTCTCTGTCCCCCTCTCTCTGACCCCCTCTCCCCCCCCCTCTGTACCCTTCTCTGTCCCCCACTCTCTGTCCCCCTCTCTCTGTCCCCCTCTCTCTGTCCCCTCTATCTCCCCCCTCTCTGTCCCCCTCTCTCTGCCCCCCTCTATCTCCCCCACTCTCTGACCCCCACTCTCTCCCACCCACCTCTCTCTGTACTCCCTCACTGTCCCCCTCTCTCTCTGTCACCCCTCTCTTTCTGTCCCCCTCTCTCACTGTCCCCCCCGTCCCCCTCTATCTCTGTCCCCTTCTCTCTCTGCCCTCTCTCTCTTTCCCCCTCTCTCTGTCCCGTCTATCTCTCCCCCACTCTCTGCCCCCCTCTGTCGCCCTCTCCCTGCTCCCTCTCTCTTTGTCCCCCCTCTGTCTCTATCCCCCACTCTCTCCATCCCCCACTCTCTGTCCCCCTCTCTCTGACCCCCCTCTCTCCCCCTCACTCTGTACCCCTCTCTCTGTCCCCCTCTATATCCCCCTCTCTCTGTGCTCCTCTCTCTGTCGCCCTCTCTCTGCCCCTTCACCCTCCCACCCGCCTTTCTCTTTCCCCTCTCTCACTGTCCCCCTCTCTCTCTGTCCCCCCCTCTCTGTCCCCCTCTCTCTCTGTCCCCCTCAATCTTCCCCACACTCTGCCCCCTTCTCTCTCTGCCCTCCTCTCTCTCTGTCCCCCTCTCTCTGTCCCCCTCTGTCTGTCCCCCTCTCTCTCTGTCCCCCTCAATCTTCCCCACACTCTGCCCCCTTCTCTCTCTGCCCTCCTCTCTCTCTGTCCCCCTCTCTCTCTGTACCCCTCTCACTGTCCCACTCTCTCTGTCGCCATCTCTCTGTCCCCCTCTCTCTCTGTCCCCCTCTCTCTCTGCCCTCCTCTCTCTCTGTCCCCCTCTCTCTCTGTACCCCTCTCACTGTCCCACTCTCTCTGTCGCCATCTCTCTGTCCCCCTCTCTCTCTGTCCCCCTCTCTCTCTGTCCCCCTCTCTCTCTGATCCCCTCTCTCTCTGTTCCCCTCTCTCTCTGTTCCCCTCTCTCTCTGTCTCCTCCTCTCTCTGTCCCCTTCTCTCTGACCCCTCTCTCACTATATCCTCCCCTATTTCTCTCCCTCCCTCCCTCACGTTATCTCTCCCTTCCCTCTCTCTCTCCCTCTGTCTCTCCCTGCTCCTTTGCTCTCTCTCCATCTTCTCCCACTCTCGATCCCCCTACTTTGGTCGCTCTCTCTCTCCCCGTTTCTCTCTGACTCAATCTCTCTCCCTCCTGCCCTGCCCTACCTCTCTCTCTGACACACACTGTCTCCCTGGTCTTTCCCTCTCCCTCGAACCCAGAGACTGGGTGTTGGTGGTGAGGTTGCGGGTGGGGGGGTGGGGGTGAGATGATCGAGAGATGTGGGAAGTGGGAGGTGGGGAAATTGGGGTAGAGACGGAATTGCGGGAGGGAGACAGAGACGGCAGGAGAGAGAGAGTGAGGGTGAGGGGGGGAGAGAAGAATGGAGGCAGGTGGAGAAACTCATGTTGGGGGTGTGAGAGAAAGAGAGGGAGAGTGAGGCAGAAAGAATAGTGGAGGCAGGTGGAGAATCCGGGGTTGGGGGCGGTGTCTGAGAGGGGACCAGAGAGAGTGAAAGGGAGAGGTGGTGAGAGAGACTGAGTGCAGAAAGAGAGAGAGAGGGAGAGAATTGAGGAGGAAGAGTGGGGGAGAGGAAATGGGGAGGCCAGGTTGGAGTAGGGCGGGGGACAGTGGGAGTTAAATCCAGCTCCTGAGCTCAGGGCGCGGTCCCCTCCCCTTCCCTGAGGACCAGGACTTGGTGCTGAGTCTGTCTCTCTCCAGCTCAGTTTCTCCAACACAAAGACACCCAACAACATCGGTCACTCTGCTGCTCGGCACGCTTTAATCAACATTTTTATTGTTTACAAATGGAAGTGATGGACACAGTCAGTGGGATGGTGCCTTTTCTCACTGGCCCCTGAGTTGTGAGAAACATTGAAATGTTTCCCTGTAACCTCCCTGTGGGATAAGGATGGACAAACCAGCGCTACCCTCAGTCTGTTACCATAGCGACAGGCTGCTCCATCGCTGAAACACTGAACTGAAATGAGAAAATCCCGGATGGATTGATTAATGAGGGAATTTGATGGATGGATGTATATGGGTGAAGGGATATTTCAGCACATTCTTCAGCTGCTGCCTGAACTTAGTCTGGGTCACGGCATAAATCGCGGTGTTTGTGCAGCAACTGAGGAGCTGCAGCATGAAGCCCAATTCCTGCACAAAGGGATGGAGATACAGTGGAGTATCCACAATAAACCACATCCGGTACCATATAGAATACACCATTAACATTGACCATAACAGGATGAAATTGGCCGAGATCACAAACAGTAAAATGATGGATTTTTTTCGGTTTCTCATTTCTGTGTCAGACTGAGCGTCCCCATTGGTGTGAGCGCGGAGTCTCCTGCGGGCTCTGCTGGTCACTACAATGTGTCTGACGGTGAGAACATTGAGCAGCAGAATCAGGAGAAATGGGACACACGGGGTTAGAATGTGGTGGAGGAACTCGATTGTGACCCAGACACTGGAGTAACGAACAGCGATTGTTCCACCACAAAACCAGGGGGTGTTCCCCAGTGAATACCGAGCCGAGAGAATAAAATACCAGGAAATGTTCTTTAAACAGCTCAGCAGAGTCACTGCTCCCAGAAACACAGCCGCCGTCTTCTCACTGCAATATTTACTTTTCAGCTTCTGGCAACAAATGGCGACAAACCGATCAAAGGTGAAAGTGACGGTGAACCAGACAGAGCAGTCAGTGGCTGCATAAAGCAGGACGGCGTGGATATTACACACGGGGATGGAGTCCTTCAGGAAATAAAACTGTTCCCGATAAACAATGGGAATGTGTCTCAGTATCAGGTCGAGGATAATGACCAGGAGATCCGCCGCTGCCATGGCCCCCAGGTAACGTCTGACACATGGAGACAATCCACAATCTTTATAAAGCAGGACGTACATGGTCACTACGTTAACTGTGAGGAAGGAAAACAAACCCATTAGCCATCAGCCTGGAGGCAAAGGGACCCGTTTGATCGGGGACCCAGTGAGATTTCCAAACACACAGAGACACATCCATAAGGACAGATGGTTTCTAGAACATTCCCACACACTCGATCACTCGAGAGCAGACACAGGTCACTCCTTCCCAGTTCCTAATACGGAGGGTGGAAACGTTGCTGTCCTGAAGGATTCTCTCCCAATTTCCTGAAGACAAACGGAGTTTGGGAATTTCTGTATTTTGCTCGCAATTGTGGTCGATCCTGTGTCGTGAAGAAATGTAAACGCAGGGAAAACGTATTCACCCCTTTAACTGCCTGAGGGGCCTTCGGAACAGTGTCTCCTTCTCCCTGGAATGGGATCTCTTCCCTCAGGATCTTATCGTTTGTTCAATTCACTGACGTCTGGCCGTTCACAAACAACGTCAGGGACAGAACGTTCCAGGGAATGGCAGTTATAGAATGTCAGGGACAGAACGTTCCGGGGAATGTCGGTTATAGAATGTCGGGGACAGAACGTTCTGGGGAATGTCGGTTATAGAATGTCAGGTACAGAACGTTCCGGGGAATGTCAGTTATAGAATGTCAGGGACAGAACGTTCCGGGGAATGGCAGTTATAGAATGTCGGGGACAGAACGTTCCGGGGAATGTCAGTTATAGAATGTCGGGGACAGAACGTTCCGGGGAATGGCAGTTATAGAATGTCAGGGACAGAACGTTCCGGGGAACCTCTTGACCTGTCCATCACCTTTCACCCCGACCCACCCCACCAACATGATGTACTGTGCCTGGACACACTGTAACATTAATGGGGTGAGAGACGGAGGGTCCAATCACAGGAATGAGAACTAAAGGCATCGCCAGTTCAGCTGAAATGGTTAGATATACCACATTCTCAATCCATCTCACAGAACCAGCCCAGACACCATCAACCCAGAGGAGATATCTGTTCACCGGGGAACACTGTGCAGACCAGGCCAGTGTACTGCTCAGTACAGTCCAGAAATCTGTCCAGATTCATCCAATGCACTGGTCAATACAAACTGGCAATCTGTCCAGAGTGGAGCACTGTGCAGACCACAGCAGTGCATTGAACTATAAACCCAGACTAGATATCTGTCCAGAATGGGGAGCTGTGCAGACCACAGCAGTGCATTGATCTATAACCCGGATTAGATATCTGTCCAGAATGGGGAGCTGTGCAGACCACAGCAGTGCATTGATCTATAACCCCGGAATAGATATCTGTCCAGCACGGGGAGCTGCACAGACCACATCATTGTATTATCTATAAACCTCAACCAGACAGTCTGACCAGCACAGCAGCCTGTGCAGTGATCACCCGTGAATAAATCTGTAACCAAGGAGCAGTCACCTTCCAAGTGAGTAGGACTGTGTACACGATCCTAGTGCATTGATCTGCAACCCAGAAGCACTTACCCTCCCAGCATGTAGGACTGTATACACAACCCCAGTGCATTGATCTGTATACCAGGAGCAGTTACCCTCCCAGCATGTAGGACTGTATACACAACCCCAGTGCATTGATCTGTATACCAGGAGCAGTTACCCTCCCAGCATGTAGGACTGTGTACACAACCCCAGAGCATTAGTCTGTAAACCAGGAGCAGTTACCCTCCCAGCATGTAGGACTGTTGACACGACCCCAGTGCATTGATCTGTAACCCAGGAGCAGTTACCTTCCCAGCATGTATTACTGTGTACCACACCCAAGTGCATTGATCTGTAAACCAGTAGCAGTTAACCTCCCAGCGTATAGGACTGCGTACACCACCCCAATGCATTGATCTGTAACCAAGGAGCAGATACCCCCACCCCAGAGCATTGGTCTGTAAACCAGGAGCAGTTACACTCCCAGAATGTAGGACTGTTGACACGACCCCAGTGCATTGATCTGTAACCCAGGAGCAGTTACCTTCCCAGCATGTATTACTGTGTACCCCACCCCAGTGCATCGATCTGTAAACCAGGAGCAGTTAACCTCCCAGCATGTAGGGCTGTGTAAACCACCCCAATGCATTGATCTGAAACCAAGGAGCAGATAACCCCCGCCCCCGCCCCCCCAGTGCATTAGTCTGTAAACCAGGAACAGTTACGCTCCCAGCATATAGGACTGTATACCCCACCCCAGCGCATTGATCTGTATACCAGGAGCAGTTCCACTCCCAGAATGTAGGACTGTGTACCCCACCCCAGAACATTAGTCTGTAAACCAGGAGAGGTTGCACACCCAGTATGTAGGATTGTGTACCACCCCCCAGTGCATTAGTCTGTAAACCAAGAGCAGTCACCCTCTCAGCATGTAGGACTATGTACTCCACCCCAGTGCCTTGATCTGTAAACCAGGAGCAGTTAACCTCCCAGCGTATAGGACTGGATCAATATATATAGGATCAATGCATTGAACTGTAACCAACGAACAGATACCCCCCCAACATTTTGGACTGTGTACCCCACCCCAGTACATTAGTCTGTAAACCAGGAGTAGTTACACACTCAGAATGTAGGACTGTGTACCCCACCCCAGTGCATTGATCTGTAAACCAGGAGCAGTTAAGCTCCCAGCATGTAGGACTGTGTACACCACCCCAGTGCATTGATCTGTAACCAATGAGCATTTACACTCCCAGCATATAGTTCTGTGTAACCCACCCCAGAGTATTGATCTGTAACCTAGGAGCAGTTACCCTCCCAGCATGTAGGACTGTGTACAACTCCCCATTTCATTGATCTGTAACCTAGGAGCAGTTACCCTCCCAGCATGTAGGACTGTGTACCCCACCCCATTTCATTGATCTGTAACCCAGGAGCAGTTACCCTCCCAGCATGTAGGACTGTGTACAACTCCCCATTTCATTGATCTGTAACCTAGGAGCAGTTACCCTCCCAGCATGTAGGACTGTGTACAACTCCCCATTTCATTGATCTGTAACCCAGGAGCAGTTACCCTCCCAGCATGTAGGACTGTGTACAACTCCCCATTTCATTGATCTGTAACCTAGGAGCAGTTACCCTCCCAGCATGTAGGACTGTGTACCCCACCCCAGTGCACTGCTCAGTAACAGTGTGTTAGATCACTGCCCATAGTGAGGAAACATGCAGCCCATGCTGGAAGTGACAGGATGTACAGCTCCTATCCATTTACAGCTCCATGTCTCCATTGTTCCCCTGACAAGGGGGTGCTGTTGGTGTGAACATCACTGCCAGAGAGAGATGGCAGGGAAATCAGTTTAAATATCACCACATGGGAGGGGTTTGAGAAACAGACAGAGAGGGGGGAGACTGAGAGACAGTCTCATGGAAGGATGTGTTCCCAGGTTGCAGAATGCTGAAATGAAGACACTTCGATAACATCCTTTAACATGAACCTGTCTTCCCAGGAAAGATGGGAAAAAGGGATATTGGTGTGAGGTCAGATGGTGGAGAGTTTTGGATGAGCATTTATTCACAGCTTTGTAAATTGAGTCCTTCATGGCTGGAGGTACACACCATCACCCAGATGCCCCTGGATATTCCTTGATCCCTGACACTGATGTCATCTTTAAAAGCCCAATGGGCACACGATTGAGTTTTCTCAGCTTGGAGCTGCCCTGCACAGTTTACCCCGAGCATGGCAGATAAGGGACAATTACACCCCGGTTTGTCAACAGGGGCACGGAGGTCCTGGTGGATGGGCTAGTACAGAGGGGGACCATTCACTTCCCAGAGAGGGCGACACCACCAGACCCACCGAGCATGGTCTGAGCTCACCACCCAGCTCCGTGCAGTATCTGCAGTCTGAAGAAATGTCCTGCAAAACAGGACAAGCATCAATAACCTTCCCCGCTCTGTCAGGATAAGGGTCACCATATTCTCTTTGCTCCCTCACGCTCACTGTTTATCTATTATAACAGCGACCCCGAACAGGGCTCATGGTCCACCACTCTCACTGCCGCATGCTGCACCTTCTCTCTCTGACTCTATCTCTCTGTCTCTGTCTCTCTCTCTCCCTCTCTCGCCCCTCTTCCCTCCATTACACACCCACACTAATAACACTGTATGGATACAACACTGTGGACTGACTCCCTCCGGACACCTCACCATGACCCCCTCCCCACTAACACTAACAGCAGGACAACCCACTCCCACTCTCCCCCTCTCCCTTCCTTTCTCCCATTCCAGGAGAAACAGCCTGGAATAGGACAAGAAGGGCCATCCGGGTGGTGGAGTTCCCGATATCCGTTCCCTCCCCCCTCCCTCTGCCATGTGGGGAGGACCCTGGTACGAGCCGGAGAGGAGCGGGATGCCTCGTGTGGAGATTCTGAAACATCCACGTCCCACCGACCGAGTAAGGAGCAATGTTCAGTGAAGGGCAATTCTCATTTTAAACCCCCTGGCAGCTCCGTTGCCCCCCGGCACAACTTAGAAGTCGTGGCCCTGATGCCATCTCCCTTTTGTGTCGAACTGGTACAAATGGAATCCCCACGGTCTCAGTGGGCAGGAGCGTGGGCTCACAACACATCGTCTCCCCCACCTCCCAGGAAGGTTTACAGGGGGGAGACGATGTAAACAGCTCAGATACAGAAACTAATCTGTGATAGTTACTGCTCTCCCCACCTGTCCTGATATCTTCAACAATCTGTGCGCACATACAAGCAGCGCTCTCTGGTCCTGCACCCGCTTTATAATGGCACAGTATGTTTTAAACTGTCTTTCATTGTCTTTCCTACCAAAGTGTATCACCTCACACTGCTCTGCACTGATTCCCATCTGCCTTACACCTGAACACGACACCAACGTGTGACTGTCCTGTTAGAGTTCCACACTCTCCTCCATAGACTTCACAATTCTTCCAGGTTTGGTCTTATCTACAAACAATGAGATTGTCATAGCATCACAGGCCCCATGAAACAACTGAAATCCTGCCCCGCTCACGAGTGTGAGCCAGTGAAATACTGCTATATTCCCAATACTGCTATGTTTAATTTAAATTACCAGATGAGCTTCACGCCGCGCCCTGACATTTCCCGTGTGTGTATCTGTGTATCACTGTGTGGGGATGGTCTGGCAGTCTCTGTGGTGCTTAAAGTGATGCAATGGCACCCTCTGCTGGCCTCTACACGCCACTGCACAGGCATTTTCAGAGGGTGAAAACCAACAGGGATTCATTCAGAGAGGGGGAGGGAGAGGGCAGCTGCTCACAGCACCATCCAAACTGATGTCTTATCCATGTACTGATCTGAATGTCCATTAAACGTTGTAGCTGTCCCTGCTTTCACCACTTCCTCTGGAAGTTCATTCCACACCCAAGCCAGCTTCTGTCTAAAATAATTACCTCTCATGACTTTTGTAAATCTTTTTCCTCGCAACTTAAAATATCCCTCAGTTTTGAATCCCCAACTCTAGGGAAAAGACATCAGCCCTTCAGCTTATCTGTACCCCTTCCTTGAAGTTACCCCTTAATCCCATCCTCTCCAGTGAAAAAAGTCCCAGCCTAACCAGTCTCTCCTTAACGATCACTCTCTCTATTCCCAGCAACATCCAGATTAATCTCTTCTGAACCCTCTCCAGCTGAATAATATCAAGGTCAATAACATTAAAGTGAAAAGTGAATGTTTTTTATAAGTGTAGGGGAGACCAAAATTAGAGGGCATAGTTTTAAGATGAGAGGGAAACATTTAAAAGTGACCTAAGGGGCAGCTTTTTCACCCAGAGGGTGGTATGCCTATGGAATGAGTGGGCAGAGAGACCAGACTGGAAACAGTATTGCAGAAGAAGTCTCGCCAATATCCTGTACAACCACAACATGACGTCCCAATTCCGATACTCAGAGGTCTGACCAATGAAGAGAAGTGTGCTAAACACCTTCTTAACCACACTATCTGTATGAGATGCAAATTTTAAAGGACTATACCTGATGGCCGAGGTCTCTGTTCTCCAACACTACCAAAGGCCCTACTTTTAATTGTATAGGTCCTGCTCTTGTTTGATTTACCAATTCAATACTTCGCAATATCCAAACTAAACTCCACTTGCCACTCTTCAACCCAGTGAGTGATATTACCACCTACTCACCTTCCCCGTTTAATTTTAAAATTCCTTCCCTTCTGCAGGATGCCTTGATTCCGGCCTTGATTTTCACAAAGACACTGAGCTAGGGTTGCCTTGTGTTGTGAGGGGCATGAGGGACTGATT
Source organism: Chiloscyllium plagiosum (assembly GCF_037043375.1). Lineage (NCBI taxonomy): Eukaryota > Metazoa > Chordata > Chondrichthyes > Orectolobiformes > Hemiscylliidae > Chiloscyllium > Chiloscyllium plagiosum. Next base: position 43,539,491 of record NW_028270186.1, read on the forward strand.
GCAGACACAGTCAGTGGGGAGGTGAGGCTGGAAGGTAATCAGCTGCCTTCTATCATTTCATGGTTTGAGGAAGAGGGCAGTCACACATGAGAGGTGGATAATACTGATCCGTATTTTGGGGGCAGAAATTATAGTCTTTCTCTTTCTCTGTCTATTCAAGACCCTTCATTGTGCAGAGTGTGTCTGAAGGATTTCATTCCCTAATATTGCAGACTATAGATAATAGCGATTAACGATGGTCATAGTTAATTTCGATGGCACAACAAAAAGCCGGGGAACTATAGACCCGTGAGCCTGATGTCAGTGGTGGGTAAGTTGTGATTCTGAGGGATAGGATTTACATGCATTTGGGAAGGCAAGGGCTGATCGGGGTAGGCAACGTGTCTTTCTGCATGGGAAATCATGTCTAATTAATTTGATTGAGTTTTATGAAGAGATGACAAAGAAGATTGATGAAGGCAGTTTGGTAGATATTGTCCACATGGACCTCAGCAAGATGTTCATAACATTCCGATTGGTAGGCAGATGAGTAAGGTTCGGTCACATGGGATACAGAGGAAGCTCGTCATAATTGGCTTGAAGGTAGAGGCGTATTTTTCAGACTGGAGGCTTGTGAGCAGCACTGTGCTGTAAGGACCAGTACTTAGTTCACTACATTTCATATTTTATGTCAGGGATCTGGATGTGAATATCGGGGCCATAGTTCGTAAGGTTGCAGATGACATCAGAAAGGTGGTGAAGTAGATTATTTCAGAGTACAACGAGACCACAATTAGATGGGACAATGGTGCAAGGAATGACAGATGGCGTTTAATTTAGATAAACACGAGGTTTTGCATTTTGGGAAGACAAATCAGAGCAGAAATTATACACTTAATGGTAAGGTCCTGGGGAGTGTTGTCGATCAAAGGGTCTGAGTGCTGCAGGTACATTATTCCTTGAAGGTGGAGTTGCAGGTAGACAGTATGGCGCAGAACACATTTGGCACTTTTGCCTCCATCAGTCAGAGCATTGAATATAGGAGTTGCATCTGTACAGGATGTTGGTGCGGCCACTTTAAGAATACTGCATACAACTTGTTAGTCTGCAGAAAAGATTGACACGTGTGTTCCAGAACTGGAGGGTTTGAGCTTTAGGGAGAAGTTGATTAGGATGAGGTGTTTCTCCCTGGAGTGTCAGAGGCAGAAGCGTGACATTATAGTGGTATATAAAACAATCAGAGGCATGTACATTCCGAACAGGCACTTTCGGTTTCCCAGGGTCGGAGAGCCCAGAACAAGAGGGCATAGGTTGAAGGCGAGAGGGCGAATGATTTAGAGCGGAGTTAGGGTAAATGTTTCACACAGAGAGTGGTGTGTGTACAGAAAGTGCTGTCAGAGGAAGTGGTGAAGTTGGTTACAATCGCACATTTAAAAATTATCTGAGAAGAGGGATATTGGCCAAATGCTGGCAAATGGGACTTGATCAGATTTGATATAACGGGTCTAACGGTTGGACTAACGGGTCTGCTTCCGTTCTGCATGACTCTCTGATTCTATAAGAGGGATGACGAATAATTCTGAAAGAACCTTTCAAGTCAGAATTCTCTTCACTGCAAGTTTATCGTGCCTCTATGTTCACATTGATTGAAAGCTGCGTTAGTTAAATATTTGACAGGGAAGTGAATCACGGATAATGGGATACAGACAGGAAAGTGGGGCTGAGTCCACAACCTGATCAGCCACAATCTTAGTGCCTGGTGGTGAAGGCTCAAAGTATCTAATGACCCACTCATGCTCCTCAGTCCCCTGTTCCTGTGTTCCATTCTGCACACCAAACCTGTTAGACAGGAACAGTGGGAGGCTACTTACTGCTATAAACTGGTGCACAGAAACAGAGGAGACCATTCGGCCCTTCAAGACTATCACACACGCTTTGAGGCGATTTGGGAAATGTAATTGGAAAGCCCAGGCTGGGTATGAAAGAGGCCCCTCATCTCTCTTTACAGAGCTTCTCCTGTCTGCAACTTGTGCTTTATTTGTTGGTCATGTTGTCGACCCAAATTCACTGTAAATACAGCTCACATACCTCACCCAGAGATGGCTCACAAAATCCTCTGGTCTCCCTGACTGCAACATTCAATAACAGAACATTCTTAAAAATAACACTCACTAACTTTCCAATAACTGAAAGTGTGAATATTAGAAACAGGGGCAGGTCATTCACTCCCCAAGCCTGCCTTGCCCTTCACTAAGATCATGACTGATCTGTTCTTGGTCTCAAATCCTCTTTTATACCCAATTCTTCAAAGCCCTCAACTCTGTGACAGGTCAATATCCATCGACCTCCTCTTCACATACTTTCAGTCATCTAGCTCCCCAAACATTCTTGAGAAGAAAAATCCTGACATTCAATACCACCTGTTTGAAGAAAGCACTCGCTGCTCCAATATCATGGCTTATTGGTGTGAACAAAAGAAGTTGACACAAGGGTTCAGGTAAAAATGACTGGACCTGATATGAAGGCATTGGTTGACTTCTTCTGGCATCAAGGAGCTTAACAAAACTGGACTTAATGGGAATCAGAGAAAACTCTCCAGTATTTGGAGTCAAACATGGCACAACAGAAGATGTTCATCATCTCTTTCCTGGGTCATCTCTCTGGGAGATCCTCAGGGTAGCTTCCACTTCACAAACATATTCAGCTGCTTTATCCATGTCTCCCTGCCCCACCTTCCCCACCATGAGATCAGAAGTGGGGATGGTCACTGACGATTCCACAATGTTCAGAATGTTTTGTCCCCCATCAGCTCCTGAACTGGTCTGTGTCCATGTGCAGCAAGATCCAGACTCCATTAGGGCTTGTGCTGTTAAAGTGTCCGTAAGATTCATGGAACAGCACTGCCTGACACTGCACATTGCCACAGTAAAACAAGAGTTCATTCAGCACCTCACGCTAGTTTCACAGGAATATGAGGAAGTCATTCAGCCCATTGACATTATTGGAGATGAACAGGGACAGCCCATTCAGTGTCTCTAGCCTATTACTCAGGAAAAGAAGGAGTCCAGTGTGATGGACCACATCGGAGCCCTCGAAAATATTTGAAGGCGGTAACCTAGACTCTAATGCTTTCATATTTTAAAGGAAATGTCAAACGTCTGTTCCAGATGCAATGTGACTGGTCAAACCACTCGGTTTGAAGAAAACAACATTTATTTAAACATGAAAGATACGATGAAACCAAAGAAAGAGGAATCTAGAATAACTTAAATCTATTGGACAAGTTAACAGAATAATGGATCTTCGAACTATTACGAATGAACATAGAACATAGAACATAGAACATAGAAGAATACAGCGTAGTACAGGCCCTTTGGTCCTCGATGTTGCGCCGATGCAAGCCCACCTAACCTACACTAGCCCACTATCCTCCATATGCCTATCCAATGCATGTTTAAATGCCCATAATGAAGGAGAGTCCACCACTGCTACTGGCAGGGCATTCCATGAACTCACGACTCGCTGAGTAAAGAACCTTCCCCTCACATCTGTCCTATCCCTACCCCCCCTTAATTTAAAGCTATGCCCCCTTGTAATAGCAATGAACTTTTCTTATATACGAAAAACCCATAAACACAGCCCCTGGCAAAAAGAAATATTCAGACACAGATTGTCACAAACACTTCTCCAATCCAGGAATTAAAAACAGCATCAAGAGAAAATTCAGAGAGAGTAGCAGCCAGGAGACATTCACTGAAGCTTCCAACTCTGTGGAGACCCCAACAGTTTCTGATGTTACTGAGAAACCAAAATCCAATTATCCTAATCTGTGAGAGCTGGCCACACACATTCAGGCTGCATTAAAATTAACCTAAGGACTCCCTCGCTGTTTACTCAAGTGGTCTGAACTAACGATCATTCAAACTCTCTCTGAAAAGAAACCAGGACAAAATAACCTCTTGAAGCTACAGCATCATCGCACTTTCAGCACATCGAGCTGTCAACAGGAACCAGGGGTAACCCAAACAGGCCCTTGGCCCTGTCCAATTGTACGAGGAAGAAGCCAGTCAGTCCCTTGAGTCACTTAAACAGCAATAAGATGAGGCCATTCAGCCCCTCGAGCCACTTATACAGGAATAGGAGGAGGCCATTTCCGCCTCTTCGCAATTACACAGAGACAGAATGAGGTAATTGATGCTAACTCCTGATGAATGGCTCATGCCCGTAACGTCGATTCTCCTGCTCCACGGATGCTGCCTGACCTGCTGTGTTTTTCCAGCAATCCACTCTCTACTCTGATCTCCAGCATCGGCAGTCCTCACTGTCTCCGAATTGATGCTCTAACATGATGAGTAAGTGGGGCAGAGGCTGCACAGACAGACTGTTCCGCGTTGTTCCTCCTGGCTCCATTGCTTATGATACACATGTGGGACTTTAACGTAGTTTTCTCGCTGTGAGGATTGAAGTCATATGTCTTGTGTGAAGTCTCAATAAGGCATCTTCCATCTCCGAGAAGCCAGCCTGGTGTTCTCGATGGCGAGCAGAAGCTGGTGGGAATGGCTACGTGTTTCAGAATGAAGGTATTGTGGCTACTGAACATGGTGTTCAGTACAGGAAAGTTAATTAAGGCACATAAACAATTAGCAAAGCCACGTTAGACTGATGAATGGACTCTCTAAGTTCAAATCATGCTGATCTTGTTCATGTTGGTCATGTCTAGTACACGTCCTGTTCAGTGTAACCTGTATGCCTTACTCTGTCCAAGTCGATTTCCACCCTATGATCTGCCGGGCCATGCTGATATTGATCTGCCTTAACTGCTCATAAATAAAGTGTTACCTTGTACTGAGGTACACGTGACAATAAATCAGATCAATTAACCCTGGGTAAAGTATGGAATTTCTCACCCTATCAATGTCATTTTTGGAAATAAGTGAGCGCTGCCACTCCTCATGTTTTAGCATTGCCATTTCTTCGTCTCACACAGCTCCACAGTCTAAACCACAACATCTTCACTCTATCCTCATGTTACCATCACCTATGTCTGGGGTAAGGAGATCATTCCTCACAAGGCAGAACAAATCGGTAGAGAGTGCCCCAAATACTCTCGCAGCAAGTCTACAACATCAGGAAGATGGCTTTACTTATGTACTCGAATCATCTTACAATGAAGGACAGCATACCATTAACTGCATCCATTATTTACACAGGGTTTGATTCGGACCGGTCAGCATAGACTTGTGAGTGTGATAAAATGCTTCCCAAATTTGTTAGAGTTCTTTGATGTAGTGACCAAGAAGGTTGACGAGGGCAGAGTGGTAGACGTAGTCTCTATGGATTTCAGTAAGGCCTTTGATAAGGTTCCACATGGCAGGCTGCTCTGGAATGTTACATCACGTGGAATGCTGGGGGAGCTGGCCAATTGGATACACAGTTGGCTTGATGGTGGGAAACAGAGGGTTTAGTGGAAGGATGCTTGTCAGACTGGAGGCTGGGTCCATAGCTGTTTGTTATCCATGATTGGGTTGAGAATGTACAAGGCATGATTCGTAAGTTTGTAGGTGACACTGAAATAAGTGGTAGAATGATCAATGAGGAAGTTTAGAAATTGCAGCATAACCTTAATCAAGTGGGGAAGTGGGACGTAAAATGGCAAATGGAAATTAATGTAGATGTGTGGGGTCTTGCATTTTGGTAACTAAAATTAAGGTAGGAGTTTCATACTGAATGGGAGAGCCTTAAGGGGTGTAGTGGGCAGAGAGACCTTGGCGTTCAGGTGCACGGTTCTCTAAGAGTGGAGTCACAGGTAGACAGGGCAGTGAAGAAGGCTTTTGACGAAGAAAACACTTGCTGCTCCTACACCATAGCTTATTGATGTGAACAAAAGAGGTTGGCACAAGGGTTCAGGTAAAAATGACTGGCCCTGATATCAAGGCAGTGGTGGCCTTCTGTTGACATAAAGGAGCTTAACAAAACTGAACTTAATGGGAATCAGAGTAACCTCTCCTGTGTTTGAGGTCAAGCATGGCACAAAGGAAGATGTTCATCATCTCAGTCCTGGGTCACCTCTGTGCGAGATCCTCAGGGAAGCTTCCCCTTCACAAACATCTTCAGCTCCTTCATCGATGTCTCCCCGCCCCCACCCTCCCCACCATAAGATCAGAAGTGGGGATGGTCGCTGAAGATTCCACAATGTTCAGAACATTTTGTCCCCATCAGCTCCTGAACTGGTCTTTATCCATATGTAGCAGGATCCAGACTCCATTGAGACTTGTGCTGTTATAGTGTCCGTAACATTCATGTAACAGCACTGGCGGGCACTGCACATTGCCACAGTAAAACAAGAGTTCATTCAGCACCTCACGCTGGTTTCACAGGAATATGAGGAAGTCGTTCAGCCCATTGTCACTATTGGAGAAGAACAGTGACAGCCCATTCAGTGCCTCCAGCCTATTACTCAGGAAGAGAAGGAGTCTAGTGTGATGGACCACACCAGAGCCCCTCGAAAATATTTGAAGGTGGTAGCGTAGATTCTCATGTTTTCTTATTTTAAAGGAAATGTAAAGTGTCTGTTCCAGATGCAATGTGACTGTTCAAACTACTCGGTGTGAAGCAAACACCATTTATTTAAACACGAAAGAGGAAATGAAACCAAAGAAAGAGGAATTTAGAATAACGTAATTCTATTGAACAGCTTAACAGAATAATAGATCTAGGAACTATTACTAATGAACTGTTCCAATATAGGAAACTTCCATAAACACAGCCCTTGGCAAAAAGAAATATTTTGACACAGATTGTCACAAACACTTCTCCAATCCAGGACTTAAAAACAGCATCAAGAGAAATTACAGAGAGGGTAGCAACCAGGAAACATTCACTGAAGCTTCCAATTCTGTAGAGACCCCAATAGTTTCTGAAATTACTGAGAAACCAAAACCCAGAGATCCTAATCTGTGAGAGTTGGCCACACCCATTCAGGCTGCATTAAAATAAACACAAGGCCTCCCTAACTGTTACTCAAATGGTCTTAACTAGCCCAGCTTGGTAACGATCGTTCAATTTCTCTCTTAAAAGAAACCAGGACAAAATAACCTCTTAAAGCTGCAGCATTGTCACACTAGTCAGTACACTGAGCTGTCAAACAGGAACCAGGAGTAACCAGTCAGGCTGCTGTTGGGGATTGTGAGCAACCTGACGTTCAGTACAGGATTCACTCGCCTGGGGATAACATGGGGATAGTTAATTTAGGCATATGAACTATTAGGAAACTCACGTTAGAGTGATGAATGGATTCTCTAAGTACAAATAATGGTGATCTTGTTCATGTTGATCTTGTCTAGTGCATGTCCCGTGCAGTGTACCCTGTATGCCTTGCTCTGTCCAAGTCTATTTCCACCCTATGATCTGTCTGGCCATGCTTACTATGATCTGCATCCACTGCTCATAAACAAAGTGTTTCCCTGTACTGAGATACACGTGACAATAAATCAAACCAATCAATCCTGGGTAAATTATGGAATTTCTCACCCTATCAATGTCTGTTTTGGAAATAAGAGATCGCTGCCACTCCTCGTGTTTCAGCATCACAATTTCTTCGTCTCTCACAGCTCTACAGATTAAACACTCAGCTTATTCACTCTATCCTCATGTTACCATCACCGGTGCCTGTGGTAAGGGAATCATTCCTTACAAAGGACATCGAATCTGTACAGGGTGCCCCAAATGCTCTCTGAGAAAGGCTCTGCAACAGCAGGAAGATGGCTTTACTTTTGTACTCGAATCATCTTACAATGAAGCACAACATACCATTGACTGCACCCATTACTTACACATGGATTGATTCGGAGCAGTCAGCATAGACTTGTGAGTGGGAAATCATGCTTCCCAAATTTCTTAGAGTCCTTTGATGAAGTTACCAGGATGTTTGATGAGGGCAGAGTGATAGACGTAGTCTCTATGGATTTCAGTAAGGCCTTTGATAAATTTCCAAATGGCAGGCTGCTCAGGGAGGTTACATCTCGTAGAATGCGGGGGGGAACTGGCCAATTGGATACACAGTTGGCTTGATGGTAGGAATCAGAGGGTTGAGTGGAAGGATGTTTGTCAGACTGGAGGCTTGGTCCATTGCTGTTTGTTATCGATGATTTGGTTGAGAATGTACAAGGCATTATTAGTAAGTTTGCACATGACACGAAAGTAATTGGGAGCATGATCAGTGAAGAAGTTTATCAGAAATTCCAGCAGGACCTTAATCAGGTGGGAAATGGGCCGAGAAATGGCAAAGGGCATTTAATATAGAAGCGTGCTGTCTTGCATTTTGGAAACTCAAATCAATGTAGGGGTTTCATGGTGAATGGGAGGTTCTTAAGGGGTGCAGTGGGCAGAGGGACCTTGGCGTTCAGGTGCACGGTTCTCTAAGAGTGGAGTCACAGGTAGACAGGGCAGTGAAGAAGTCTTTTGGCACATTGGCCTTCATCAAGCAGGATATTGAGTATAGAATTTGGGACCTTATGTTGCAGTTACACAGGACTTTGGTAAGGCCGCACTTGGAGTATTGTGTTCAGTTTTGTCACCTTGTTATGGGGAGGATGTTATTAAATTAGAAAGAGTGCAGAAGAAATTTACAAATACATTGCCAGGACTCAATGGTCTGAGTTATAGGGAGAGGTTGGGTAAGCTGGGATCTTTTCTTTAGCGTGTAAGAGACTGAGGGAGTCCTTATAGAGCTGTATAAAATCACAAGGGGTATGATAGGGTTAATGCTCTCAGTCTTTTTCCAAGGTGTAGAGAATCGAGGATTAGAGGGGATCAGTTTAAGGTTAAAGGGGGAGGAATAAAAGGGAACCTGAGGGGCCACATTTTTATACAGAGGGCTGGTACGTGGATGAGTTGCCAGCAGATATGGTTGAGGGGGGTATATTAACAACATTTCAAAAACATTTGGATAAATATGTGGATAGGAAAGGACTGGAAGCATATGGACCAACTGCAGGGAAATGGGGCTAGCATGAATGGACATTTACAAGGTGGACTCGAACCCCTCTGTTAATTAAACCCAAACACCCAGAAAAGCACGCCTCACTTTGTCATCTGTTAAAATATGAGCGACACCGATCTCCTACATTCCAGTATTCAAGCAAAAATTATCAAGTTAGTTTCTTAACTTTAATAGTGAACACGAAACAACAACTATTCACAAATACAAGCCCCTCTTTTCTTAGCTACTTACTATCTGACTCCAACTCTGTAAAAATATGCTGTTCCAACAACCCACATATGAAAATTAAAACCTCAAGACCATACAGTCTCTATCTTCCCCGCTGTGTTCACTCTTTCAGCTGATGATCTCCCTGGGTCATTTTTTGATTGCAAGTAGGTTTACATGAACATGTGTCTTTGATAGAGAGTCTTTGAGATAGCCGTTAGCACTCCGGCTCTACAGCAGTTGCTGTACTGTTAGATGGCAGCAGCTCTCCCTCCAGTGTTCAAAATACTGGGTTTGTATACTCCCCATGATATAATAATTCTCATAATTTGATTACTGTCCAGGTGTCCAAACAATAATATTCAAATTCTGTTGGTTTCTGGTATCCTGAGCATTATTTAAACTCTTTGATTGCATTTGAATGGCTGTCAAAACAGCAAGCAAAACTCAGGTATCCATTTCTCAGCTAATGGTGACATGTGGAACAGTGTGACCTTTAGCTGGCAACTGTGGCTTTAATTTCTATTCAACAAAATCCGATCTGTTTTCATGTACCCATACATGTTTTTGTCTTCGTAACATCTTCCCGCTTCAGAAAATAAAATGAACCAGCAGAATGAAAAGATGGCTACATTTCTTTTCCCCTAATTCTTAATCCCAATTTTATGAAATACAAAAGTATTAATCTCAGTTATATCATTCATATTAATTCTGCACACCAATACAACACTGGAATAAGTCAAACCTTATCTACACTGCTTTCCTTTAAATCAGCGAAAACACATCTGCTATCACATTGTAGGAGCCGCAGCATGTACATTTTGTGAGTTTAAAGTCAGTAAGGTAAGACTCCAATTAAATAGTCTCATATTCTGGTCTTTAAATATTCCAAAATCTCCGACAATTTGTTTGTCATATACACATTAAAATATTGTCAGGCCAGTGTGAAACTTAATCATTCTTGTTCAATAATGGAGATTTTGTATTTTTTTTTCTGGTGGATATTGAGTTTTTTCGACAAGTAGCCAATTATCCATTCAATTCCATCATCCTCTTTCTGCATCAATATATCTCTGACCCCGATATCCCGAGCGTCAAACACAATTTTCAAAGGGTTTCAGAATATTTGGTGTAGCTAAAGCTGGTGTGATGATTAATCCTGCTTTAAAATTCTCAAATGCGTCCTGGCATTGTTCTGTCCACCACAATTCTGTTTTCTTCTTTAATAAATCCATCAGTGGTGTCAATACGCTGTTGAAGTTTGGAACAAACTTCCGATAGAATCCACTCAGTTCCAAAAATCGAAGCACCTCTTTCTTCGAGCATGGTCGTGGAAATTCCTCAAAGCCCTTCGTCTTTGTGTTCCATGGGGTCAACCTCCCATGTCCAATGTAATGTCCCAAGAACATCACCTCTGCCTTCGCGAATTCTGTTTTCTTTAAGTTTATGACCAAGTTTGCTTCTTGTAATCGTTCAACATGCTCTGCCAACTGTAACAGAGGAGCTTTGAATCACTTGCTAAAGATCACTACATCATACAGATAAAATGCATCATTTGTTCATATGGCCACAACTCTGTTTCTGAGTCTTAAATGTGGCTGGTACATTATTCATCCATATGGATAATGGATGAACAACTCGATAAAGTTTTTTTGTCATCTTAGGTATCTTTACGAGATAGTTTAACTGACTCCACATTTTTTTTAATTTGAAAGGGGCCACTAAACCTGGCTTTGAAGAGATTTCTTACCACTGGTGGCAATATTAATACGTCATCCCCACGGGAAATCTTTAAAGTTTCAGTGTTTTTATCTGCTACCTGCTTCACTCTATGTTGTGATCTTCAGATACTGTTTAGCAAACTCACCTACTCCATCTACTCTCTCCTTCACCTCATACACAGAATCCAGGTGTGAGATTTCCGACTTCAGTCCTGTCAATATATATTTAATTAATTTCAAAGGACCTCTCACTTCATGTACGAATATTAACTCAAAGGAAGTAAAGTGAGTAAATTTATTTGGGACATCTCTAATGGCAAACAATTTAATGGGGCACCTTTATCCCAATCATTTGGCCAATCCTGCTAGTACACTGTTAACATAGTCTTCAGCGTCTGATGCTAACTTTCCAAGGCTCCCTGGGATTCAGGATGGGACGCCCTTGATTTGAAGTGCTATATGCCTAAAGTACCCATGACTTCCTTAAACAGCTGAGTGGTAAAATGAGACCCTTGATCTGACTGAATCTCTCTGGGTAGTCCACAGCGAGTCAAGAAAGTTACCAACTCCTCCACCTCCCTTTTTGCCTTGACAGTCCAATAATGGAATTGCCTCTGGAAATCTGGGAGACACATCCACTATGGTCAGCAAGTATTGGTTTCCACTTTTACTTTAGAAAAGGGAGTGACACAATTAATCATAACCCACGTGCAAGGTTCTTCGAATGCAGGAATTGGCAAGAAAGATGCTGGTTTTATTACTGCCTGTTACTTACCTACCATTTGGTATGTATATCACGTACAACAAAAAATAGCAGTGTCCTTGTGCATTCCAGGCCACTAGAAATGCTTCTGTACATTAGCCTGAGTATTCTGTACACCTAAGTGACCGCCTGCAGTTAGTTTATGAGCTACCCGTAACACTGTAGTTGCTGCTAACACAATCTGGTGCACTTCGGCACATTTCCCTTCTGCAGTAACCTATCAGGGTCTCCATTTTAATTTTATGATTCTATCTTTAAGTTAATAACGTTCAACAATATATAGTATGATTCATTTTCTGTGTGTGTGCATGTGTATGCGTGTGTGAATGTGTGTGTATATATCTGTTGTAAGTTCATTCGCCTTTCTGGACTAAACAACTCTGCCTGATCCTCTGCCTCTTCAGGTTTTTTCCTGCACCATTACATCAAACAGGGTGTCAGTTCACTGAGCATCAACCCATTTCTCTTTTTCGTTCGTTTTTCCTTCCTGATGTAACTTATGACAGTGGGATCTTGTTACTACACAGTCTGGAAAAATTCCTGAGTAATTTTCTTTTAACTCACCAATTCCCTAGTCTTCCTTTGGCTTCTCCACCACAAGGTGTACCTATCCCACCTCGCCTCCTGCTAAATCGTTCCCAAGAACAAACTGTATTCCTGGAACTGACACTCTGTTACTCACTGTCACTGTTACTTCCCTAATCTTGATTTGGCATTCCATCCTTATGTTACACAAGGGAATGCTTAATTTCTGTCCCCATTCCACAAATTAACACGCTCTTGATTAACATTCCAGAACGAGTGAAGTAATATTTTCATATCCTACTATTAGAGAGTGAGAGAAAGTGAGGGCTGCAGATGCTGAAGATGAGAGTTGAAAAGTGTGGGGCTGGAAAAGCACAACACGTCGGCAGCATCCGAGAGGCAGGAACGTTGACGTTTCAGGCATAAATCCTTCATCAGGAAAGTGGGAGGTAAGGGAGGGGCAAGGAGGTTGAGAAATTAATGGGAGGGTTGGGGTGGAGCTGGGTGGAAGGGAGCTTGGAAGGCGATTGGTAGATGCAGGTGGGGTGTGATGGTGGTAGGTCGGAGAGGAGGGTGATAGGACTCCAATTAGTGGTAGGACAGCTGGAACCCTCAAACTGTACAGCATCAACATTGACTTCACCAAATTCCAAATCTCCCCTCCACCAACCTCTCCCAGATCCAACAGTTCAACCTAGCACTGCCCTCTTAAACTGCCCTAACTGGCCATCTTCCTTTCCACATATCGACTCCGCCCTCCCCTCCGACATATCACTATAATTCCCACCTACATCTTCTTATTTCCTTCCCAGTGACCCTCCCACCAGCTCAGCTACTACACTTGTATTTATCTTTCAGCCCCCTTGTCCCCCCACCATGTTCCTGACGATGGGTTTCTGCCTGATATTCGATTGTCCTGCTGTTCGGATGCTGCCTGATCTGTTGTGCTTTTCCGACGCCTCACTTCTCAACTATTAGAGACTGAGCAGATCCCGTATCTCACAAAATTATAACTTCATGTCCTTCTCCCCCTGTTCTTTCTGAGTAAACTTTATCTACAGAGGTATATTCTTTAGAGAGATCAGGCACTGCCTCCATACCCAGCCCTTGCCTAGGCTGTGCAATTTCCTGCAGCTCCTCAGCTCCACTTGGGGTCTCCTTTACCAGTTTCACTAATGCCACTGGGCTTAGCCTCTTCGACCACATCTTTCCCCAAAGTGTCTTCCTTTAACGCCCAGCACGGTGTGTTCCAGCTTACTGCAGTGAAAACAACTTTATCCCTGTGCCCTTCTTAAACCACCAGCACTGTAATTTTATGTGTTCCACTCCCCTATTGTGAGAGCACCTGAGGCCTTTCACCACCTTTCAACCCCCTTGGGCTTCTTTCGTCACCTGTGGTAAACTATTGTGAGCTACTGTTCGCTTTGCAATGTGTGATCGTCTCTTCTCCCAATTTCTATCCCTCACAGGGTAAAATTCCTGCCAGAAGCTAAATTTCATCACATGCCACAATACATATGTACCTGCCATTTCTGCCGTGGTTCTCACTTCTTGAACTTTCTATTCATTCACATGAATTCTTACTATCTCTAGAAGTAATTCTTTTAACTTCTCCAGCAGATTAATCTCCCTTCAAGCCTCGCAGCCATTTTTAAGGCCAGCACCCACCTGTCAAAATGACTGGTTAATTCTTTCAAACTCAATATAAGTCTGACCTGGTTCCTTCTCTATTTTTCTGAACTTCTGTCTATATGCTTCTAGTACCAATTCATAACCAATCAAAATAGCCAGTTTGACATCTTCATAATCTCTTGATCCCTCATCTGACAGCGATGCACATATCTCACCAGCTGTGCCCACCAGCTTAGTCTGAACTAGCATTACCCACAAGTTCACTGGACACGTCATCTGCCGAGCCATTTTTTCAAATGGAATAAAAAAGGTTTTGACATTTTTCTCACCGAAATATGGCAAGTTACTAACCTAGTTGTATACACCCCTACATTCTCCCTTCATCTCCATCCTGTTAAGTTAACTTTCTTGTCTAATCCCCAAGTTCTGAATTTCAAATCCCCTCTCTCTTCCTTTTTCCTCTCTTTCTCTTTCGTCTCTCTCTGTTTCTGAGCCTTTATTTATCTTCTAACTCCAGTTGCCACATTTGCAATTTAAGCTTTTATAACTCTACTGCAGTTGCTTATTTTTCTGATACATCAAAGTGCTTAACCAACTCCATTACAATTTCAACTTCTCTTTTCTCCCTGGTTAAATGCAATTCCAACCTATTTCCTAATTCTAAAAAATGTCCTCCTTCTGTCTTTCTAAACTTCCTTGCAAAATTTGGGAACCTCTTTAGTAATGTTAAAAGCCATTTCCCTCACTTTTCATTTAACCAACCACAAGTAACAAAATTAAACGAATTTTCCCACTGGTTTTATTTGAAGATCAAAGTCACTAATTGCAATGAGTTGGAATTTGCTGGGACCTGTTGTATCTCAAATCTGTTCAAGTCAGTCCAAGTGCCACACGGCAAGGCCCCAAACTGTTATGACATCAATGTCGAACACCTCTGTTAATTAAAACCACACACCTAGAAAAGCTCACCTCACATCATAATCTGTAAAAACGTGAGCGACAGAGATCTCCTAAATTCCACTAATAAACAAAAAAATAACAATTTATATGTGTGTAGGTTAGCTCGCTGAGCTTGAAGGTATTTTTTTGAGAAATTTCGTCACCATGACTAGGTGACATCATCAGTGAGAGTCTCTGCTGAAGTGCTGGTGGTATGTCCCGCCTCTCTATTTATAGGTCTAAGTTTCTTAAAGTGGGTGATATCATTTCCGGTTATTTTAACAAGGGAATGTAGACAGGATCTAAATTGATGCGTTTATTGATGGACTTCTGGTTAGAATACCATTCCTTTAAGAAGGTCCTTGCGTGTCTTAGTATGTGTGTGTGCTTTGCCCCAGTCAAAGTGGTGCCCTTCTTTGTCTGTATGTATGGAACATAGTGATAGTGCTTCATGTCTTTTGGTGGCTAGTTGGTGTTCATGTATCCTGGTAACACGACAACAGGACACTTTCAATGGTGGAAAAATGATTTTATACACACTGTTTAATCAATGTGTGTGTGCAGATAAGTCGCATTTTTCATATGTGCACAACACATTGTAAATAAACAACAGAGACACAGTTAACGAAAAATGATGCATATGATGTATAAAATTGATAAAACATTAAAGCATGATTTGATCCTCTCAACGTTCTCTCCTTTTCTGGGATTCCCAACTCTAATCTCTCATTCTTACCAGGATGAGTGCTCCAAATTCTTGATTCTGGTGTCCCAACGTATTTCAGTTAATCCCCTTTCTACCAGGACTTCAATATGTTGGCCTGCTGGGTTCTTTCCAAAGCTAGTGTCTGTCATATTATTGGAGATAAATATTCTGGCATCAGACTCAGCATTTGAACATATTACTCTGTTGTACATGCACGGTACAAAGGACCACAGCACACAGGTATTGCCAAAACATTGGGGGATGTTCATCTCCTTCTTTCGATAATGTAGTTTTCTCATTTTCCACATCTCCATATCTATATCCTCTCTCTCGTTCTCCCTTTGTATCGAGTTAAAAAATCCACCAATTTTTCTTCGTGTCCCATCTCCCAAAATTATTTCTTTCAGTTTATATCTAATGCTCTCTTCAAGATGTAATGTGGTTATAATTAAGCAATGTAACTACAAAGACATGCGGGCGTAGCTGGCCAGAGTTAATTGGTAGGGGAGCTGAGCAGGAAAAACCATGGAGCAGCAATGGGAGGAGGTTTGGGGGATAATTCAGTAGATAATACCAGAAATGAAACCCCAAGAACTTGAAACATATTCATGGGAGAACAAGGCAGCCATGAGTGATAAGGCATCAAACCAAAAGAGAAAATATACAATGTGGTGAAGATGTTTGGGAATCCAGAGAATTCATTGGCTCTGCAATTACATAACGCTGGCATCACTGATACTACAGAGCTCTAAATCATGGTCAAGGAAAGAAGCAAAGGAAAATCATTCACTTTAAACACAGAAGATGGTATTTCTCAAGAAAAATGATTCAGGTGAATTAAACATTTGAATTAAGATCAGTGAAATGCTTTTGCGGAATGTGTCCGATTGGAAGCAAAACCAGGGGAGAGAGACCCTCAGCAGAATGAGAGTACGAAAATGGAAGTATTTCCACATCGGAAACTAGGTTAGGTCACTGAGTGCAGGGTTGATGGGTGAATGGGTCTCAGTGAGAATTGGGGAACAGACAGCAGAATTGCATTGCAGATATTGCAGCTCGAAACTGCGTATTCATGTAGTGCTGTAGACCACAGCAGCAGGAGAAGCAGAACAGCATTCAACCACAACCTGTAACAGTTTGCCAGGATGACACCTCAGTCTGCCATTACCATCAACACCATCTATGGCTCAGTGACGAGTGTGGGTGAACATGTCAGAGTCAGAATCACATGAGCTTTAACCTGATGCAAACTCATTAAAGCTACCGACTTCACCAACAGATCTGATCGAAGCCCTGCAGCCCTGTCACATTCAGTCATAAATGATGATGGAGATTAAACAAATGACTGGTGGAGAGGGCTCCACAAACATTCCCATCCTAAATAATGGAACAGACCAGCACATCAGTGTAAAAGAGAAGGATGTTTATCTGCACTATCTTCTGCCAGAAGTGTGGAGACGATGATACACGTCACCGTCATCATGATGCCCACAAAATCACAGGTGCCAGTTTCAACTAATTTGATTCGC
The DNA here is from genome assembly GCF_037043375.1 of Chiloscyllium plagiosum. NCBI lineage: Eukaryota > Metazoa > Chordata > Chondrichthyes > Orectolobiformes > Hemiscylliidae > Chiloscyllium > Chiloscyllium plagiosum. The sequence goes on from NW_028270186.1 coordinate 43,556,493, forward strand.
TGCACGTGACATGAAGGAACAGGTGAACAATAGATACGACACAGACAATGGGTCCTGACTCCACTCCTGCAAAAGGACTGAAGACTTGTGCTGCACAACAAGCCGTATCCCTGGGGAAGCTGTTTCATTCCAGCTCCAAACCTGACATCTCCCTGGCAATGTGGAAAATTATTCAGCTGTGTTCCGTCCACTAAGGAGAGAAATATTACAAACTGACCAATTACTATCACCTCAGTCCCATCATGACAGCCAAATTGATGGGAGTTCTTTTTGACAGAGATGTCAAGCAGCACAGAAACAACCTGTTCAGTGTGGTTTCCGATAGATCCCCATGTGGAGATGGTGCTGTGGAAATGTCACTGGATTACTAATCTAGACCAGGCTAATACTCTGGCAGCGGGTGGAAGTTAAAAGCAATTAATAAAATATCGAGATCAAAAATCTGGGGTCAGTAACAGTGACCTTGAAGCCAATATGGATTGTAAACAGAATTTCCTTTGCCAATGTACTTTTAGGAAGTGAACCTCCCATGATTTCCTGGGCTGGCCTAAAACTGACTCCAAAGACCCTGACATTTGATAACCATTTCAATGGTCTCTGAAACGGTCAATCAAGGCACTCATTTGTATCTAACTACTCGGAGGTCTGAAAGGATGAAACCGGACAGAACATCTGGCCTCAGCATCAATGTCGGAAAAGGGAATGTGAACACAGTCCTGTCGACACTGCAGAGACCTCCTTCCTGACATCTGAGAGCTTGTGACAGCATTTACCGAGCTTTCCCAGAGACTGCACAGAAACAGTGGGAAAGGAGTAGGTCATACAACACATTGAGCCTCCCCCATTCTAGTTCATGGAAAAAAATCTCCTCAATGCACTTATCTCACACGATACACATACCCGTTAATATGAGTAACCTTGGGAAGCTATAAAATAGGCGGTGCAGTAATACGTTTGGTCTATCGAGTTTGCTACCTAACTCAATGTAATGATGGTTGGCCCTTCATTTCCACACCGTGCTCCTGCTCTCCCATCATCCCTTTACTGTCTCTCAATCTTTATTTATAATCAGTGTCTTGGTTTCCAGGTGCGAAAGAATTCCCCATGTTCACCAGTCAGTGAGTGCAGACATTTATTCTCATCTCAGTGCAGAGTAACCTGCCTGTACCTAATACTGTTGCTCCTTGTTCTAGACGTCCCAGCCAGGGGAATTATCATCCCTGTTTCCAATCTGTCTCACCCTGTCAGACTTTTGTACATTTCACTGATTTCTCCACTCATTTTCCTAAACGCCATGGAATACGGGCACAGTCACCACAAACTCTGCTCCCACAACAAGCTCGCCATCCCAGGTATCAGTCTGGTCATCCTTCACTGCTCTCTCTCAATGTCAGTTTGTCCTTTATTAGGTATGGAGATGAGAACTGTCCACAATACTGCACAATGTTTGAGATGATGTCTCACCAAGGCCCTGTACAGCTACAGTAAGACACAATTTCTCTTGGACTCACATCCCCCTGAAATGAAGGTCAGCACACCATTTATCTTCTTCACTGCTTTCTTCCATGCAATATTGCTTTCAGTGACTGGTGTACAAGGAGATCCAGATCCTTTTCAATGTAGTAGCTCCCCACTTGCTGGTTCTATGTACACTGGTCAGCGTGGCAATGCCATGCCTAGTATTGACTTCTGGTTACAGAACTCACTGTGCTGCAGGGACCTCAGGGGTTTATGCAGAAGGAAACAACAAAAAGGAGCATACGTCCCTTTGTAAATCAACATGTTTCAACCAATCTTTTTCAAATGGTAGGCTGCCAATTTATCGTTTCCACCAAAGGGCACATCGTCGCCTCTATCCACATTGTTTTCCCTCTGTCACGTATTTACCCTTTCACTCCACTTGTCTTAGTCTTCTCGGTGCTTTTTTACATCCTCCTCGCCCACTCACAATCCCACATCCGTTATTGCTGTCAGCAGGCTGGAATATATTGTATCTGATTCCAGCAACCCAATGTTTAAAGGGCATTGTGAACACCTGGGCCCCAAGCACTGATCCCTGCGACACCTCAGCAACCATCCCATCCTCTGTTAATTTCTATTTATTTATTTCGTGAATCTGGTGTCACTGGCTGGGCCAGCATTTATTACCTCACCCTAGTTGCCCTTGAGAAGGTGGTGGTGAGCTGCCTTGTTGAACGCTGCAGTCCACCCGCTGTGGTTGACCTCCAATGCCATTAGGGAGGGAATTCCAGGATTCTGACCCAGCGACTATGAAGGAGCGGTGATATATTTCCAAGTCAGGAGGGGAACCTAAAGATGATGGTATTCCCATACATCTGTAGCCCTTGTCCTTCTAGATAGACGTGGTCGTGTGTTGGGAAGATGGTCTCTGAGGATCTTTGGTGAATCATTTCATTGCAGCATGTAGATAGTAAAACACTGCTGCTGCTGCTGAGCGTTGATGTTGGAGCATTGTGGATGAAGGGACAGTCAAACTGGTTGCTTTATCCTGGATGGTATAAAGCTTCTTGAGTGTTGTTGGGGCTGCACTCATCAAGGCAAATTGGGAGTCTTCTATCACACTTCTGATTTATGCATTGTAGATGATGGACAGACGTTTGGAAGTCAGGATGTGAGTTACTCGCCACAGTATTCCTAGCTCCTGACCTGCTCTTGTAGTTACTGTGTTTATGTGGCGATACCAGTGAGTTTCTGAGCAATGATTACCCACAAGGACTTTGATGCTGGGGGATTCAGTGATAGTAACACCATTGAATACAAAGGGACAGGTTAGATTGTATTTTATTGGTGATGGTCATGGGCTAGCATTTGTGTGGCCTGAATATTACTTGCCATTTGTCAGCCTGGATACTGTCCAGATCTTGTCACATTTGAACATGGACTGCTTCAGTTTCTGAGGAGCCACGAATGTTGCAGAACCTTGTGCAATCATTGGCGAACATCCCCACTTCTGACCTTAAAATGGAAGGAAGGTCATTGATGAAGCAACACTGATGAAGTTTTTGTTCACTGCTCGTGGGACTCCTACAGACTTGGAGCTGAGTTGACTGAACTTCATCAACCGCGACCATCTTCCTACGTGTTAGGTATGAATCTAACCAGCGGGGGTTTGCTTCTGATACCCATTGATTCCAGTTTTGTTAAGGCCCCTTGATACCATACAGGGTCGAATGCAGCCTTGCCAAAAAGCGCTGTCACTGTCACCCCACCTCTGTAATTCAGCTCTGTTTTCCATGTTTGAACAACGGTACTGAGGTCAAGAGCTGAGTGGCCCTGGTGAAGCCCAAACTGGTCGTCATTGAGCAGGTTATTGCTGAGCATGTGCTGCTTAAAAGCACTGACACCTTCCACCACTTTACTGATGATCGAGAGTAGACTGATGGAGTGGTATTTGGCCGGATTGGATTTGTTTTGCTTTTTATATACAGGAGATACTTGAGAAATTTTCTACATATTCGGGGAAAGCCATTGTTGTAACTGTATTGAAACAGTTTGGCTAGGGGAGTGGCAAGTTATGGAGCACAAGTATTCAGTACTATTGCCAGAATGTTGTCAGATTATGGACCCTATGGAGTATCCAGTATCTCCAATCATTTCTGGATATCACGTGGACTGAATCGAATTGGTTGATGACTGGAAACTGAATTGCTGACGACCACTGGAGGAGGCTGAGATGGATCATCCACTCAGTACTTCTGACTGAAGATTGTTGCAAATGCATCAGCCTTATCTTATACACTGAGGTGCTGGGCTCTTTCATCATGGAGGAAGGGATTATTTGTGGAATCTCTTCCTCCAGTGAATTGTTTAATTGTCCCTAATGTTTCTCGACTAGATGTGGAAGGACTGCAGAGCTTAGAACTGAACCGTTGCTTGTGGGATCACTTCGCTCTGTCTATCACTTCCTGCTTATGCTGTTTGGCGCACAAGTAGTCCTGTTTGGTGAATCACCAGGCTGACCCCTCATTGTCAGGTATGCCTGCTGCTGCTCCTGCCATCCTGCACACTCCATTGAACCAATGTTCATCCTCTGGATTGATGGTAATTGTTGCGAGGGGGATATGCCAGGCCATGAGGTTATGCGGGAGTACAATTCCACTGCTATTGATGACCCACAACACCTTATAGACATCCAGATTTGAGTTGCTAGATCTGTTCGAAGTCTGCCCTATTAAGCACCGTGATAGTACCACCCAAAATGGTGGAGGTTATTCTCAATATGCAGGTGTGACTTTGCCTCCACAATGACTATGCGGTGGTCACTCTTACCGATACTGTCATGGACAGATACTTCTGCAACTGGCAGATTAGTAAGGCTGTGGTCAAGTATGTATTTTCCTCTTGTTGGTTCCTTCACCACCTGCTGACAGTTATGTCCTTTACGACCCGGCCAGCTCAATCAGTAATGCTGTAGCTGAGATACTGTTGGTGGTGAACATTGAAATCTGCTACCCAGAGTACATCTTCCGTATGTGCTACCCTCAGTGCTTCCTCCAAGTGTTGGTCAGCATGGAGGAGTACTGATTCATCAGTTGAGAGAGGCTGGTACATGGTAATCAGCAGGAGATTTTCTTTCCCATGTGCAAACTAATACCATGAGATTTCATGGGATGCGGAGTCACTGTTGAGGACTCCAAGAGCAATTGCCTTCCAACTGCATCCCACTGTACCGCCACGTCTGCTGTGTCCCTCCTGCTGATGAGACAGGAGATATCTGGGGAAGGTAATGGGGAGTCTGGGACATAGTCATACTCAACAAATCATACCTTTCAGAAAATGTCAGGCTGTTACTTGTCGAGTCAGTTTATTTCGATTCACTGTTTCCTGCCAGCCCACCCATTCTAGAAGCATGTCCATATATTAGCCCCAATCCACTCAGATTTGATTTTGCAAATTGGGCTTGGAGCTTTACCAACATTTTTCTAAAAATCAAAATGTTTTACATCCATTGCTTCACTTTCATTTGTCTCCCAGTTTGTTTCTCAAACATAATTCCCATTTCATAAATCTATGTTAGTGTTGTCTATGACCATTACTTTCAGACACAATAATTTCTGCTAAACCATTTACTTACTATGTTTATTGTTCCATGTACTCTACCATTTTCCCACACCAGACTCGGTTTTCCTTGTATTGTTAGAAAGTTCTGTGAGGGGGGATCCAAGATGGCGGCGACCCAGTAAGACTGAGTCTATAGTGCTCCTCCCAAGACTTGGGCACAGTGGGTCACCTACCCCCTACCAAGCTCACCAAATCATTTATAAATCATTTATAATAGTTTAGTAACTGAATTAGTGGTGTAATATTATATTTAAGCAACTTTATCCTAAGTAAAAATGACTAAAGGGAAGGGAGCCCGCAGCTCTCAGCAAGCAGGAACCCCTCCCCCACACTCTCCAGCTGCAGCAGAGGCGTCCACAGCCGCCCCGGGGGACTTACCTACAGTAACAAGCCTTACAGAAATGCTTTCCAAGCTTGACTCGAAGATCGATGCCTTTATCGTCGAATCCAGGAATCGTTGGGAGTCGCTCTCGGCCGCGCTGAAGAAGCACGACCGTGAAATTGATGAAATTCAACGCCGAGTCGGAGGGGCGGAGCTAAAGGCCGTGACCTCGGAGACAACCGCTCAATCGGCCGTGGATCAGGTCCGGACTCTCGAGCAGCGAGTCCGGACCTTGGAAAATCATATTGACGACCTCGATAATCGAGTCGCCGAAAAAATATTCGTTTGCTGGGCCTTCCCGAGCAGGAAGAGGAAGGCCAGCTTACAGCATTCCTGGAGCAGTGGCTGCCACAACTTTTAAATCTGGAAGCTGGATCAGGCCGGGTAAGGGTGGAATGGGCCTACCGGGTCGGAATACGCGGGCCCGGCTCGAACCAGCGCCCACGCCCGGTCCTGTTCCGGCTGCAGAGCTACAGGGAGAGGCAGATACTCCTAGAAGCCTCTAGAAATCTCGGAAAAGACCCCCAAGCTATGATCTACAAAGGATCCAAGATCATGCTATTTCAGGACTTTTCCCCGGCTCTGGTTCGAAAGAGGAAGGCATTCGACGAGGCGAAGAAGCGTTTAAGGGACTTAAATGTACAGTACTCCTTACGCTACCCAGCGATGTTACGCTTTAACCATGAAGGATCTGTATATAACTTTGGATCACCAGAAAAGGCTAAGGAATTCTTGGACTCTCTTAGATAAACTGTAGGACATAATGGATGTTGGTCTGCCTTCCCCCCCCGTTTTGGTTTACATCCCCTCCCTTTTTTTTTCTTTTCTTACCTTATTGCTTAATATTATTATGGGGGGTGGGGAGAGGGATTTGATTTTCTCCCCCTCCCCCTTGGAGTTGTTTTCTGTTATTATTTTATGTATATATGAGGGGTGTATGTATATGTGTGTGTGTGTATGTATGTATATATATATATATATATATATGTATGTGTATGTATATATATGTATATATAAGCTGGGGGATTTGGTTAATGTGGGTGGGGGGAGGTGGTTACCTTATTCGATTTTACCTCTGTCTTTAGGAGCGGGGTTGTTTTTTCCCTTCGTTATTTTGTATTATCATATTTAATTATTATTTGTTGAACTGGTAATTTTATAGTTATATGTTTATATGTGGTATTAACATTATCAAATATACCCAGGTGTTGGTAGGGGTGGGGGTGGGGTGCTCACTGTTAACTCTAGCTTTGTATTATATTTGAATTTTCCTCACTTTATTGAGGAGTGCCTGGGTCAAGGGTGGGGCATTGGTTGGGAGAGGATATGAGGGATTTTTGGAGAGGAAGTGATGCCCCCTGGGAACAAGGGGGAAAGTCTCCACTTAGATACGTTTTATATTTTTTTTATTTAGAAATAGTTTTTTACTGTATTGTTGTGGGTGTATTAAAGAGGGTTTATTTTTGTAAATTTTACATGTTCCATGCCCGGGATGTTCTGGATGGGGTTCCCCCTCCCGAGGGGTCTCGGATTGGCCCAGAGGATTATGGTTGATCAATCGGTTAAGTGGTGCACCTGGAATGTCAAAGGGAGTAATTCGCCACTTAAAAGGAAGAAAATATTATCAAATCTTAAGAAGGAAAGAGTTGATATAGCTCTCCTACAGGAGACGCACCTGTCGGATAAAGAACACTTGAAATTACGACAGGGCGGATTTGATCAGGCCTTTTTTTCTTCTTTTAGCTCAAAAAGCAGGGGAGTTGTTATTCCTGTTCGGAAGAATTTCCCTTTCAAAATCCTAAAGCAGATAAAAGACGAATCTGGACGATATATCTTGATTAAAGCTCTCATAAATGGAGAGGAATATGGGATTTTAAATTTGTACTGCCCCCCGGCACACCCCTTTAAATTTATAACGGAAGCCTTCTCAAAATTGATGGCTTTTGATGCCCGTCATATAATTATAGGGGGAGACTTTAATTGTATTATGGATCCGGAAATAGACAGGATTCCCAAGAGTACTGCAGGAGTATCTCCCAGATCTAGACAATTGATGGATCTGAACAAAGAATTAGGATTAGTAGATGTATGGAGATGTCTTCATCCACAGGGTAGAGATTTTTCTTTCTACTCTAATCCACATAAATGTCTTACCAGAATTGATATGTTTTTTGCCCCCTCAATTTTTTAAAATTCCATATCATCCTGTAAAATAGGTAATATAGCAATTTCTGACCACGCTGCTGTATATATGGAAACTAAGGCGAAGAACAGTGGGACATCCCCTCGGCATTGGCGTATGGACCCCTTCTTAATGAAAGATAGTAAATTTGTAAAGTACTTCTCTCAAGAATTTAAAACTTTTTTAGAAATTAATTCAGGTACAGCTAGCAACCCGTCAATGATGTGGGAGACCATCAAAGCTTACACGCGAGGCTTGATCATCTCCTACTCAGCGACCCAGAAGAAATTAAAAGGAGAACAACAGCGTTTGCTTGAAACCCACTTAAAAGCGGCTGAAATAGCATACATTGATAGACCCTCTATTATTAAATTGCAAAGGATTACAGCTCTTAGGACAGCTCTAAATACTACACTTACTCAAACGGCTAAGAGGGAAATATTATTTGCAAAGCAAAGATTATATGAATATGGCGACAAACCGGGTAGATACTTAGCATTTCTTGCAAAGGAAAAAAAGGCCCCTCAGACTATTATGTCTATCAAGGAAAGTACGGGTATTTTGACTCATGATCATAAAAAGATTAATGCGACCTTTAGAAAATTCTATTCTGAGTTATATAAATCACAGGATTGTGAAGATAGGGCGAAGAGGATGCAGTCATTTTTTAAAAATTTGACTTTTCCAGACTTAACTCCGGAACAAGTATCGGTCCTAAATGCTCCTCTTACACCCCAAGAAATAGTTGATGCAATTAGGCACCTTCAAAATGGTAAGACGCCGGGCCCAGATGGCTTTCAAGCTGAATTCTATAAAGAATTTACAGAAATACTGGTTGGTCCACTTATGGACATGTATAAGTATGCATATAGTCAGGGCTGTCTTCCGCCTTCGCTGAAAGAGGCAAATATCTCTCTTATCCTCAAAAAAGGAAAGGACCCAGAAGATTGTACATCATACAGACCAATATCCTTGCTAAATGTAGATTTTAAAATCCTCTCTAAAACATTAGCACTGAGATTAGAAAGGATACTGCCACATATTATAAAGGAGGATCAGACGGGGTTTATTAAGGGCCGTAGATCATCCAATAATGTTAGAAGGGCTCTGAATATGATTCAAGCTTGTCATCAGGGAAAGATACCAGGAGTAGTGGTTTCATTAGACGCGGAAAAGGCATTTGATAGGGTCGAATGGTCATATTTGTTTTACACATTGGAGAGGTTTGGTGTTGGACAGGTGTTTACAAAATGGATCTCAACATTGTATAGTGATCCCAAAGCAGTTGTGGTTACCAATGGATTAGGCTCGGATAGCTTCAGTGTGGGTAGGGGCTGCCGTCAGGGATGTCCCCTCTCACCATTGTTATTCACGCTAATAATTGAACCACTAGCAGAAGCTATACGAGCTGATCCTAATATAGTGGCCCCAAGGATTGGTACAGGTAAACATAAAATTACCCTTTATGCAGATGATGTTCTTCTATTCCTCAGTAACCCTTTGATGTCCACACCCCGCTTAATTCAAGTTATTAATACATTTAGTGCATTCTCAGGCTATAAAATTAATTTTTCAAAATCGGAGGCTATGCCAATGGGTGGCCTTGCTGTGATACCCCGCTTAGCGGACGGTTCCCTTTTTCCCTTTCGCTGGTCCCTGGAGGGTTTCTTATATTTAGGCATTTTTATTACTCCAGTATTTGGTCAGTTGTATAAGGCTAATTTTGTGAATTTATTGGAAAGGATAAGGCAGGACCTCCAGCGATGGGGAGACCTGCCAATTTCCTGGCTGGGTAGAATAGCATTAATCAAAATGAATATCCTGCCCCGTCTCCTATATCCTATGAGAATGCTTCCGGTGATGCTGCCGAGGACAGCTTTATGTAAATTATACGGCTGGCTGAGTTCCTTTATCTGGAACCATAGGCGGCCCCTCATTAAGCTGAAGAAGCTACAGCTTCCACAGGCAAGGGGTGGATTGGACTTCCCAGATTTTAGGAAATATCAATTAAGTTCCCTATTAAGTTATATAGCTGATTGGGTCTTGTCTGATCCACAATCAATCTGGTTGGACATCGAGGCTTCTCAAGTAAAATACCCACTTATTAACCTTTTATTCTCAGACAAGAGGAAAATCATTACAGATCACTGTAAAAACCCTATAATACTGAATACAATCAAGGCTTGGAATATAATGCGGCAAAATGAGGGTAATTCACATAAAACATCCCCCTATGCACCGATAGTGGGAGCATGGGGATTCCAAACGGGGTTAACAGATGCCACTTTTAAACTCTGGAGAGCCAGGGGTATCTCATGTCTCGGGGATTTATTTAAAGATGGGGTCCTGATGTCTTTCGGACAGCTGCGTCAGAAATTCGGATTACCCAATGGAGACCTCTTTCGATACTTCCAAATTCGAGATTTTATACAGAAGAAGACTACGTTATTAGATAGTCTTTATAAATCCGCTAGAGAATGTAGTGTCCTACGACCAGTGGGGGTATCTTCCGTCAGTAATATTTATCATTTGCTACATGATGAAGTATCGGGAGATATGGATAATCTGCTTAAAACATGGGATCAGGATCTGGGACTAGAAATCTCCACAGAAACGTGGAATGATATCTGGGAAAATGCTAGAAGAATTACTATTTGTAACAGAACCCAGGCTATCCAGCTGAAGATACTTCATAGGGCCCATATAGCACCGGTTCGATTGGCAAAATTTAAGGCAGGAGCATCTCCAATGTGTCCTAAATGCAAAATAGAGGTGGGCACTCTTGTACATTGCTTATCGACCTGTCATAAGATCCGTGGATATTGGACTAAAGTAGCAAGTACCCTGACAGAAATTTTAGGAACGGAAATAAAAGTGGACCCCGTATCTCTCCTATTGGGCTTTTCGAACTTTCCCTCCCTGGACACGTACGGGAAGAGACTATTTTCTATTCTTTCTTTCTGTGCAAGGAAAAATATTTTGATGAACTGGGTGGCGGAGGGCCCCCCTGGACTTTCAAATTGGCACAGACTAATTATGGAATGTATTCCCCTTGACTTCCTTACAAACATGGTGCACCGAAAGACCGAATTATTTTATAAAATATGGCAGCCCTTTTTGAATTACATAAAGACTGATATTTCGGCTATCCTAACAAGGGCTTTTATTTAATTGAGACTACAGACCTGGCTGGTCCGCGGCCCCTCGGGGGAGGAATCCCGCACGAATACGGGTTTTATCATATCTGATGTTAACACATCCCGAGCATGTAAGAGACTTAAATATACACCCTGGTTAGTTGTAGGTTAGATTAGTAGATAGTTGAGTTTTGTCTGTTTGTTCTTTTTTGTTGTTTTTTTTTCGGTTTTTTTTTGTTGTTTTGTTTTTTTTTTGTCAAATTTTGGCTATTGTATATTTGAGCTAATTGTATATCAATGTTTATATCTGAGAGTTTTGTTTATTTTTGTAAACTTGTAAAAATGTTAAATTTCTAATAAAAATATCTATATAAAAAAAGAAAGTTCTGTGAAGACAGAACTGAAGTAGTGGCTTCATAGTTCTGCCATTTCCCTGTTCCCCATTCTCCATTCTCTGGTTTCAAACTGTAAGGAGACTGCACTTGTTTTCTCATATTTCTCGCATTGACATAATTTAACAAGCTAATACAGTTCATTCTGATAACCCTTATGAATATAACTCTTCAGAAATCCATCAATTCCTGCCTTAAACTGCTCAATAGTTGACCTTCCACACCATATACCTCACAGGGGCATAGACTCTGTGCCAGCAGAAATACAGCACGATCGATACTAGTCCCACTTTCCAACAGCAGGCCCATAGCCTGGAATGTTATGACACTTCCAATTGCTCGTCCAAGTACTTTTTAACGATTGTGAGGTGATCATTCCCCTCTCAGGAAGTAATCCCAGAACCCCACACCTCGAGGTGAAGAAATGTTTAAATCATCTCTGAACCTCAAACTCTTCACTTTAAAAGTGTGCTCCTTTGTACTTGACACTCTCACTAAAAGCAACAGCTGCTGCCTATCCACCCTATCTGTGCCGCTTATAATCATATCCTTCTGAATCACTGACTCCTCAGCTTTCTCTGCTCCAAAGTAAACAACCCGAGCTTATTCAGCCTCTCTCCATAGCTGATATGCTCCATTCCAGGAACATCCTGGTGAATCACCTCTGCACCCTCTCCAGTACAATCACATCCTTCCTGGAATGTGGTTCCCGGAACCACATACAGTACTCCATTTTTGCCGAACCAAAGCCCTGTATTACTCTTATAATCTACACCCTGATTAGGAAACGCTACACCCAAGGGCCAATTCTTAACTCGTCCATTAACCAGTCCAGGAGAAAGTGAGTAATGCAGATGCTGGAGATCAGAGCTTAAAAATGTGTTGCTGGAAAAGCGAGCATGTCAGGCAGCATCAAAGGAGCAGCAGAATGGACGTTTCGGGCATAAGCCTTCTTCAGGAATCTGCCCGAAATATCGATTTTCCTGCTTCTTTGATGCTGCCTGACCTGCTGCGCTTTTCCAGTAACACATTTTTAAGGATTAACCTGTCCAGTCACATTCAGGGATGTGGAGAAGCACAATCTGAGCTTCCCAATGTGCTGCTATTCATTGATTCCTCCCCTGCTTGGTTCCATCTCCCAAAGTGCATCGCTTCATATTTATCAGGGTTACATTCCATCTGCTATTGATCTGCCCATCTGACCATTCCATCTGCATCTTCCTGTAAACTTAAGGCCTTCCCCCTCACTGCGAACCACCCAGCCAATCTTTATGTCAAACATACACTTACTTATCACACCTTCCCCACTCTCCACCTAGCCCCCTCCACATCTATATTTTGTTATGAATAACACAAACAATAAGGGACACAACACTGATCTCTGTGGTACACCAGGGGACACTGGTCTCCAGTCACACAAACAGCCTTCTCCCACCACCCTCTGTCGCCTGCTACTAAGACAATTTTCGTTGTATCTTACCAAGTTATCCATCATCTTGTGAGATTTTACTTTATTTTTCAGTTTCCCAGGTGGAAATTTGTCAAAGGCCATCCTACAAAACTAAATAATCGACCTCCTCAAACTAATTCAATCAAATCCATTGGATGGGAATTCCTCCTGATAAAGTCATGATAATTATCCCTGATCAAACCTTGCAACTCTGATTGGAGTTCGATTTTCTCCCTCCCTATGTTATCCAGTAGTTTCCTCAACAGTGATCTAATACTCGCTCGTCTATAGTTCCCTGGTCCATCTCTCCCACCCTTACTGTGAAGTGGAATTGTATTAGCAGTTCTATAGTTCTCTGGTACCTCGCCTATGGTCAGATTCTAATTAAAATATTCAGTCAGTGTCTTTCCTCCTTTGACCCCAACAGCCGCCTGTGATACAACTCATTCAGACGTGGAGATTGATCCAAATTTGTACAGAACAAACCTCAAATACCTGCTCGTATTTTACATCAATGTGTTCAAGAGCTTCCTAGTCCACCTTCTTGAATTCTGTACCTGCATCCTCCTTCTCCCAAGTAAAACAGATGTGAAGGTCTCAAGTAACAATCCATCAATGTTCTCCATCTTGACACACAGATTGCTCCTTTGGTTTCTAATGGACACTAGCTGTTTGCTGATTATTCTCTTCTACTTGTCCGTGTAGAATATCGTGGGATTCTCCCTTATCTCGCCTACTTGTACTTCTCCATGTTCCTCTGTTATTCAGTCCTTTCGATGTTTCTAAGATTCACTACAATCAACTCTCATGTTTTGAAACTCGAGATTACAGGCTGAGGTTCCCCATCAGACAACCTTGCCATTTTACGGATTAATCTGGATAATACCTTTTAAAGTTCCTTTGTAGTCAATATATTCTTTCTTAGATTGGGACTCCGAACGATACACAATATTCTACGTTTAGTCTCACCAAGGCTCGATGCAACTGGTGCACGACATCCTCTATCTTCCAATTACATTCACATGAATGTAAACCTAATTTTTACTTTCCCATTTGCATATGTTCTTCCCAATATCTCTCGCTTTAATTTTTATTATGAACTTGCTGTGTGAGTTCTTTAAAAAAAGCTCCTGAATATCCAACTTTACGTTATAAATTGGTTCTTCATTGCCTATGTCCACAAGAATCATCTTCAAACCATTCCAAAAAAATGTTTGCCACTTCTGGTTTTCCTTTCATCGGTACATTCTCACACTCCCCAGTTATGTTTTTACCTTCTATATATCTAGTAGCATGTTCTTTGTAATCGAGTCCAGCAGATACCTGACTGCGGATGACAAGATCACTGGTCTGCAGTTCACCATTCTCCAAATTCGTACTTTCTTCAACTATTGGATAAATTTATAACCTTTGCCTTATCCAGATTGGCAAAATAACTTTCGGGAATGTGTCGGAAAACAAAGTGAAAATCCTCGATGCAAAAAATATGTCCATTGCTGCTTCCTCTGAAATTCTTGTATGATGTGCATCTAGTCTGTCAGATTTATAAATATTCAATCCAGATTTCTTTTCAAAGATAACCTCAACATTGATAAGAATGATCTTAGATATTAGTTATACAAGTCCCATGGTCACTTGGCATTTCTGGAAGAACTTCTGGACATTCTTCCATGAAGATAGACGCAAAGAAACAGCTTCTGTTCCCTGCAATTTCTGTTCTCTGCAATAAATTATCCTGAGCGACATGCACTGTTCCACATTTGTCCTTGTTTTTTTTTCATACATTGATAGACGCTTTTTAGCAGTCTTTATGGTTTTCTTTCGTTTGCACGCTTTTTCTCATTTTGATTTTTTTCTCAGTTTCTTGATCATCCTTTGCTGCGTCCTACATTTCTCTGAATCCACTGGCTCACTGCAATACTTGGCATTTTTCTAAGCTGCCTCCTTTTATCTAATAGGAAGATGAAGGTGGGGTTGAATGTTATAGTCGGAGAGGAGGCTGGACCAGATTGATAGGAAGAAAGGTGGACACATAGGAACATTCAAAAGAGCGGTGCTAACTTGGAAGGTTGGAGTAGGATAAGGTGGGATTAGGGGAAATGGAGAAATCCACTATGAGCCCCTGTGGTCGGAAGGTCCCAAGACAGACGATGAGGCTTTCTTCCTCCAGGCTTCTGGTGGCTTGGGTTTGGCGATAGAGCAGGCCCAGTGCCCTCAAGTCCTTGGCAGAGTGGGAAGGGGATTTAAAGTGCTCAGCCAAAAGGCGATGGAGTTGTTCAGTGTGGCTGTCCCAGAGATGTTCGCTGAAATGATCCACAAGTTGACCTCCTGCTTCGCCAATATAGAGAAGACCACATTGGGTTTAATGATTGCAGCAGATGAGGCGTTCTGTCTCCCTTAATCACCTATCACTTTCAACCTCACCTTCATCTACCTATCGCAATCCCAGCTACCTCCCCCGTCGCACCCCCTTCTCATTTATCTCTCATCCCCCTTTGCCCATAAGCTTCTTTCCTGATGAAGGGCTTAAGCCCGAAACATCGATTTATCTACTCTTAGTATGCTGCCTGACTGTGCTTTTCCAGCACCACACTCTTCGACTCTGATCTCCAGCATTTGTAGTCCCCACTTTCTCCTCACACCTTCATGGCTGCATGACTCAGATTTATAACGGTTACTTCAAATAAAACAAAAACTGCCGTGAACTCAAACAGCATAAAAGAAAACCAATACATTATGGTCACTGTTCCAAAAAGGTCCTTTCCAGCAAAAGTTTCAATTAGCTCTTCTGCTCACTCAACAACAATTCCTAAATAACCTGATCTCGAGCTCAGTGCTCGACATAATGTTAACGCAAACCATCTCACACGTGCTCGTGAAGTCCATTTTTCCCAGCATCAGCATTCAATTGGGTTAACACAGTTTAGATATAATGTAAACATTACATTATTACTGCAGTAGCCACCAATGTGTATATCTCATTTCCTGTTTTATAACATGTCCAGCATTTGTACTGCAGCTTTCACTTTGATATATAAATCCCATCAATGTTTGCTCCTCCTTGCTGTTTTTGCGCTCCACCTTACTACATGAGATTAGATTACATTACATTACAGTGTGGAAACAGGCCCTTCAGCCCAACAAGTCCACACTGTCCCGCCGAAGCGCAACCCACCTATCCCCCTACATTTACCCCTTACCTAACACTACGGGCAATTTAGCATGGCCAATTCACCTGACCTGCACATCTTTGGACTGTGGCAGGAAACCGGAGCACCCGGAGGAAACCCACGCAGACACGGGGAGAACGTGCAAACTCCACACAGTCAATCAGCTGAGGCAGGAATTGAACCAGGGTCTCGGGCGCTGTGAGGCAGCAGTGCTAACCACTGTACCACCGCGCCGCCCACAAGATACATTGGAATGTGAGCGACGTGGGCTCTGGGGAGATGAATGGTAGAGATCATCTCACCACATCATTTATGATCTTCAAACTTTAATTTCTCCAGATCTCCCGTTATGCTGATGGAGTAGAGAAGGACAATGATCTTCCAACAATGCTCTGTATTCCCCCAGAGAGCTGAGACAGCTCTAACCTGGGTGGGAACCTTACTGCAGGCTGGTAAAGTATTGCTGCTGCTGTACAAGGTCTTAGTGAGATCACATCTGGAGTAGTGTGTACAGATTTAATCTCTTCAATGAAGAAAGGATGTTTTAAATTGGACGCAGCTCAGAGATGGTTCCCTCAACTGATTCCTGCAATGACGGTGCTAGCTTATAACGAAAGGATGATCAGGTTGACCCAGTAGGCATTGGGGTTTACAAAAATTGAAGATGATCTTATTTGAACATAGCTGACAGAAGGATTCAACATGTGAAGTGAATTACACAGATAGTGGAGGAATCCAGTCCGTTCTCCAGCCTGTTACACAGGAACAACAGGAGGATATTCAGGCCTTCAAACCTGTTACACCAAAACAGGACGAGGCTATTCAGCCCCTGGAGCCTGATATACACTGACAGAAGGAGGCCAATCAGCCACTCGAGCCTATGCTGCACCAGTATCCTGTTAAACAGCAACAGGATCAGTCCATTCAGTCTCCTCATGTCTGTAACATAGGAACTGGAAGAGGTCACACATTGGCTGGAGATTGTTACACTGGGATAACAGGAGGCCATTCAGACCCACCGAGCCTATTGCAAGGGAATTGGATACGATAAAAAACTACCTGAGACTTATTTCATGAGAAAGGAAGAGGTAATTTAGACACGTGATTGTTGTATGGGAAGAAGAGAAGACCAATCAATCCCTCGGTCCCATCTCCGGGATACATGAGGAGACCGTTCAGTATATCCACCTGTTATGGCGTAGTATGAGAAGACCCATCAGCCCCTCAAAATGTTACACAGCAACTGGAAGATTCCATAATCTCCCAATCCTCTAAAGCATCAACAGGAGGACGTCATTCTGGCCTTGGAGATGGCAACATGAGAATACCAGAAAGACGTCAGCCCATCGATATTGTACACCAGCAGGATGATGACTCTATTCAGCCACATGTGGATCTTACACAGCAATTGGAATAGATCTCTTAAAGCCTTGTGCACATCAAACAGGAATCCAAAGAAAAAGTAAAGGTTTTCGAAAGGGAAGAACTTGTAATAATGGCATACATTAGGGACTAAAGTGCAACAATAATCTATTGTAATTTAAGGCAAATTATTAGAATCCATTGTTCAGGACATTTGCAAACTTAAACTACAATTCGTCAGAGTCAACATGGTTTTATGAAGGCTAAATCGTGTTTCAATTATTTGGTTGAGTTATTTGAATATGTCACAAACAAGTTGGATCGTGGGAATCCTGGAGATAGAACATTTCTCGTCTTCCTGAAGGCATCGGATATGTC
The DNA here is from genome assembly GCF_037043375.1 of Chiloscyllium plagiosum. Classification (NCBI taxonomy): domain Eukaryota; kingdom Metazoa; phylum Chordata; class Chondrichthyes; order Orectolobiformes; family Hemiscylliidae; genus Chiloscyllium; species Chiloscyllium plagiosum. The sequence goes on from NW_028270186.1 coordinate 43,574,028, forward strand.
GCTTCTCCAAAGAGTAAGTGGTAAGATGAGACAACATGGGTCTAGGAGTAATTAGTTCGCTTGGATGGAGGATTGGTTATCCACCAAAATGGAGTCAGATGGAATAAGTGTGTCATATTCTTCTGGCAAATGCAATTTGTGGGGTGCCATTGATTTCAGTTCTCATTCCTCAACCATTTGCGATCGATGTTATTACTGTACTCGGTTGATGGGATAGAAAATACAATGCCACATTTTCAGATGACACTAACATTGGTGGGAAATTACTTCGGAATGATGATGCAAGAGATTTTAAAACTATATGGATAAGTTGGGTGAACGGGCCAACATTTGGCAAGGAAAATTAAAGTGAATAAATATGGGGCTATTCAAGTTGGCCAGTGTAATAGAAAGACAAATTATTATCTAAATGGAGAGAAAGTTCAAAGTGCTTACGTGCAGAGGATCTGGGTGTCTGTTTGCATATCATAGAAAACCTGCCTGCGGGTACTGCTCGTAATGAGAACTGCAAGCATAATTTCAGTGGTTATTTATAAAAGGATAGAGTAGAAAGGTAGGGAGTGTTGGTGTAGCTATGCAAGGCATTAGTGAGGCTGCAACCGGAGTACAGTTTGGGTGTCCTGCAGAATGAGGTATTTCCATTGGAGGCAATTCAGAAGAGCTTCATTAGATTGATTCCATATTTGAAGTGTTTGTCTTATGAAGAGTAATTGAACAGATATACGGATGCTGAGTTTAGTGATGTCGCTGTGGTAAGCAAGAGATTAAATTACCAAGAGAAGGTGGAAAGTCTGCAAATAGATTCAGAGGGGTAAAGATAATAGATAATAGTTTGGCAGGTGGAATTTAACATGATATAACCTGTCATTTCATTTACAGGAATAATGGAAAGCAATATGTTACTGAAATGGAGAGGGATTACGGGACTTAATGATGCTGTGTACTGGGGGGCGGGGGGGGGGGGTGGGGTTCACTCAGACCCGTTCAGACATGGGAGGTTTTGCTCCATCCCTGATCGTCTGCTCCCAGACGCTGCAAGTGACCCTATTGTTCTCCGGACACATGGAATACTTTGATGTGGTTGATTGGTGGTGGCGATGGTGTTTTGAAACGTGCATCAAGGGGACGGCCTTTATCCAAGATATATTCATTTCTTTCTACGTGGAGACCCGATGACGATGGGAATGGCTGACTGCTTCTGAATGAAGAGGCCATGACTGCTGCCAGGACAGTGGGTATTCACCAATATGATGCACTGTGATGGGCACACTGTAACATTAATAGAGAGAGAACTCCTTCAGTTCCTCTACCTCTCCCCATTGACATGGATACCCTGCAGATGCCATGTACACCATCGGCAAACCCACTATACTGAATACACCCGGCAGCTCCCTGCTGAGGGAGAAACAATCTATATACCTCATCCACCATATATATACTCCTTCACCGACTGGTGACATTGATGTTGAGATACTGGGAAATGATGGATATGTCACCTCGTCCTGCCTGGAAAGTACTGGATCATAGAAGCTGAATGAAACAGTGACCCTAACAGCCACCGGCAGCACCGTCCTTCCCCTGGTGTGAAGCTGCAGGTCGTGTTGAAGGAGGTGACACCGCTCTGTGACCAGCTCCTTGTTTAGTCAGGGCCCCTTACACTCTGCTCCTGAGTCAAGTGTAGCTTGGGAAGCTGTTCCTGGAAAACCCGATGTGGATACAGCAGATCCCTTTCACCACACACACTCACTCCGTGGTTTCAGAGCTTCCCCTCTCTGCAGCCTCTGCTCCATTTGTTGTTCATGTTGCAGGCTCAGATGCTGAAAATACAGTCCTCATGCTCCATCTCGAGTTGGGTCACCAAATCCTCAGGTCTCCCTGAATGTCTGAGGCAGCTCACAGCACAACCTCCAGAAAACCATCCCCAGCCACCCCACTAAATTTTTAATAACAGGAGTCAGTCAGAAACCCCTCGGCTATAAGTGTTGTGAACCAGACCAGATCCCCGCGAAATATTGTAAGAAGGCTGCTGAGACCCAAACCTTTCCTTATTTTGAATATAGATGCGAAGTGTGCTTTCCAGATATGTTGTGACTGGTCAAACTACTCGACATGAAGCAAAATATAATCTATTCAAATACTTTAGTTAAAATACAATCAAAGGAAAGTAAAATTCGGGATGGCTTAGATGTTGGAACACTTACGCAAACAATAGACACCATACCTTCTTGGTTTACACCGCTTGGCACAAAGATATATTCAAATGTATTCAAATACTTACAGCAGTTGTCCAATCCAGAAGGAAACAACATCAACAGAGATCTCAGGGAGAAAAGCAGCTAGGGATCATGTATTGACACTTCCAACACTTCTGGGATGCCCAGCAGCTTCTTAATGCTGTAGCTCAAAACAAAGCGAGAAAACCTGGTCTGGGAGAGCTGGCCACTGCCCTTCCATTGTTATCAATGTTTTAATGAAACCTAAAGGGTTCAGAAAAGACTTACAAGGAGGTTGCCAGGGTTAGAGGATTTGAGCTATAGAGAGAGGCTGAATAGGCTGGGGCTGTTTTCGCTGGAGCATCTGATGCTGAGGGGTGACATTATAGAGGTTTTCAAAATTATTAGGGCCATGGATAGGGTAAATAGGTAAAGTCTTTTTCCTGGGGTCAGGGAGTCCAGAAGTGGAGGGTATAGTTTTAGGGTGAGAGGGGAAAGATACAAAAGATCCCTATGGGGCAACTATTTCACACAGAGGATGGTACGTGTATGGAATGAGCTGCCAGGTGAAGTGGTGGAGGCTGGTGCAAGTAGAACACTTAAGAGGCATTTGGATGAGTATATGAATAGGAAGGGTTTGGAGTGTTATGGGCCGGGTGCTGGCAGGTGGGACTAGATTGGTTTGGGATATGTGGTCAGCATGGATGGGTTGGATTGAAGGGTGTGTTTCCATGCTGTACATCTCTATGACTCTATTACTTGTATTAATCTCTGTTTTTGTGCACCATACTGGTGAGAACGTCCAAATGGATATTCTCCATGATGAGCTTACAAAGACCCAACAGGCCCTCGGAGTTTCAGACATCCAACACAACAGAATATTTTTTTCCTAGCACAGAAAGTAAGGATGTAATTTTTTTTTCCCATGTGCATCTGCGTAAGATAATCTGGGCAGGCGCAGGAAAAGAGAAACCGTGTCCACCTCCAATTCGGTCCCCAAGACCCACTCCAGCACACCTAACACAGTGATCCAATATATGCGAAGCCTTCAGCAGGACCACATGCAATGAGTAAGAGTGCCTCTAGTCATTCTGCATTTAGGACATGCTGGAGATAATCCCACACTGAATTTTGTGAGAAAATCCGGTGACAGAAGAATTTTCAACTGCATGGAATGGGTCCCATTACAGATCAAAATCCTTCGAACATTTTCACAAACATCCTCCCATGTCTCCAAAGAGATCTATACCCCCCAACTCTCTCGCCCAGACGTCACGAAGCTGTACAGTCTTGTCTGAGGGGACACTCTGCAACAAATGATAAAGGGTACGAACAAAGAGTATCCTTAGCAATATGCACCGACTTCTCTGTATTGGATCTGGATGAGTCTGTTAAAAATGTGTGTTTTTAAAATCAAATCTCTAATCTGGAAAAAAAAAACATAAGAAGTCCCTACCAGGTAGTCCATATTTACGAGTTATTTGATCAAATGGTATCATTGTTTCTCCCTCACGTAACACGTGGTGGCTCAGTGGTTTGCACTGCTGACTCACCGCACCAGGATCACGGATTTGGATCCAGTCTTGGGTGACTGGCTGTGTGGAGTTAGTATGTTCTCAACTGTGTCTGCTTCGGTTTCCTCGCACAGTCACAAAGATGTGCAGGTTAGATGAATCGGCAATTGATAAATCGCTCATAGTGTTCCAGGATCTGTAAGTTCAGACATCAGTCAGGATAAATATAGGATGGTAGGGGAATGGGTTTGGTGGGTTACTCTTCAGAGTTCCAATGGGCTTGTATCCACACTGTAGGGATTCTACCAATTCTAAATCATCCAGGCAAGGTACCCCCCTCGCTGCCCACAGTTTAAACCTGGAATCCATTTTCCCCGGTTGACAACCCGGTATACCAATTTAAGGGGTAAGAAACGTGGTTTTGGCTGTATTGCCCGCGATCTGACGCATTGTCCTTAAAGTTTTAACAGTATTGATAATCATTATTTATTAACAATCCTCCACAAATGTTGTCATTTTATCTAAGAACAACAGATTAATAAGGGTTCACTTTGTCTGAGAGGGCTCAATGTCTAGCCGTATTGACGCCGAGTCCTCAGCGGCCCAGGCACTAACATAAGATTATAAAAGAGCTTAATTGATAGCTTTTAATCGGGGAGATCAACTCCCCACAATCTGTGGAGCAGTTGCAATTTTGTTAGCTTGATAAAGAATCGCTTATTGTACCAAATATAAAAGCTAAAAGAGCCATTATGTTTCTAAAATATCTGTCTGGGAAATATCAAAGAAAGCATTCACACGGGTGGTAGGAAATGAGGAAGGACATTCATTTTAATAACAGCTATCCGACCTCGACAGGTGATTGGAAATGCCTCCCAACTTTGTTTAATTTTGTCAAATAAATGGTCACAGTTCATGTTAAAAAAAAGATCAAAGACAGATATAATGAAGATACTGAAACAGAATAACCACCCCAGTGACCATTTAAAAGGAAATCAAGATTTGCCCTCAGTATCAGGTATTTCCCTAAGATCTCCCATAGGCATGGCCTCCAGCTTTGTAAAATTAATCTTATCGCCCAGAAAGGCAACAAGTGAATTAACGCATTGCGTCACATGAACTACCGAAATTACGGGATTTGACAAAAACATAAGACAATCGTCTGCATACAATGTAATTGTGAGAAACTCAGTTCACTCAGTTCAATAATTTCAGTCCGAGACAAGATCTGATTCAGTAGTGTCATTTATTTTACCCTTGCAAGAGGGTGCGATGTCCAGTGTCTACAAGGCAGTGACACACACACACACACACACACTGAATTCAATGAATACACGATATTTATGTAATTTGGTTCCTTTTTTATCCCATTGCTCCTCCCCGTTTACATTTTCCACTTCTCTAAGACCGGCACCCATTACTCCTGTTTATCTCTTGCCTTATCGGGCCTTGTCTGTACCAAAGTGCTTAATTCTGGCCGCACAAGGCCGTTTGACCACATCCCGCTGTGGCCCATTGTTAGGTATATCCTTTCTTCACCATTATCTACTCCCTCTATCTGTGCTTTCCCCAACCATACTGATCCTTATGACCTTTTAATTGGGGTTTGTTCCTGTGTTTCTGTAAAAGTGGGAAACAGAAGCTTATAACTACTGCTTGTGCAAGTAGTTAACCCACATCCTCACAGCACCTTATCTATTTGTCTGTAACATCTACCATTGTTTTGCAGTCACGTTTCATTCTTGCATACAATTTTAGCTAATACAAAAACAATTATGCATTTCGTCCGCATAGTTTGCATTTTAGTTGACTCAGCTCTTGACTGAAACAATTACACACTGGTTTGACTTCATTTACCTTGCATAAGTAATTATAATTGCAGAAATAACACTACTTTACCTATATCCCCACAGTAATCTTACATGACTTCTGTCCTACTTCTGGCGCAGATATGTTGACATCCTTACGGATGGCGGCCAGTGGCTCAATCACCAACGTAAACTACAATGATGAAAGATGTCAACCTTGTCGGCTGCCTGGAGAAATATTAATATTATTGGTTGGCACACCATTAGTGAGAACTGCAGCCAGAGGATCGTGGTAAAGGACCCTCACCCACTTGATAAAAACTTTGCGTAGACCAAACCGTTCTAATGTACAGAAGAGATCCAGCCACTCAACCCAATCAAATGTCTTCCATCATCTCAAGTGATCAATAATCCATGGGCAGATTGTTTTTGAGACTCTTGGATCATATTGATTAAATGCTTAACATTGTAGGAAGATCTGCGGCCCTTTATAAAGCCTGTTGGTCCTCTTTGGCAACGGAAGGCAGCAAAGTTTCCAGCCTTAATGCTCGGGTCTCAGACAGGATTTTGAAACCAACATTTAAAAGTGAGATTGGCGTGTAAGAAGCACAATCCTCCAGGGTCTTACTTTCTTCATCATCAGAGAGATATGAGCCTCTCCCAAGGATCGAGGGAGGGATTCCTGACTGTATGAGTGACAGAACATCAGCCCTGACAATAGGTTTATAAATTATTTTAAAAATTCACTCGGAAATCCGTCAGGACCGTTTGCCTTTACATTCTAAAGCTGCTTCACACCCTCCTGCGCTGACAATGGTGCATTAAGGCACAACACCTATTCAGGGGTTGCTCCTGGAAGACCCAGGTTCTTGAAAAATGACTCCATCTTAATCCATCTATCCTCAATATGTTCAGTCTGAAATAATTTGGAGAAAAATCTCGGACAGGCTGCATTAATCTTTTTGGAATCAAAGGTAAGGATCCCAGTACCTTCCCTAAGTCAGGTAATGGCTTGAGAGGGGCGCTCGTTTTCCTGGCAAGATTGGCTAAATATGGCTTATCACCATGTTCAAACAGCCTTTGTTTTGCAAAAGTATGTTCCTTCTTGGCTGTCTGTGTGAGCGTGGAATTCACAGTAGACCGAAGCACTGTGATCCTCTGCAGCTTAGCCACTGAGGGTATATCACAGTACGCCCTCTCGGCTGCCCTCTGCTGTGCCTCAAACCAGCGTTCCTGCTCCCCCTTCTGCTGCATCCTAAGGAATAATTATTCCTTTGGCATAAGCCTTAGCAATTTCCCATAGAATGGATGGCTACTGGTTGAATCTGAATTAATGGCTAAGAAAGATCTGAATACATTGCAGAAATACTCAATGAACTAACTAGCCTTAAGAATAAAGGGATACATTTGCTAGTGTCTCGAATCTGTTATATTGCCCTTAATCTTAATCAATAAGTATACTGCTTCATGGTCAGAAATAATAATATTCCCAATTGTGCAGGATGCCACCAAATCCAAGATTGCTGCAGGGATGGGGAAGATATCAACCCTCGTGTGACATTTCTGCAGGTTAAAGAAGAAAATAAAATCCCTACTTGTGAGGTAGATCTGCCTCCAGACATCCACCAGCTCGAGTTCTGCACACAAATCCACCAATTGGTTACATTATAACGAGGGTATTGGGGGACCTTTGGACATTCTGTCCACTGTTGGGTACGTAAGGCAGTTGAAAGCGTCTATAATAATGTGGCACGAGGCATGATAACTTAATTTGGAAAATGCATCTACCATGGTTTTTAGAGGGCGCGCCGGGAGGCAGTAAACATTCAAAATACTGTATTTTTTCCCATTGTTCAAGGATTTCGTGATTATGATTCTCCTGTGAGTGTCAAATATAATTTAGTAATTTAACTGGAAGATTCTTCCAATCCAGTATGGCTCTCCCCTACTCCTACTATTAAAAAACGAGAAATAAACCCAACCAAACCCGCCCTGCTGTAATGTCAAATGTTCCTTCTCATCAAGGTGCATCTCCTGCAATAGGACAACATCCACCCTCTCCTTTCTAAGACTAGAAAGTACATTTTTCCTCTTGACTGGACGATGGATCCGCTTATTGTTCCAGGTACACCATTTAAGCACATCATTATCCATCACACACTGTAGCAACATTTGAGCTCTAGAGAGGAAGAACTCGAATTAAACATCACTGATCATGAATGAAAAAAGACTCGTAGAGCTTAGAAACAACACAAACTAAGACTACTTCAACTAACAAGCGCTCAAAACTTTCCAAAACTAAACTCATAAAAAAAAAACAAAAGAAGAAACAAAATCCAAAGTGCCAATGACACTCGATAGGGAATTTACTCCACACCTGCCCAGTGGGCACGGTTCCATATCACAAAACATTATCTTCTGCCTGCTACCAATATGACATCCAGGGCACTTAACAACACAAATCGAGCTTCAACTGCCCTTTGGCCGGTATTTAATCATCACAAGTACCTTTGTAACCCGCTCCAGCTTGAGCCGCACCCCAGACACAAACAAGGAAAGAGAAAAAGAGTAGTAATACTAATGAGGAAGTTAAAAGTGAATACTCTACCCATCCCCGACTACAATTTAACACTGGTTAATACCAGAAAATTCCTAGAAAATTTCTTTAAGAGAGAAACATGATTATCTAAACATCCATCTTACTTTAAAAAGTCACAAAGTTTTCACTTTCTCTGGAGTGTCAGACGAGTGTATGGATCCATTGAAAGCAATACGGAGCACCGCTGGGTACCGTAAGGAATACTGAATCCCGAGTTCCCTTACTCTTCTCTTGATGTCATCAAAAGATTTTCTTTCCTGAGTCACCACCGTTGAAAAGTCCTGAACGAACATAATACTGGAGCCCTCGTGAATAAAAGCAATCGGATCTGTCCCCTGGGTTCCGGAAATTCCATCAGTCTTTGTTTATGCCCATGACTATGTAACCACACAAGGACAGGGCAAAGGCGCTGGTCTGAGTCTGACCTCCGCACCATAACACGATGAACTGTCTCAGTCTTCACCTGTCCCTTTTCAGTTTTGAAGGGAAGGAATCGCTGCAGCCAGTTCTCAATAAGCTCACCCCCTGACCACCTTCCGTCCGGTCCAGCAAACCGACGATGTGAACATTCTTCATCCTACCCCTGTTCTCGAGGTCGTCGTCATGCTCAGTTAAGGTATGGAACAGGTTTTCAAAGGAATCAAATGAGAGGAATTGATCGCGGTCTCTGCCACTGCAGCTCGGCGCTTGACATCGTCTGTTCTGTTTCCAAGGCTGTCAAGTTGCTGCTCATGTTTTTGGAGCTCTGCTGAGAGCGGCTCTAGCGACGGCTGAATCCTTCTTCAATCATGGCTTCAATCATTTCACATGACTTGGTGAACTCAGTGACCAAGGCCTGGTGAGTAACTGGGTCTATGGAACGAGCAGAGTGGGTTGCAGCTACAGCGTCAGGCAGGCTCGATGCTTCTGACGGGTTCACCGTGTGTTGGGACTTACTCGATCCTTTCCCGTGTTTTGTAATTTCCACTTGACAAAACGGGATCAGTAAAGATTCTATCGCTCTTTTAGTGTTGACATTTACATAAATGGCTAGGATGGGATGGGTTAGAGAACCACTTTGCCCGTGCTGTGATGCAGAGCCCAGCAAAACAGACCTTCCGGATCGCTGGCATGTTGGAGTCCCCGTTAATATTGTATCGATATTATCGTTTCATTTTTCATTATATTCCTGGATGTTCTGGAACCGTGTAATTTGATACAACTGTCTACATTTTCCCCACACTGCAAATTGCTGCCCATTCCTCGATAATCCTTGACTCTGTTGTTATTCATGAACCTTCTGTCGGTGCCTCAAAAATATTCAATATTTCTGCCTCCAATGGTCTGTAGGGAAGAGTGTTCCAAAGACTCACAGCATTTTGAGTAAACAAATATAGTGAGTGAGCAAACCTTCAGCAGAACTAACATAAAGTAAACTATTTTGGAATGAAGGAAGAAACAATGGTAATCAATTTAAATGGAGAGAAATTGCAGAATTCTGTGTCACAGGCGGTTTCCATGTTCTTGGTCCATGAATCATATGCAGATGCAGCAAGTGATTTGGGAGGTAAATGGAATGATGCTGTTTTTGGCAAAAGGTATCAGGTTCAATCGCAGGAATGTTTAACTGCATCTGTACAGGGCATTGCAGAGACCACACCTGATGCATTGTGTGCAGTTTTGATCTCCTGAAACAAAATGAAACGATATAATTCTTTTCGAAGATTTACCTGGAATGCCGGTCTTTTGTTATGGGTGATTATTAGTTTCGATCTTAGCTGAGAAATAGTATTGAACCATCCATGACTTTCTGAAAAGTGTATCAATTGGATGCGCATTCTCTCTTGAATAAATTTTAAGAAAAAGGTGTATTGATATTAACACACATACTATGACGACACCTACCGATATTTGCAACTTACACAGACGCATGACTTTAAATTAAAAAATGCGAACAATTTTTGCGATTGAAAGGAATGACGCACTTGCATATAATCTATAATCAAGTTTTCCAGAGAATGTTCCAGGAGAGCACACATGGCCCAGTTTGGTGTTCAGTTGACATTATTGTATGTTCCAACACAGAGAGGGAGAAAACTGTTCCCTGGCTGAGATGCAGCAGCCTATTGATCTCTCTCTCTTACTTTGTTCCGCCCGATAGCAAAGTGTGAGACCAGAAAATCCGTGAGTTATCTTTACCACTTATGAAGGATTCCTGGTGAGGATTCATTGGAATCTCTCCACTGCTGAAACAAAGGGAATTCAGCTAAGTCCAACTGTTCTCGGAAGAAATCCCACGACCAGAACATTGTGTGAGCAGAATAACTTCAAGGCAGAATAACATTTGGGGCAATCCATCATTTTGACATTTGTTATGAGTTCAGCTTTCTGGGTCTCACATTTCTCTTGAAAATGACCTACGCTGAGACCTATATCATTGGCCACTTCACTAAACTGGTTACAATTAAGGTTGGTGTAACCAGTGGAGGAGTGGGACTGAAAAAGGAGACAGTGACCCTCCAACTTTGGTTGGAACACAAATGAAAAATTCTCAAAGGACTGTTCAAGTGCAATTCCCTTCCCCAGACGTTTGTGGTGCCTGGATGTTTACATTTAATTAAAGTTGTATTTGGTGACATTTGACAGGCAAGTGAATTTAGGAAAATGGTATACTGACAGAGAAGTGCTGCTGAGACGAAAATCACATCACCCATGATCTTTGTGCGTTTTAGAAAGTGTCTAATGGTCCACTCCTGCTGCTCAGCCCTATGTTCCTATGTTCCATTCAACCCCTCACCATTCCGGCAAGGAGCAAATCGAGGCTACTTCCTCCAAATACCTGGTCTACAGGAACACAGGATATCATTCATTCCCTCCAGACTATCACACACGGTTTAGTGTGGGTTGGAAAATGTAATTGGGAAATAGAGGCTGGGTTCGAAAGGCGCCTCTGGTCTCTTTACAGAGTGTCTCCTCTCTGCAACTCCTGCTTTATTTGTTGGTCATATTATAGACCCAGGTTCCCTGTGAATACAGCCCCCATAACTCATCCAGAGATGACTCACAAAATACTTTACTCTCTCTAATTGCAACATGCAATAACAGAACTTTCAGGAAAATTTCAACCATTAACTTTATAATTACAGAATATGAGGACATAAAGAACAAGATCGGTAATTCGAACGATCAAGCCATTGTATACAATTATTGTTGATCTACTGTTGACTTTAACTCCTCTTTAATGCCAATTCATCACACCCCTTAGCTCTCTGACAGGTCAAAAATCCATCTACATCCTCCTCAGATGCTTTCAGTGATGTAGATCCAATAACTCTCTAGCCAAGATAATTTCTGACAGTGATTACCCTCTGTGAGAGGAAAACACTTCCTACACATACACCGTCACCTATTGATGTGAAAAAGAGGTGAACACAGGGGCTCAGAAAAGAGTGAATGGCTTTGATATCAAGGCAGTATTTGACTGAGGATGGCATCGGGACCGCCTACTTACTTCAGCTGAATGGGAATCAGGTGTAACCTCCCACTTTCCTGGGTCTTTCAGAGCACAAAGAAAGATGCTTGTGGTCAGCGGCCAATAGTCCTCTCAGTTCCGGGACATCTCTGCAGGAGATCCTCAGGTTAACCTCCTCAGAACAAGCATCTTCAGCTGCTCCATCAATGTATTTCCCCATCATAAGATCTGAAGTGGGGATGATGACTGAAGATCACACAATGCTCAGAACATTATCTTGGCTCCACTATTTGTAGTACGTGTGCTATTTTAACACGACTTGCTGGCAGTGAGGAGGGAAGCCAAATGTTTTGTGTCAAGTCTCAAGGAGGCATCTCCCATCTTCGAGAATACACACCCATGTTCTCCATGGAGGTCAGATGTTGCTGGGAAGAGTTAACTCTTTTATAATGAAGGTCTTGTGGCTGCTGTCGGGATTATGGTTAACATGACATTCATTGCAGGATCACACACCAATTGAACTGTATTAATATTTGGAGAGTTTGTTCAAAAGCCTGAACCTCTCTCTCTCTTTCTCTCTCTCTGTCTCAATCAAAATAGGGAGTGCGTGCGGTTGGGTGGAACGTTCGCAGAGGCTCTTAAACTATCGAGAATCATGTAACCCGAGTGACATGAATGCCATGGAATTCATCTCTGCATCAGTGCCTGTTTAGAACATGATGAGTGATTGCCCATCTCCCCTAAGGTTGAAAGCAATCACCTCTTATTCTCTCACTGAGCTTCACTCACTGCTCATGGTGCCATTATCTCAGGGATTAGTCCAGTGAAACTTCAGGGAAAGTCTATCCACAGTATCCTAAATACTGCCTCAAAAACACTGTCAGGGATGATCGCAATAATCCTTTTCTCTCACTTAGACATCGCCGTTTCTTTCCTGTGCCACAAAAACCATTTCTTCTCTGTGCACGACGTTTGACATGGAATTCATAAGTCCCTTACATTCTTACGTCAGCATCAATAAAGCTAGCACCAGCAACACTCTCGGGGAGAACTTAAATGCGATTGAATACACCCAAAATAGGGGATGATCACTCACCTGAATAAAAATGAGCTGTAGGAAGATGGGAAAGAGGCAGAGGAAGGGAGCTATCTTTACTTTTCAGCTTCTCTCACAGAATGTATGCAGCCCTGGTGAGGCCAGCATGTTATGCTGATCTTGAACTGAGTGGCTGGTTCAACTGTTCCACAGGACAGTAAAGAGTAAAACACATTGCTGTGGGTTTGTAGTGTTACAACACAGGAGCAATTCTCCTGCTTAATTAAAACCAGCAACAGAGAAAAGATTTATCCCATGCAGTAATATGATTAAAAGTAAAAATTAACAACTTTTTTTCTTAAAGTATAAAAGAGAATAATAAACGAACGACTGTTTACAACTTCTTCCTCTAACCTACTTTTTACCTTCCCCCTCCACAATATTAGTCCGATAAGATGGCGAATGAAGATTTACAAAGCAAAACTTCTAACCTCAAAACCAGGAAGCTTTTGGCTCTTCTCCATATTCCTGCTTTCTTTTCGTCATGGGAATTCTGCTTCACCACTTGCTAATCAATAAAAGTACCCTTAAAAGACCTATTTTTCAGGCAGTATTTGCATGCTAGTAGCTTGGTAGTTCTCCTCTCAACTGTTCAATTTTCCACCCTCAAACTATTGGATTATGTCATTGGCCTTTACGATTGTCAATTTCCGCAATTCAAACTTGATTAGAGGTGGGTATTTTGGAGTATAATTTAAAGTGTTCTGCTGAATTTATTTTTGGCTCGAGACAATGAGCTAATCGAGTTTTTCAACCAAAGGTTACATTATATCTATTTTTCAGAGCACTTGGTGCTGTCAGGTAGTTATTGCTGGCTTTTAATTCTCTTAAAGGTACAGTACACCCACATATTCATCACAGAAGTTACACGGAAACCTGACGAGGGAAGCATGACACATTGACTTCACCAAAGGACGTGAGGCAAGCAGATGAGTTTTTATAGCAAATGATAATGGCTGCTTTTAAATTCCACCAATTTCCTTCATGAGATATTCTGTGTTTCTAAATTATGAGTCAATGGCTTGACAATCATAAACTGTCTTCCCCTATGTGCAGAGAACAAGTTAAACATCTTCAAGAGCAATTATTTAGTGATGGACATGTGGTTAGACGGAACTTAAAACTGTTGCATCCGGATTGTACAAAGTCACAAATCATGGTTTATTCAGAAGTTGCACTGAGACTGAGGACCATATCATGATGGTGGTATTGGACACGATTGGTGGGGGCGGGGGAAGGGGGGGAGGACATGGAGATGTATATCTGTGAAGGACAAAATGAATTATGGAGTTTCAGAACAGTCTGGTTCCATCTCGCATATCAGTGAGTAATTTATAAATAGTACTTTCTTCGTTATAATTTATAAGGAAATGAACTTTTGTTTGGAACTGAAGACATTGACTTCCACTTTCCAAAATTTACATATCATGAGCAGAAATTCAGATCAACCCGGTTTAGTAGACAAATATAATGACTTACCAGGAACATCAACTATGGCCAGGATGGGATAGTAACCACCTTGAATAATCAAAAGGATATCCTGGATCCGCAATGTTAATGATATCCAAGGCTGGGAAAGCCAGTAAAGACCCGAGTATAAACTCCTGTCCATTGTTGGAACATTGCAGTCTAATGTTCTCAGATTCCGATCCATTGTTGGAACATTTCAGTCTAATGTTCTCAGCTCCTGATACATTGTTGTACCATTCCAGTCTAATGTTCTCTGATTCTGATCCATTGTGGAACAATCCAATCCTAGGTCCTTAGATTTTGAACCATTATTGTAACGTTCCAGTCTAATGTTCGCACATTCTGATCTCTTCACCCCCTCTCTCTCGAGCTGCTGATCCCTGTTAGTGCTGTCAGTGATATTCCTACTCATACTATGGGATAATACATTTACAGAGCCCATTTATCAGTCAATGATGGAAACTCTCCACTGGGATAATTAGGATCCACAGAGATTGACATTAATCACAGTCACTGAACAAATAGCTCCAGTTAACCTCTTTCATTTCAATATTGATTTTATTAAAAATCAAAACAACGTTTAAAATTTACACATTTGGGATGAGATATAAGGGGGTGACTAAAGGAAGGAATATTGGAGATGGAAGCTTGATTGTATGTAATCATTCAATCTCCCTTGGATATGGGAGTAATGTCAAAGGATTGTCAGAATATAAACACGTTTCTCCGTTTATAAATGGAAACATAAAGTCTGTAACTACTGATCAGTGATTATATTGCAAGTAAAATATGGAGGGAACTTTTCTAGTCCATAATTAGACAGGAAAATGTGCGTACAACAACATGAGTTATAGCAGACAAATGGCATGAATATGTTAAGATAGAATATGATGTGTCACACAATTCAGATGGTTATTCGAGGATCAGAGAGGGCCAGCGAGGGTCTTGCTGTTAATGTTGTCGATGTCAATCAACTGTGATTAAGTACTATTCGCTGGATTTCAATTGCAGTGTGATTATGATACCGTGGACATTGCTGCTGAGACTGGAGGAATGGAACATGATATTTCCCAGTCATCTGTATTGGAATGTTACTCTTTATAAACCATATGAAGATCAAATTCCAGGATATATCTCCAATGAGGAATGAGGAGATCCAATATTAACTAAGCAACCAGAAGACATTGGAGCAGAAATTTGGCCATTAAGCGCATTGAGCCTGCTCCACCATACAATGATGAACTTTTCATCGCCATTCTCCCGCTTTCTATCTGTAACCCTTTATTCACTTTGGATTCAAGGACCTATCTGTCTCACTCTTAAATATACTTCATGACCTTGCCTCGACAGTCTTCTGTAGCAGTGAATTCCATAGATTCACCACTCTCTGGCTGAAGAGGTTCCTCCTTACCTTTGTTCTAAAAGGTCTCCTCTTTACGATGTCGCCTCGGGACCTAGTCTCTCCTACCATTGGAAATTAATTTCCAGTATCAACTCTGTACAGGTCATTCAGTATTCTGTAAATTTCAATTCGACTTCCCAGTATCTTTCTGAATTATATTAAATATAGACCCAGAGCCCTCAGATGTTCTTCATATGTTAAGCTTTTCATTCCTGGGACTATTCTCTTGAATCTCCTTGAAAAAGTACCAGGTCCAGTACATCCTTCCTGAGATATGGGACCCAAAACTGTGCACAATCATCTAGATGTGTCCTGACCAAAGCCTTATAGCGCTTCAGAAGTACAACCCTGCATTTATATTCAAGCCCTCTTGAAATAAATCCCATAATTGTATTTGTCTCATAACTACTGACAACATGCAAGTTTACCTTTCGAGACTTCTGGACTAGAACTCCCTCGTCTTTTTGCACTTCAAGACTTCTGAACTTGCTCGCTATTTGGAACTAGTCACTGCCTGTATTCTTCCTGGCAAAGTGCATGACATCACACTTTCCCACGTTATACTCCACCTGCCACTTCTTTGCGCGCTCCCCCAACCTGTGAAAATTCTTCAGCAGGAGAAAGTGAAGACCGCAGATGCTGGAGATCAGAGGCAAAACGTGTGGTGCTACAAATGCACAGCCAGTCAGGTAGCATCCGAGGAGCAGGAGATTCGACGTTTCAGGCATAAAGTCTTCATCAGGAATGAGTGGGGTGGGTGAAATGGGGCTGAGAGATAAATGAGAGGGGCTGAGGCTGGGAGGACGTTAGCTTGGAAGGCGATACCTAGATGAAGGTGGGTGGTGATAGTGATAGGTCACAGTGGAAGGTGGAGTGGATGGATGGGAAGTAAGATGGACAGGTAGTTCAGTTAAACAGGGTGGTGCTGAGTTGGAGGGTTAGTTCTGGGATAAGGTGGTGGGAAGGGAGATGAGGAAACTGGTGGAATTGCCCTTGATACCGTATTTTTAGAGGTTCCTAAGGCGGAAGATGATGAATTTTTCCTCCAGACGACTGTTGGCTAGAATTTGGCAGTGGAGGAGACCAACAACTTGCATGTCCTTGGTGCAGTGGGAGAGAGAGTTGAAGTATTCAAGCACAGGGAAGTGGGGTTGTTGGGTATGTGCGTCTGAGAGTGTTCCCTGAACCGTTCTGCAAGTTGATGTCCTGTCTCTCCAACGGAGAGGTGACCAGGAGCAATGGACAGAGTAGGTGAAGTGTTTGGATGCATAGGATGTTCTTTGCCTGATGTAGAAATATCATTTGGGGCCTTGGACGGAGGTGAAGAGGGAGGTGTTGACACAGGTTTCTTACCTCTTGTAATGACAAAGAAGGTGTCAGGAGTGGAAGGTGGCTTGGTGGGGGTGGGGGTGTCATGAACCTCACGAGGGAGTTGTGAAGGGAATGGTCTCTACAGACTGCTGATAGGGGTCGAGAGGGAAGTAAAACTCAGGTGACTCTGACTCTTAGTGGCGGAAATATCGGAGGATGATGCGTTGTATCCTGAGGTTGATGGAAGGCGAGCAACAGAGGAGTTCTATCCTTGCTGTAGTTGGAAGGGTGGAGTGCAAGGGCGGAGGTATGGGAAGTTGAGGAGATGCACTAGAACACCCTCCTGCAGCCGAACCACCTCTTCAATGCTACCTGTCCCTCTATCTAGTTTTGCACTGTTTGAAAACTGAGCTAGAATCCCCCCAGTTTCTTTATGTAAATCATTAATGCACAAAATGAATAGTTGTGGTCCCAACACTGAGTCTTGTGGAACATCACTTGTCCCTGCCTGCAATCCTGAGAAGTATATCCCTGCTCTCTGCTTTCTGTCAGACAGCCATTCTTCTAGTCATGCTAGCAGCTTGTATCTAACACCATGGGACCTTATCTTTCTCAGTAGCCTTCTGTGTAGCACGTTGTCAAAGGATTCTTGAGGAACAAGTGGATAACATCTATTGGTTCTCCTTGGTCTAATCTGCTCGCTATTCCCTCAATGTATTCTAGCAGGTTTGTCAGGCCAGATGTCCCCTTGAAGAAACCATGCTGACGCTGTCCTACTTTACCAAAGACCTCCAAGTATTCAGAAGTCCCATCCTTCAGATGGATTTCAGGACGTTACCCACAACTAAGGTTAGGCTAATCAGTCTGTAATTGTCCATCTTCTGCCTAACTCCCTTATTAAACGGAGTGACATTTTCCAGCCATTTGGCCCTTTCCTGATTTTCGTCATTCCTGAAAGTTTACTAGTTACGCTTGCACTACCTCTTCAGCTATCTCTCTTACAATGCTGGGGTGTAGTCCACCTGGTCCAGATTATTTATCCACATTCGGGCCATTCAGTTTTCTAACATGTTCTTCTTGATGATAGCCACCATACTCAGCTCTGCCCTCTCACTCTGTTCATTTTTTGGGAAATTACTCATGTCTTCCACCATGAAGACTGATGCGAAGTTCCTCATTCGTTTCTTTGTTTCCCACTACTGTCTCTCCAACATCATTTTCCAGTGGCCCATATTCACTTTTACCTCTCTTTTGCACTTTATCTATCTAATGAACCTCTTACAGTCTCCTTTATATTACTGGTTAGCTTACCACTACATTTAATATTCTCCTTCCTTTTTTTTCTTATCTTCTGTTGATCTTTGTAAGTTTCCCAATTCTCTAGTTTCCCACTGCCCTTCACCATATCATATGCTTGTCCTTTTGCTTCGTTACAATCCCTGACTTCCCTCGTCAGCCCTAGTTGCCTCATCCACCCTGCACCATGCCTCTATTCCTCAGCATGAATCTCTGCAGTGTCTCCTGAATTAATCTTGGAATCTCCTGCCATTGCTGTACCCCTGCCTTTCCTGCTGGACCCCTCTCCCAGTCAATCCTACCCAGCTTCTCCCTTGTGCCTCTGTAGTTGCCTTTATTCAGCTGAAATACGCTTACCTGATAATATCTTCTCTCTCTCAAATTGCAGAATACATTCAACCATGTTCTGATCACTGCTTCCGAAGTTTCCCTTCACCTTAAGCTCCCTTATCTAGCCTGCGTCATTAGATCCAGTATCATCTGTCCCGAGTGGGCTCCACCACAAGCTTCTGCAAAAAAAAGACATCGCATAGACATTCCTGTAATTTCTTTTCTTGCGATACTAAACTGATTTTCCCAATCTGCCTGCATATCAAAATCACCCACGATCACTGTATTTTGCCTTTTCTACACATCTTTTCTATCTCCTGGTGTATCTTCTGCCCCAGCTCCTGACTATGTCTTGGAGCCCTGTACAAGACTCCAACTGTGGTTGTCTTACCTTTGTGGTTCCTCAGTTCCACCCACGCAGATTCTGGACTATCTGACCTTACTTCCTTTCTTACTATTGATTTAATTTCATTTCTTACTAATAATCCATATTCACTCCCTCTGCCCACTTGCCTCTCTTTTCAATAGGAATAATGTCCTTAAATATCCTGATCCCCTTGCAGCCACTTCTCCGTGATGCCCATCACCTCATGCCTGCCGATTTCAATCTGTGCCACAAGCTGATTTACCTTATTCCTTGTACAGCATGCATTCAGATATAATATGGTCAGTCCTGTATTAACTGTACCTCCTGTCATGCCATTCATTTGACCAGAGAAAATGAGGTCTGCAGATGCTGGAGATCAGAGATGGAAATGTGTTGCTGGAGAAGTGCAGCAGGTCAGGCAGCATCTAGGGAACAGGAGAATCGACGTTTCGGGCATTAGCCCTTCCTCATTCCTGAAGAAGGGCTAATGCCCGAAACGTCGATTCTCCTGTTCCCTAGATGCTGCCTGACCTGCTGCGCTTCTCCAGCAACACATTTCCATCTCATCATTCATTTGACCAGTTTGCTTGAAGTTTGATTGTTAAACATTTCCAGATGCTCTATCCTAATTGTGTATGTGCTGCAGATTTTAATAACCTCTCCTGAGTTCTGTACTCTTACCTCCTCTTTTAATTCGGCTTTTCTAATTAAACCCTGTAACCGAAGCCCCACCCCGCACACACACACTCCTAATCAATTGAAATATATGTTCTACAGTCCTAGTTCGGATTCACTCGGACTCTGGTCCCAGCACGGTTCAGATGATGACTGTCCCATCGGAACAGGTCTTTTCTTCCTCCGTAATAAAATTGATTTATTCAACACAAAACACAGGGGCAAAATAAATTTTTGTGTACATACCAAAATATGAAAACTACAAAGAGACAAGGTGGTTAAAATACACTTACTATGTGGTGCTATGTAAATTTAAATGTGAATTACAAAACCATGGAAGTCATGTGCAAACTTTGTCAATCATTATTTGATCCGCAGCTGAGATCCTGGTTTCCCGTCTGTCAGTAATCCCCATCACTGAGATTCTCTCGCCCTGTCTCTCACACACTGTCGAGAGGGGTTACAAGTTGATGTTAGCCCAGAATATTTAAATTAATCCACCTTCTCTCTGGAGCCAATCTATTGGTCTATTGGATACTGATTAGCTGTCAGCAACTCAGATCTGTGATGTCATTGGCGGTAAATGATCTGGGATGACAGTCAGTATCACAGGGTATGGCACCAGACAAAGCGCCTGCAGTCTCTGAGAGTTTGGAAATGAAATTCTGTGTATTTCTCCTCATGCGGCCTCCTGATTACTTCACACTCGTCTGACATCCGTTGCTCTCACTCATTCTGTTGTTCCATTTTCTCGCCACTCTGTTTATTTCACTTCACTTTCTTTCTCTCTGATTATTCCTCTCTCTCCCTCTCAGCCTATCACCGATCATTCTCTTTATTTTCAAGTGGTCAAGTTGGAGAGCTAGTGGACGCATGGTGGGCTGATTGGCCTCCTCTGTGCTGTATTAATTCTGAATTTCACTGACCCAAAATAAACACTTGAGCTGCCTGGAGAGACAAGCTGATCCACTGAAGGACACATCGCACAATTCACCGTTATCTCTTCCTGTTTTCTGACATGCAGGAATCTCGAAATATCTGTCCAAACAAACAGAGTCCTCACATTAACATCAGCACACTTCAGACTGCCAGGTCCACTGTGTTCAGTACCTCTGCTTGCAGTTGGTCTTAGCTGTACTGATATTAATCTACAACTCCTCCTCAGTCACTGTTCCTGTGGACCTACTGCTGTCGTTCCCCACACCCCTTCCCCCGACCCCCAGCCCCCACCCCCACCCACCGCCGCCACACACTAGTTTAAACCCTCCTAAGGGACAATGACAAACCTGCCTGCCAGGAGATTGCTGCCAGTTCAAGTCTGTCCTGTCCTTCTTGAGTCGGTCCTACCCATCCGGGAATCCCAATGATTCACATATTGGAGATTGCTGCCAGATCAGGTTCAACCCGTCCTGCTTGTGTGTAGGTCCTACCGTCCCGGGAATCCCAATGATCCAAAATTCGGAGATTGCTGCCAGTTCAGGATCATCCCGTTCTTCTTGTTTATATCCTATCGACCCAGGAATCCCAATGATCCACATATCAGAAGTGCTGCCTCCCCTACCAGCTCTTTGGCAGTGTAGTTAATTGTGCTATCTTCCTATTTCTAATCTCAATCACACGTGACATATTCTAATGTCTCCAAAATTCAAATATCCTTTCAGCACAACTCCATCAAGGCATTTTCTTTAAAGTGGATAGACTTGATAATAAAAAAAAGTGTGACGTTAGGAAAGTGAGACCACTGAATCAGTCCAATGACCAGAGGTTCTGATATCTATCCCCGCCACCAAGCGTATTTGACAAGGCATACATATTGACCAGGTAAAAAACAATGACTGCAGATGCTGGAAACCAGATTCTGGATCAGTGGTGCTGGAAGAGCACAGCAGTTCAGGCAGCATCCAAAAAGCTTCGAAATCGACGTTTCGGGCAAAAGCCCCTCATCAGGAATAAAGTCAGAGAGCCTGAAGCGTGGAGAGATAAGCTAGAGGAGGGTGGGGGTGGGGATAGAGTAGCATAGAGTACAATAGGTCAGTGGGGGAGGAAATGAAGGTGATAGGTCAGGGAGGAGAGGGTGGAGTGGATAGGTGGAAAAGGAGCTGGGCAGGTCGGACAAGTCCGGACAAGTCAAGGGGATCATGTTGCTGGAGGTTAGAAACTAGGATGAGGTGGGGGAAGGGGAAATGAGGAAGCTGTTGAAATCCACATTGATGCCCTGGGGTTGAAGTGTTCCGAGGCGGAAGATGAGGCGTTCTTCCTCCATGCGTCTGGTGGTGAGGGAGCGGCGGTGAAGGAGGTCCAGCACCTCCATATCCTCGGCAGATTGGGAGGGGGAGTTGAAATGTTGAGCCACGGGGCGGTTTGGTTGATTGGTGCGGGTGTCTCGGAGATGTTCCCTAAAGCGCTCTGCTAGGAGGCGTCCAGTCTCCCCATTGTAGAGGAGACCGCATCGGGAGCAACGGATACAATAAATGATATGAGTGGATGTGCAAGTAAAACTTTGATGGATGTGGAAGGCTGCTTTAGGGCCTTGGATGGACGTGAGGGAGGGCACAGGTTTTATAATTCCTGCGGTGGCAGGGGAAAGTGCCAGGATGGGAGGGTGGGTCGTAGGGGGCGTGGGCCTGACCAGGTAGTCACAGAGGGAACGGTCTTTGCGGAAGGCGGAGAGGGGTGGGGAGGGAAATATATTCCTGGTGGTGGGGTCTGTTTGGAGGTGGCGGAAATGTCGGCGGATGATTTGGTTTATGCAAAGGTTGGTAGGGTGGAAGGTGAGCACCAGGGGCGTTCTGTCCTTGTTGCAGTTGGAGGGGTTGGGTCTGAGGGCGGAGGTGCGGGATGTGGACGAGATGCGTTGGAGGGCATCTTAACCACGTGGGAAGGGAAATTGCGGTCTCTAAAGAAGGAGGCCATCTGGTGTGTTCTGTGGTGGAACTGCTCCTCCTGGGATCAGATACGGCGGAGGCGGAGGAATTGGGAATACGGGATGGCATTTTTGCAAGAGGTAGGGTGGGAAGAGGTGTAATCCAGGTAGCTGTGGGAGTCGGTGGGTTTGTAGAAAATGTCAGTGTCAAGTCGGTCGTCACTGATGGAGATGGAGAGGTCCAGGAATGGGAGGGAAGTGTCAGAGATGTTCCAGGTAAATTTAAGGTCAGGGTAGAATGTGTTGGTGAAGTTGATGAATTGCTCAACCTCCTCGCGGGAGCACGAGGTGGCGCCACGAGGTGGAGCACGAGGTGGCGCCAAGGTAGCCAACAAAGAGACAGGCAGAGCTGGGGCCCATACGTGTGCCCATAGCTACCTCTTTGGTCTGGAGGAAGTGGGAGGATTCAAAGGAGAAATTGTTAAGGGTGAGGACCAGTTCGGCCAAACGAATGAGAGTGTCGGTGGAGGGGTACTGTTGGGAACGTCTGGCGTTCGAGACACCACCCACGCCCTCCACCTCCTCCAAGACTTCCGTTTCCCCGGCCTCCAACGCCTCATCTTCACCATGGATATACAATCCCTCTACACCTCCATCCGCCATGACCAGGGCCTCCAAGCCCTCCGTTTTTTCCTCTCCAGACCTTCCCAACAGCACCCCTCTGGAGGGGTTACAAGTTGAAGTTGGCCCTGAATATTTAAATTAATCCACCTTCTCTCTGGGGCCAATCTATTGGTCTATTGGATTCTGATTAACTGTCAGTATCTCAGCTCTGTGATGTCATTGGCGATAAATGATCTGAGATGATAGCCAGTACCACGGGGTATGGCACCAGACAAAGCGCTTGCAGTCTTTGGGAGCTTATAAATGAAATTTCTGTGCATTTATCCTCATGCTGCCTCCTGATAACTTCACACTCGTCTGATATCCCTTGCTCTCACTCATTCTGTTGATCCGTTTTCTCGCCACTCTGTTTATCTCACTTCACTTTCTTTCTATCTGATTATTCCTCTCTCTCACTCTCAGCCTATCTCCGATCATTCTCTTTATTTTCAAGTGGTCAAGTTGGAGAGCTGGTGGACGCATGACGGACTGATTGGCCTCCTTCTGTGCTGTATTAATTCTGAATTTCTCTGACCCACAATAAACACTTTAGGTGCCTGCAGAGACAAGTTGATCCACTGAAGGACACATCGCACAATGAACCATTATCTCTTCCTGTGTTCTGACATGCAGCGACCTCGAAATATCTGCTCAAACAAACAGACTCCTCACATTAAAATTAGCACTCTTCAGACTGCCAGGTCCACTGTGTTCAGTACCCTCTGCCTGCTTGCAGTTGGTCTTCGCTGTACTGGTATTAATCTACAACTCCTCCTCAGTCACTGTAAATGTGGAGCTACTGCTGTGGTTCACCACACGCCTCCCCCCGCCCCCAGCCCCCCACCCACATCCACCGCCGCCACACACTAGTTTAAACCATCCTAAGGGACAATGACAATCCTGCCTGCCAAGAGATTGCTGCCAGTTCGGATCTGTCCTTTCCCTCTTGTTTAGGTCCTCCCGATCCGAGAATCACAATGATCCACATATTGGAGATTGCTGACTGGTCCATCTCGTCCTTCTTGTGCATATCCTATCGACCCGGGAATCCTAATGATCCACATATCAGAAGTGCTGCCTCCTCTATCAGCTCTTAGGCAGTGTAGTTAATTGTGCTATCTTCCTATTTCTAATCTCACTCACACGTGACATATTCTAATGTAGAACATAGAGAACATAGAACAATACAGCACAGAACAGGCCCTTCGGCCCACGATGTTGTGCCGAACATTTGTCCTAGCTTAAACACCCATCCATGTACCTATCCAATTGCCACTTAAAGGTCGCCAATGATTCTGACTCTGCCACTCCCACAGGCAGTGCGTTCCATGCACCACTCTCTGGGTAAAGAGCCTACCTCTGACATCCCCCCTATACCTTACACCCTTCACCTTAAATTTATGTCACCTTGTCTCCAAATGTCTCCAAAATTCAAATATCCTTTCAACACAACTCCAACAAGGCATTTTCTTTAAAGTGGAAAGGCTTCATAATAAAAAACGTAAGTGTGACGTCAGGAACGTGAGACCACTGAATCAGTCCAATGACCACTGGATCTGATATCTATCCCCGCCACCAAACCTGTTTGACAAGGCATACATATTGACCATCTGTTTGCAGAAGAACGAGGATAAACAGAAGATTAGAAAATGTCAGAGCAGATGAATGTCATTCAACCTGTTTACTCAGTTTTGCTATTCAATTGGATTCGAGTTATTCTGTTCCTTTCAATCGCAGGGTTTTTGCCCAGCATCCACAGCGGGTCAGAAAGTGCCCAGTGTTGTTGTGTGCACAGTCCTGTGAAGGGAGTGTCCAGTGCCCGGCAATCCAGTGTGGGGAGTCCCAGGGGTGGCACAAGGAAAGACTGCATGTAGTGACGATGGACTGAGGGACTGAAAGAGATGGAGTGGATATCCAGGAGCACTGCACTCGTAAAGGTGGCCGGGCAAGATTCCTAAACACCCAGAGAAACCCGCAAACCACGGCTGCTTTTGCAAAAACCTGTCGCATTTGCTGCATTGCTCCATCGAACAAAAGCAAAAATACTGTAGTTGTTAGAAATCCGAAGCAAACACAGAGACATACTGTGGATAAAAAAAGAGTTAATTTTCCCAATGTAGACACAGGAAGAATGTGCAAAGTCCACACAGAGAACGGCCAAAGATTGGAATTGAACCGAGTCCCCAGCACTGTGAGGCAGCTTTGCTGTGTCACCATGCAGCCCAATGATGGATAATTGGGGATAGGATAGTTAGAGGCATGGATACTGTTCTCCGTGATCGGGATGGAAAGTTCTGAAGCTTGGGTTGCCTACCTGTTGCTCGGGTTTGGGATATCTCATCTGGGTTGCAGAACTTGGAGCAGGAGGGGAATGATCCAGTGGTCAGGCTCCGCGTAGGTACCAACGACTGGACAAACAAAAATGACAATGAGAAGAGCGACCGGTAATACAGGACTGAACTTTTATATCGTAATGCATGCAGTATAAGGAATAAGGGAAACACGCTTGTGACTCATGTACAAATTGGCAGGTACGACATAGTGGGCTTTACAGTGATATCGCTGCAAGAGGATCAGGATTGGGAGTTGAATATTCAAGGATATTCATCCTGCCGAAAATATATGCAGGTGTGCAGAGAGATAGAGTTGTCTAATTATTAAGAATGGAATTGAATCAATGATTAATAATAAGAAATGAAGTAAGGTTAGTTGGTGTAGAAACTGTGTCGGTGCAATTGAGGAATCAAAAAGGTGAAAAATGCAGTTGGAGTTATGTACAGGGAGCTGGGGTGCAAGATACACCAGGAAATGGAAAGATCTGCAGGAAAGATAAAATTACAGTGATCACGTGGGATTTCATTATGCAGGTGGACTGGGATTTCAGGGTGGTAGTGGTTCGCAATAAAAGGAATTTGTGGAATTTGTATGAGATAGCTTTTTGGAGCAGCTTGTGGCGGCAGAGGAGATCAGGGGAGCTTAAGGTGAAGGAAATCATAGGAGGCAATGATCATAATATGATTGAATTTACTCTGCAATTTCAGATGGAGAAGTTAGAACCAGAAGCAACGGTATGACAGCTGAATAAAAACAATTACAGAGACATGAGGGAGGAGCTGGGTATGATTGACTGGGAGACGGGGCGAGCAGGAAAGGCAGTTCAACAGCAATGACAGGAGATTTTTGAGTAATTCAGGATACAGCAGAGATTTATCCTGAGGAAAAAGAGGAGCTGGGTATAGGGAGGATGCGGCAACCGTAGCTGACTAGGGAAGTCGGGTATAGCATGAAAACAAAATATAAAAGCAAAGTAACTTTTTACTCGTTACGTTAACAATCTTGATAAGGGAATTGAGGGCACTCTGGCTAAGTTTGCAGATGATGAAAAAATAGGCAAATGGACAGGTCATATTGAGGAGGTGGAGAGGCTGAAGAAAGATTTTGACATGCAAAGAGAGCGGCAAATGCATTCCAATGTTGGAAAGTATGAAGTCGTGAACTTTGGCACGAACAATAGAGGCAGGGTCTATTTTCTAAATGGGGAGAAAGTTCAGCAATCTGAAGTGCAAAGGGACTTGGGAGTTCTCGTGCAGGGTTCCGTCAAGGTAAGCTTGCAGATTGAGGCAGTAGTTAGGAGGGCAAATGCATTTATTATTGATGACATTTATTACGAGATGAATTGTATATAAAACAGGTTGTTTACATCTCTGGTCATACCACATTTGGAGTATTGTGCGTAATTTTGAGCCCCATTTCTCAGGAAGGATGTACTGAGTCTGGATTGTGTTCACAAGATCTTCACGAGAATGGTCGTAGAAATGAAAAGCTTATCGTATGAGGCATGTTTGAGGAGTCTGGGTCTATACTCAGTAAAGTTTAGAAGGATGAGAGGGATTGTAACGGAAGCATGCAAAATACTGAATGACCTGGATAGAGTGGATAATGATAAGATGTTTCCATTGGACGAGGACCCGAGAACACAGCCTTAGATGAAAGGGAACACCTTTTAGAACAGTGATAAGGAGAAATGTCTTTAACCAGAGAATGGCGAATCTTTGAAATTTATTGCCACATATTGCCAGGTCACTGGTAATATTTGCTTATCCAGGGGATCAAGAGGTACAAGGAGAAGGTCGGAGAGTGGGTCAGAGAAAACTGTCAGCGATGATTGAATAGCGGAGCAGACTCGATGGGCTAACTGGCCTAATGTCTGCTTCTTTGTCTTATCGACTGATGGTTTAATCCTCAAGGAGGCAACTTGCATCTCTGAGAAGATGGATTCATGTTCTTCATGAATGTCAGTAGCTGGTGGGAATAGTTAACTGTTTTAGAATGAAGGTATTATGGCTGCTGTCAGGGTGGTGGATAATATGATATTCAGTGCATGATCACACACCCACTGCCCTGTATTAACCTGGGGAGGGTTTATTCCAAACCTGGGCGTCTCTGTCTCTGTCAATCACCGTGGAAAGTGCGGGTTGGGGTGGAAGGGCGCAACATCGTCCCAAGCACTTAAACTATCCAACATCATGCAACCTGAGTGAAACAATATTCATGGAATCTACGACCTTCTCATTGTCTGTTTAGAATATAAGGAGTGATTGTCCATCCCACTCAATCACTCCCAAAGGTTAATCTGGTGGAACCCCTGTTCATTCTCCTGTGGTAAGGAGCTCACACCTTATGAAGGAGAGAAAATCTGCTCACAATGACCCAAATACTGCCTCAACAACACTCTCAGGTTTCTTCGCAATAATTCCTTTCCCTCACTTAGCTGGCTCCGTTTCTTTTCCGTGAAATAGAAAACTATTCAGTTACGATGCACTGTCACTGATTAAAAATTTAAAACATCCTTACATCTGTAGGTCAGCATCAATAAACGACCACAGGAGGGGCCTATCGAGATGGACATCGCTCTCGGCGAGAGACTCAATCACAAAGAATCCATCTAAAACAGTGAATGGCCACCTACCTGAATGGGAATCAGCTGCAGGAATTTAGGATAGAGGCAGAGGAAGGGAGGTATCTTTCATTTTGATCTGCCATCACGAAATGTATGCAGACCTGATCAGGCCAGCATCTTATGTCTATCTTGAACTGAATTGTTAGTTCAGGTGTTCCACATCACAGTAAATAGTAAAACACAGTGCTGTGGGTTTGCAGTCGCATAGAGACCTGACCAGGGAAGGATGACCCACTGCTTTCTCTAATGAGCATGAGGCAAGCCGATATCAACAGATTATTATTCTGTGGCTATAGGTTACTAGCCAATGGTGTGACACCATACACTGTCTTCCCATCTTTCAGATTTTGTACCGAGAACAAGTTAAACATCTCAAGTGCAATTATTTTGCAATGGACTTGGAGTAAGAAGAGCCTTGAAACAGCTGTATCCGGAATTAACAACTGCACAAAGTATGGTTTATTTAGGAGTTGCACTGAGACTGAGGAGTAGATTGGACGTCATAATGGTGGTACTGGAAATGACTGGTGAGTGCGGAGGGTATGGAGATGTAAACTGTGCAGGGGAAAATTAATCAAGGAAATTGAGAACAGTCTGTTTCTTCCTCACATATTGGTGAGAAATTTGTATTGAGTAATTTGCTAGTTATAATTTCTAAGAATTGAATCTTTTATTGGAAATGAAAACGTTGACTAGCACCTTTCCAAAATTTACATATCATGAACATCAATTCAGTTCAGACCGTTTCACTAGACCGCTCGAGTGACTTACCAGAAACACCAACGATAGCAAGGATAGGATAGTAACTAGCTTGAATAACGATCAGTACATCTTCAATCCGCGATGCTAAAGATATCCAAGGCTGAGAAAGCCAGAAAAGACCATCGGATAAACCTCTGTCCATTGTTGGAAATTTTCAGTCTAATGTTCACAGATTCTGATCCAGTGTTGGAACATTCTAGTCTAATGCTATCAGTTTCTGATCTCTCTCAGAAGTAGCAGTTCCCTGTTACTGGTGTAGGTGATCCTCACGCTCATACGATGGGATAAAACACTGAAAGCATTCCTTATTCATAGAAGAGAGAAACTCTCTAGGGACGCAAAGGATCCATGGAGACTGACATAATCACAAACGCTGAATAAACAGCTCAGTTCATCCCTTTCAATTCAATACTATTTCATTAAAATTCAAAATAACTTTGAACATTCGTGCATTCTGGGTGTGATATGTGAGTGTGACTGAAGGAAGGAATGTTGAAGATGGAAGATTGATTGTGTGTAATCATTTAGTCTGCCTTGGATATGGAAATGATGCCAGAGGTTTAACAGAACATAAACATGCTTCTCTGCTCATAAATGGAGAAACAAATCCTGTAACTGCAGATCAGTCATTGCAATATTCAAATTGTTATTCCCGAATCGGAGAGGGTTGGTGTGGGTCATGTTGTTGATGTTATCGATGTAAAGAAACTGTGACGATGTATCACTTACTGAACTTTATTTATATTGTGGGGAAAAGAGAGAAGATGGAGAGGATTCGGGGACATGGCTGTTCAGTCCTGGCAGAGGAACAATGATGTTCCCCAATTAATAGCATTCGAACGTTACTGTTTATAACTCATATGGAGAACAGATTCAAGAATACATCTACAATGAAGTATTAACAGTGACAATATTAATGAAATGCATTTATGCGAGACAAAATTCAGAGACAAAATGATTTTCTGTACAGGCCGAAATATGCAAACTACAAAGGGATAGGTTGTTAAAATGCACTCCTGATATGGAGCTATATAAATTGAAATGTGGATAACATAACTATGGAAGTGGTGTGCAATATTTATCAATCATTATTTGATCCACAGCTGAGATCCTGATTTCCCCTCTGTCAGTGTAATGGAAAATTAACAAAATTAACATTTTCTGTGAAACCTGAAAGAGAATGCTATGAAAAATTTGAAACTTTTCTGAGCTTTGCTAATAGTTTGCTGAATTCTGCAGTCGAGGAGACAGCTTGTCTTTGCTGAAGATTTTAAACATTCAACCTGGTCTGGCGAGCAGTCGAATTCAGCAAAAAAGAAAAAAAAACATAACGACAGTTATTTCCACGGCAAAGGAATGAGAAAATAAGAACTCGAATATTTCATAGCCCTTCTCCTTGAGCGTGTGATAAGAATAGTATAACAGGAATATATGAATTTTGTTCAGGGTCCGAACCCAAGGCGTTTTTTTGCCAAGTGTATTGGTTCCCTGCAGTGGTTAAAAATAAAGCTTTTTATTTGCTCTTGCTAGCATCTGAGTCCAGTCAGTTCAATTTCATGACAGTAAACGTGGGGGCTCATCCAGGATCCCGCGTTTAGGTAAGATTGTGAAGATTCCCAGGAGGCGCAGACGGCAGCGCCTTCAAGGTCCTTCACACCATCTCGAGCACTGAAGTGTCCCCTTTGCGTGAGAGGACTGCAAATCTGTGGATTGCGCCAGAGCTGGGGGTTCGAATCGAATAGGGTCGGGGTAAGAGCCGTCGCTCTAGTAATCCTATGTAGAGACTCATTCTAAGAGAATAAATGAATCAGGAAGAGGGTTCAGTAAACTCTCGCACGGTATTCGAGCAAAACCCAAGGGAAAGGATTGCCGTCTGTAGAGTGATTAAGAGAGAGCAGGTTTAAGGTGGTTTTAGACTTGGAACCAACACTGGCTGAGTTTGACTCGCCAAAGACATACCGGGTACGTGATTTCTTGGTTTACAAAAAAAGGGATTGTGGCGGACACGCCTAATGCGAGAGGAGACCGCCAGAGGTAAAAGCAAGTCAAATGTTAAAAAATAACGGTAACGTGAAGAGCGGAACACTTTTCTAATAACGCTGAAAATCGGCTTCAGCAAGACCAAACAAAAAGAGGGTTAAGAGAGGACTTGGAATGGCCAACCAATAATGCAAGTATATGTTAAATAATTACGGCCCAGAGTTTGTAAAGTAGTTAGAATTGTGGATCAAGGAATGTGGGTTTAGTAAAAGGCAGTTGGAAGTACTGAGGTCACGGTTGGAGGAGAGAGAGTAGGAGAAACGGAAGGGGAAAATAGAACCTGTAAATTGGAGCGTTTATAAAATGTGGAAGGCTGAGGCCGATATCAGAGAAAGGAAATCTCAAGTAAATATCATAACAAATACGCATACAGACGCTACAGCACATGCAGGCATGTGCAGAAAACAACCTAATGAAGCTGAACAGTGCCTTAATCTGTTTCAGATCCTGACATTGACGGCTACCCTCCCAGACCAAAAGCCCCCCGTCGAGCTCTGCCTGGTGAAGATCCCAATTTAGCGACAGCCGCTTCAGAATCTGCTGAATCACTGATTGCATACCATACCCCCAACCAACTGAAGCAAGAAGCGATCACCCCATGACGAATGATGAGTCAGGCAGGGAGAGTATTGGCTTATGATCATCTTACCAGGTAGTTCTGCACGCACCAATGGTTGAAGTTCCAGGTCCAGAAGCGTGCCCAGTGTTGGTCCACCGACCATGGACCATGAAAGATTTCGGAAATGCCTCTGGGCATTTGCCTGACCCACGCGAAATTGGAGGTGATACGTTCACCAAAGAAGTGCCGAAGTTCTGTACCGAGTTCCATCCCACATTGCATGCGATGAGACCTGTCTTGGGATGAAAGCTGGGTGCTGATGTCACCAAAATCAAGTATAACTGGCCAGCCATAAACGTCCATGGCAGATCAACTGACCCGCAAGTGGAAGAAGACGGAGACATTAATGCTTGTGTTGCAGCGCTGGCAACCGCCTGTAGGGAGGCATTCTCAGTGCAAATGGACATGACCAAAATTGCAATGTGTAAACAATGAGAAGGTGATACAGTGTCCCAGTACCTTACGCACCTCGCTGAAGTCCATAACACCAATAGTAGACTGAGACCACACACCGTATGAAGCACACCTGTGGAACAACTTCATCAATGGAATGAAGGACGAAATAGTGATAAAGGTAAAAGGCACATATATTACCTGGGACACGGGAAAGCTGAATTTGATAGAACAACATGTGATACATGCTGAAAAATTGCTTACCCAGGAGAAGGATAGTTGGAAACTAAAGAAGGAACAGCAAGCACATAAAGCTCAGCTTACTATAATGCACATGGTCACCCAGCTGTTGGAGGGAGATACTGCAGGAAAAGAGAGAGACAGAGGGGAAGGCTGCGGAAGAGGAAGAGAAAGGGGTCGCGGGAGAGGCGCCTGCAAAGGTAAATCTGGTGGGTGCTTTATTTGCGTATCAGTGAACCACTGGGTGTGACAGTGCCCGCACAGACAGCCTCAATCGTCCCTGGAGGCTGGACAGCAGGGTGACTGAGAGGGGAAGGCTCAGGTGGAGGTGGGCAGCCCACGAGGTACAGGTAAGCCTCCTTCCTTTATGCTTGGAAATGAAGACTCGATTATGCTAATCACTTCGACTAACCTTATTGGCACTGAGACATGTCCCACCTCGATATTGAGCTCTGAGATTGTGAAATGTGGACAATATGTTCATTCTAACAATGATGCCTATAAGTCGATGCCTGCCTCTATGTTATATGTGGAAGTTACACCAGTTACCTTTTCTGGTAGACACAGGGTCAGCATTTTCAGTCATTAAATCAAGCCAGTTCAGAGAGTCAACGCCATTAAAGTTGAATGGAAGGTTTCTGAACTCTATGGGTGCATCAGCAGTTGTGCAACGAGAGAGATTTATGGCACCGCTGCAGAACAGAATACCCGTTAAAATCTGAGGCTTTAGCAGGAATTACTCCAGTCTTTGAATCCCCCTTTTCAAGCAATAACTCTGTTGTTCCGCGCACCTCAAATGTTCCTAACCCCTGTACTATATTAAATCAAATTCCACAGGACAGTAAATGGTTCTCTGTTGTGGATTTAGCAAATGCCTTCTTTATTGTATCAGTACACCCAGATAGTTAATTCTGGTTTGCTTTTTGATTCAAAGAGAAATCATATACCTTCACATGACTTGGTCAAGTTTACTGTGAGTCCCCCACCATATACAATGAGGCTCTATGCAGGAGTCTGGAGACTTTTGTTTTAACCCTGGGGTCAGCGCTTCTGCAGTGTGTAGACGATTGCTTGATAGCAGCATAAACTACACCTACATTGGGGATTCCAAATCCAAACAAGCCTTTTGTACAAACGATAGATGAGAAGCGTGGCTGCATGGCATCTGCGCTTTTGCAGGATTATAGGGGAACGATTGAGGCCAGTAGCTCATTTTTCAGCTAAACTCGACCCCGTAGCGGCAGGATTGCCTCAATGCCTGAGAGCCGTGGCCGCAGCTGAAAAGGCTGTTGTAGCGTCCAGGGACATATTCGGCTATGGTGAATTAATCCTACTGGTCCCACATGCAGTATCCTTACTGCTTTCCGAGCAAAAGACAGCGCACATGTCGGCAGCTCTTTAGCTCAGATACATTACTGTATTATTGGAGACGCCAGACATTACAATAAAGAGATGTAACGTCCTTTACCCTGCTCGACTTTTACCCACAGGAGGAGACGGAGACCCACATGATTGTGTTGCTGTAACAAATGAAATTTGCAGCCCTAGACAAGACGTGCAGGATTCTCCTCGTCAGAATCCGAATATGGAGGTTTTTATGGAAGGGTCAACATTCAGGAGCAAGGAGGCAGGCCAGAAATGTGTTGGATATGCTGTAATGCCTACCCACGAGGTAGTCAAAGTGGGATCATTCCTTTCTCATTATTTGCCTTGACTGAGGCATGCAAATTGGCTGAGAGAAGGACAGTGAATATTTGCACCGACAGCAGATATGCATTCGGGGTTATACATGATTTTGGAACCCTTTAGAAACACAGGGTCTTCTTGACCTCCACCGGAAAGCCCATCACACACCGTGACCTGATTTCTGACCTCCTGGAAGTGGTCCTATTGCCCAAATCAATTTCTGTATGTAAATTTGAACCCGACACAAAAAATAACTATTCTACTTCTTAAGGCAATGCGACGGCAGACTCAGCAGCCGCGAAGTGATCAGTTTGACATGTGTATGACAAATATTTGCACCCCAACAGCAGACGAACGGGAGTTACAGTCACAGGCAACGCTCGAGGAGAACCGTGAGTGGACAAGGCCAGTGTGCAGAAACGGGAGGGGTGTGTTTTGGCCCTAATGATAAAGCCTGTCTACAACAATCATTATTTCCATTCTATGCCAAACTGACACACAGTACGGACCATGTGTTAAAAAGGGGGATGTACGATAGTATTTCGGCACACTGATACACTCAGGGATTTACTCATTAATCCCAGAAATATTATGAACGATGTGTTATCTGTGCTACTAATAACGTGGGGAGGGGATTACAGATGAGACAAGCAGCAAGCCCTCAATCCTAAAGACACTTTGAGCATTTACAGATGGATTTCTTTGAACTAACTCCAAGCAGCGGGAACGTATATTGTCTGATTATTGTTGATATGTTTTCCAAATGGTTGGAAGCGTTATCCATGTCAAAACAGGATGCCAGTGCCTAGGTTTTTCTGACTGAAATAATTCCATGATGGGGCATCCCTGAAAGCCTTTGTAGTGACAAATGGACACCATTTATCAGTAATGCCTTGCAGCAGACCAGTAATTATTTGGGAATAAACATGCGACAACACTGTGCCTACCACCCAGCTTTTTAAACATTCAACCTGGCCTGGTGAGCGATCGAATTCAGCAGAAAAAGCTGAGAAAACATAAAGACAGTTAGGTCCATGGCAAGGGGATGAGAAAATAAGAAGTCGAATGTTTCCCAGCCCTTGTCCTTGAGCGTGTGATAGGAAAAGCATAAAATTAATACGTAAATTATGTTCAGGGCCCATACACAAGGCGTTTTTGCCAAGTGTATTGGCCCCCATGCAGTGGGTAAAAATAAAACTTTTTCTTTGCTCTTGTTAGCATCTAAGTCCAGTCAGTTTAATTTCCATGACAGTCAGTGATCCACCTGACTGAGATTCTCTGGACCAGTCTCTCACACAGTAGGGGGTGTTATCATTTCCTGCTGTCCTTGGCATAGTCAATTTTTCTTCTCCATGTATCTTCTCCATGATACTAATCTATTGGCCGAATGGATTTTGTTTAGCTGTCAGTAACCTAGCTCTGTGAAATTATTGGGAATAAGTGATCTGGGATGATAGCCAGTATCAGCACACTGTTCACAGTGTATGACACCCAGACAAAGGGCTTGCAATCCAGAGGTATTTCTAAATAAGACTTCTAACTTCTGTCTGTCCATATCTATCCCCCCTTCATGCTGTCTTCTGATCTATCTAACTTCACCCTCATTTAACCCCTTTTCATCTCCCACTCAATTTGTCGCTCCCCTTTCTATTCTCTCTCTATTTATCTCTCTTCACTTTCTTTCTCACACAATGTATCTCCACACACTCTCTCTAGCTCCAATTGGGCCGTTGGAAAGCTTGTGATCCCACGATGGGCTGACTGACTCCCATTTGTGCTATGATAATTTCGCGGTTCTCTGACCCACAATAAGTATTTTCGGTGTCTGGACAGACACGCTGGTCCAGTGACACGTACAGTGCACAATTACCATTATCTCTTCATGTTCTTCTCTGATGTGCAGCTGCCTTGACATGTCTATTCAAACAAAACAGACAGAATCAAATTCGAGCAGTCGGGATGACTTTCATCACCGTGTATTTCAATCAGGATTTAATGAAAGATGAGGTTCCTGAATAACATAACAATGATAGAAAAACAGAAAAACACAATGAATAGCAGTTGAGTACAACATGTGGTTCCAAGTAGGCCCCATGGTATTACCGCGAGATTATCAATCCAGAAAATCAGCTCCGGTTCTGTGGACCCAGGTCCGAATCCCACCACTGCAGATGGTGGAAATTCAATTCAATAATTTAAAAATATCCCTGGAATTAAGAATCTACCTATGAGAATGAAATCGCTGCCGATTGTCAGAAAAATCCATGTGGTTCACTGATATCCTTCAATGAAGGAATCCTCCATTCTTCACCTGGACTGGCGACCGTTGACTCCAGACCCAAAGCAATGTGATTGACTCTCAATCGCCCCTGAAATGGTTTAGCGAGTCATTCAGATGTGCTACAAAATCTCAAAGAAATTAAACCGGATGTATTGACCTGGACAACGGAAAATTGAACGTTAGAAACATCATTGTCGAACCTGCAAAGTCCTCCTTACTAACAAATGATTACTCGTGCCAAAAATCGGAAAACTCTTTAACAGACAAGTCAAATAACAGTCTGACTCACTGAATTTTACCTTACAGATATAACCCACACAGCACCATCACCATCCCTGGATATGTCCTGTCCCAAAGGCAGGTATGATCCAGCACAGGAGGCAGCTCAGTGCGATACAGTGGGGCGGTAGATGCTCTGGGAGTCCCTGTAACTTGTAAACTCATATACCCAGCATATCACCCACTCAACCATTACCATCAACCAATAGGATTAACCCTGGTTCAAAAGGGAGTGCAGGAGTGCAAGCCAGGGGCAGAACCAGGCATACATAAAAATAAAATGTTAATTTGCTGAAGCTTCCAAAGAGAACCTTTTGCATGCCAAGTAGCATAAAAAGCAAGGAGCAGACAGAGCTAAGCGATCCCAGAACCAACGCATCTAATTTAAGCTCTGTGGTTCTGCCAATCTGATCATGAATGGTGGTAGACAATGAAAGAACTCACCGGATTAGGAGGCTCCACAAATATCCCCAGCCACAGTGAAGGAAGGGCGCAGCATATCAGTGCAAAATATAAGGCCAAAGCTTTCACAGAATTCTTCAGTCAGAAGTTTCGAGTGGATGATCCATTTCGGTCTCCTCCCGTGGTCCCCATCAATACAGATAGCGGTATTCAGCAAATTCGATTGACTGGTCTCAAGAAACGGTTGAAGGCACTGGATACTGCAAAGGCTATGGGCCCTGACGACATGCTGACAATAGTCCTGAAGACTTGTGCTCCAGAACTTCCCGCTCCCCTAGCCTAGCTGTTCCAGTATGGTTACAAACCAACCATGGGGAAAAAAAAACTGCTCAAGTGTGTTCTGTACAGAAAAAGCAGGACAAAGTCAGCCCAGCCAAATAACACCTCATCAGTCTACTCCCCATTATCTGTAAAGTGATGGAAGGGGACATCAACAATGCTATCAAGCAGCACCTGCTCAGCAATAACCTGCTCAGTGACACACAGTTTGGGTTCCACCAGTGACACTCAGCTGCTGACCTCATTACAGCCTTGGTTCAAACATAGAAAAAGGAGCTGAATTCCAGCCCTTGACATCAAGGCTACATTCTTTCAAACGTTGCTTCACGAAACCCGAGCAAAAAGGGTATTGGCGGCCAATACTCCACTATTGGAGTCATACCTGACAGATAGGAAGTTGGTCATTGTTGTTGGAAGTCAGTCATTTGAGCTCCAGAACATTTCTGCAGTAGTCCCTCAGGATAAAGTGGATGTAGGTTTGCTCGCTGAGCTGCAAGTTTCATTATCAGACATTTCATCACCAGAGAAGACAACACCTTCAGTGACTCTCCGGATGAGACCTAAATCCAAGCATCTTCAGTTGTTTCATCAATGTCCTTCACGCCATCGTAAGGTCAGACGTGTGCATATTCGACAATGACTGTACAATGTGCAGCACCATTCGCAAATGCTCAGATATGGAAGTAGTCCATGCCAAAATGCTACAAGATCTGGACCCTCTCCAGGCTTGGACCCACAAGTGGCAAGTAACATTTGCACCACACAGATGCCAGACAATGACCATCACCAATAATTAACAGTATAACAACTTGGTATTTTGCAGCATTACAATCACTAAATTCTCCACTATCAATATCCTGGGGGTTATCATTGATCAGAAACTCAACTGGACTCACCACATAAATATAAGAGCAAATCAGAGGCTAGGAATACTGCGCGAGTAACTCACCTCCTGACTTCCTAAAGCCTGTCGATCATCTAAAAGGCACAAGTCAGGAATGAGATGGAATTCTCCCACTTGCCTGAATGAGTGCAGACCCAACAACATTAAAGGAGCTTGACACCATCCAGGACAAAACAGTCCATTTCATAGGCATCACATCCACAATCATTCACTCCCTCCACCACCGTCGCCCAGTAGCAGAAGTGTGTGCTATCTACAAGACACAATGCAGATTTTCCCCAAAGATCCTCAGACAGCATCTTCCAATTCCATGAATACTTACATCTGGAATGACAAGGCCAGCATATTTATGGGAATGCCACCACCTATACATTCACTTCCGAACCAATCAACATCCTAATGTGGAAATATGTTGCCGTTCCTTCACTGTTACAGGTAGAAACCCTGGAATTCCCTCCTTCATTGCATTGTGGGTCAACACACAGCAGGTGGACTGCAGCGGTTCAAGAAGGCAGCTCAGCACCAGTTTCTCAAGGAGGCAACGAGGGACAGACAAGAAATGGTGGGCCCATCCAGCGATGCCCGCAGCCAAAAAAAAATTAAAAATAGTTCCAAGTTGAGCATCTCGATGGAGCAGGTTATCTGACTTGAACACGAACAGGAAAACAGTGTTTCTTATACAGAACATTATAGACGTTTCTGTTATTAGATGGGTGTTCAGTGTTCGATGACATATTGTTGCCATGTGCTGTGAAAAATTGCATTTGTTTGGTCAAATTCAACAACACTGGCATAACAGGATCGATCCTTCGAAAATACCAGACTGAAAATGACTGTCATCGGAGAGACAATGTACTCCCGCCAGATGAGACTCACAGATAGCTGTGTATATTCAATGTTTAATGGACTACCGGCCAACACTGAATCCTCCCATCGACCATCTCACAGGGGTTACCATTGAACAGAACTTGAAGTCAAATCAACATACAAATACAAGGGTTACAAGAGCTGCTCAGAGACTTACAATTCTGCACTGAATAATCGACCACATGACCATAAGAGCATGAAATATTGATATAGATTGAGGCCATTCAGCCCATTCGTTCACTGTGAAACTGTACCATTTTGTCATAGTCTCTATAACTACTAGACATATCTTCTACACACTGACTGTCTCAATCTTTGCAGTAATCAATCAGTTTCTATCAGATGCCTCGCCTCCCATTCTTCTAAATTCCATCGAGTACACACACTGCCGCTCATGACAAGCCACCATCCCCAGGATGGATCACCTCCAACACCAACTGATCTTTCCCCAGAGATAGCGCCCAAAATAGCTCCCAATATTCCAAATGCCGACTGACCATTGCCCATTACATTCTCATCGGTATGCCTCCTCTCTTGTATTCAAGGTTCCATGAAATGAATGCTAACATTGCAATTACTTTCTTAACTGCCTAAAAAACCTGCACAATAACCATAACAGAGGGTGAGTGCCCCGTACAGTACTCCCTGCATACCCATGGCTCTGTCCTCAGCCCCCTACTGTACTCCCTGTTTACATGCAGCTACGCCCTCAGGCCCATACCAACTCCCTGTACACGCACGGTTGGCTCTCAGCCTCCTACTGTACTGCCTGTATACCCATGGTTGGGCCCTCAGCCCCCTACTGTACTCCATGTGCACACACAGATGTGCCCTCAGCCCCCTACTGTACTCCCTGTACAACCACGGCTGTTTCCTCAATTCCCTACTATACTCCCTGTACTCCCATGATTGTGACCTCAGCCCACTACTCTACTCCCATGGCTGTGTCCTCACCCCCCTACTGTACTCCCTGTACACCCACGGCTGTTTCCTCAGTTCCCTACTGTACTCCCTGTACTCCCATGGCTGTGTCCTCAGTCCCCTCCTGTACTCCCTGTACACCCACGGCTGTGTCCTCAGCCCCCTACTGTACTTCCCGTACACCTACAGCTGATCCCTCAGCTCCCTACTGTACACCCCATTCACCAACGGCTGTACCCTCAGCTTTGTACCGTACTCCCCGTACACCCATGTCTGTGTCCACAGCCCCCACTGTACTCCCTGTACACCCACAGCTGTGTCATCAGCCCTCTACCGTACTCCATGTACATCCACATCTGGGCCCTCAGCCCCCTATTGTACTCCCTGTACATCCAGGGCTATGCCCTAAGTCCCCTACTGTACCCCCTATACTCCCATGGTTGTGTCCTCAGTCCCCTACTGTACTCCCTGTACTCCCATGGCTGTGTCCTCAGCCCCCTCCAGAACTCTCTGTACACACACGGCTGTGTTGTCAAATTCCAGCCACAAGTTCGCTGATGACATCACAAAATCAGGACGGTTATCAAACTACAATCAGTCAGAATACTAAAAGGAGATTGAGAACTTGGTGGCATGGTGTAATGGTAATAACTCTCTCAAATTCGGCAATAGTAAGGAACTGATAATTGACTTCAGAAAGAAAGGAGAGGAACACGCCGTCATCTACATCAATGGTTGAGGAAGTGCAGAGCATCAGCTCCCTCGGAGTGACAATAACTGACAACCTACCCTGGTCTTCTTGCATAGGTGTGACCGTAAAGAAGATTCAACAACGCCTCTCCTTCCTCAGGTGGCTCAGGAAATTCAGCATGTACTACTTCTACAGATGCACCATTGTGAGTGTACTGTCCTGGTGCGTAACGGCTTCACACATCAATGCTCAGCCAGGACCATAGGAAACTTCAGAAGGTTGTGTTCACAGCCCAGACTATGACGGACTCCAATCTCCCAACATTGACTGTATTTACACGGCTTGTTGCCGCAGAAAGACTGCCAAAATCTATCCCAGGTTACTGAGGGAAGGGAGAGAGGAAATAGCTGGGGCCTTAACAGATATCTTTGTAGCATCCGTGAACACAACTGAGGTCCCAGAGGACTGGAACGTTGCTAATCCCCTTGTTTGAAAAGGGTAGCATGAATAATCCAATTAATTATAGACCAGTGAGCCTGTCATCAGGGGTACGGAAGCTGCGAGGGAAGATACTGAGGGATAGAATCTATTCTCATTTGGATGGAAATGGTCTTATCAGTGAGAGGCAACATGGTTTTGTGCAGGGAAATCCATGTCTTACCAACTTAATAGAAGTCTTTGAGGAAGTGACAAAGTTGATTGATGAGGGTGGGGCTGTACATGTCATGTACATGGACTTCAGGTAGGCATTTGATAAGTTTTTCCATGGTCGGGTTATGGAGAACGTGAACTCACATAGTGTTCAGGGTGTGCTGGCTACAAGGATAAAGAACTGGCTGGGAAATAGGGGACAAAGCGTAGTAGAGGAAGGGAGTTTCTCAAAATAGAGAACTGTGACCAGTGGTGCTCCATTTTAGATGTTTCTGGAAAGATACATGAATGGGCCGGGAGCAAAGGGATACAGACCTTCGAAAATAGACAACGGAATTAGATAGATGATCTGGATCGACGCAGGTTTGGACCGCCGAATGGTCTGTTCCTGTCCTGGAATTTTCTCAGTTCTAACATTATCAAAGACCCATCATATGCCTGTAAAGATCTCCCACAACCTCTTCCATCAGGCTAAAAGATACAGCAGCTTGAAAACATAGATCAGCTGGTTCAGTAACAGCTTCTTCCTGGCTGTTATTAGATTGATGAATGGACTCGCTAATATCAGATAATGCTGATCTTGTACATGTTGATCTCGCCCAGCGCACACCATGTGCACCGCAACCTATTTGCCTCTCAGATATGTTTTACAGCCATCGTTCTGTACATCCTTGCTCAGTATGAACTGCCTGAACACCTTGGTACAGATCAAAGTAAATCCTGACCTCCCTCCTTCCAGCTCCCACCAGTTCTCACTCCCAGGTCTCTCCGGTCCTCATCCACAGTTTCTCCCATTCCCCCCAGCTCCCCGTGACTCTATCCCCAGCTCCCCGTATACTTTGTCTTTCACTGTTTCTCTCACACTGTCTCTTTCCTTGTGTTTTCCTTTTCCCTGTCTTCTGTTTCTTCCCATGACATTATCTCCCTTGCTCCCAGCCCGTGTGACTCTTTGTTACCTTGTTTTTTTCCGATCTCTCTTTGCCAGATTGTCCATCAGTTTCCCTCGCTGTGTTCTCTCTCTCCTTCCCTTGGTGTCTGTCTCTTTCTCCAGCATTGTGATGTTGATGGCTTCTCTATTGGTTTGACGCAGGTGATAGCTCATTGGTTCAATGTTGGCAATACAATTAACTCAACTGAGTTTTGGAATCGTGGACATAATGTAAGTTTATCGGTTACATTTAAATTGTTGTCAAAACAGCAACCAGAACGTGGGTATCCATTTAACAGCCAATTGTTCCATCTAACTATTTTGGAACCGCCCGTCTGCCAGTGCTCAGTATACGGGCAACTCAAAGCTTTCTATTCACGTGCATAATGGACTTACATGGTAACTGCTCTGCCCAAGACCATAAGAAACTACAGACGGTTGTGTGAACAGCCCAGACCATCACGGAAGACAACCGTCCATCCATTTGTACGTGTCATTGTCGCAGAAAGGCTGGCAACATCAAAGTTCTGTCCCAAACCGGTAATGATTTCCTACAACCTCTTCCAACAGGGAGGAGACACAGAGGCTTGGAAACATGAACCAGGATACTCAGGAGAACTTCCTTCCCAACCATTATTCGACTGACGAATTGACATCTCTAACTTTTCATAGAATATTAATCTTGCTAAATTAGATCTTGCTTTGCCCACTTCCTGTGAAGCTGTAACCTTGTATGCCTCATTCTGTCTAAGTACCCTATGATCTCTGTTTCCTTGTTTACCACCATGTGCCTGCTCTCTTCGCAAAACAATCCTTTCCATTGTACATTTGACTACATTAAATCCAATCAAATCAGATCAAACACGTGGACTACAGTGGCTCAACGGCTTATTAAGGGCTACTGGTAAAGTGAACTAACGCTGGCTTAGTCGGTGATACCAATATTCCATTAATGAATATAAGAAGATGACCACACTCTGGGAAGACAGGGGTATCAAATCGATTTAAACGTTATCTTAGATTAATACAAGTTTTCCCCCTATCTGTAAGTAGAGTGTTCCTATGATACGGTGTAAAGAGCAGTAGCACTAATTTGTATGCGAAAAAATCTTACATATTATTTCTAGCCCAGCTGATCATCATTCTCTTTGTTTGCTCTTTTTTCTTCTGTATCTCTTTCTGTATTGATTTTTTCTCCCCTTCAAAGCAGACTTCCCTGTCAAAGGTATTAATCACATTCCTTTCCAGCTGCCTTTCAGTTCAGAAAAGTTCCCCAGCAATTTCTGTTCGTTTCTTTGCCTTTCTTTCCATTATTTCAGATTTTCAGCACTTTCCTTTATTTGATTTCACCTTCAATTTTGTTATTTCGTGGGATGCTGGCATCTCTGCCAAGGGCAGCATTTGGTTACCACCAATAATTGCCCTGATTCTGAGGCCAGCCGCCAAGCCAATATAATGTCAAGCACATTATCATGGGTCTGAAGTTTCACTTAACCCATACCGGGTAATAACATTATATTTCTTTACCGAAGGTGATCAATGAAACAGGACGGTTTTCAGACAAAAGGTTGTTTTTGTGGTTGTTTTTCGTGAAATTCACTTTCATTCCAATTCTTATCATTTTTATTTAAGTTCTGTCATCAGCTGTGGTTGGACTTGAAACAAATCACTTGAAACAATATTGTTTGTTTAATAAGCTTTGCTTCTGAAATTCATCCAGCGACATTCCTACATTCATACAGTGTCCTAATCATGAAGTAAGATCCGAGACAAGAATAATTTTTTGATTGAAATATTTGTAATGGAGTAGTGGTCAGCAGAGAACTTTAAACATTAAGTCTTAATTTTGCCAACGTGCATCCAATGGTTTGTTCAGCAACAACACTGACACAGAGATGAAAATTGGGGATATTAGGAGCTGGTAGTGGACAGGTTTGGTGACAGAGAGAACACGAGACATAAATCAGTTCAGGGTAAAAAACGATCTCGAGGTTGTGAACAGTTTTGTTTGCAGATGGTTGTGAGGTAGTGGTCAGCAATTCATGGATAATGAATGGAGACTGCAATTGAAATGGAAGATAACAGCTTCTTTCTCTGACAAACATAGATAACAGAAATTGCAACAAAGTTATAATTTGTTTGTGGGATTAATGAATGGACAGAGGTAGAGAACACCAACAATAGCGAGAATAGATTAGTAGCACACCCTCCACCACGCCCAGAATAATCATCAGCACTGCTGATATCCGATATTATAGAAATTCCTAATAGGGCGAAATCTTGAAAACACTTAAGGAAAATCGCCTCTCCATTGTTGTAATGTTCCAATCCGCAATTCTCACATTCAGATCTGTCCTCTCTCTGACTGCACAGCTGTTGATCTCTGTTACTGTTGGAGCTGATGCATCTGCAACTACAGTGGGATAGCACACTGAATTAAGCCCCTCACCAATAGGAGAGGGAAACCTTCCAGTGACACAGTTACATTGCATGGAGACTGACATTAATCACAATC
The DNA here is from genome assembly GCF_037043375.1 of Chiloscyllium plagiosum. NCBI lineage: Eukaryota > Metazoa > Chordata > Chondrichthyes > Orectolobiformes > Hemiscylliidae > Chiloscyllium > Chiloscyllium plagiosum. Next base: position 43,618,564 of record NW_028270186.1, read on the forward strand.
ACTGAGCAAACAGTCCCAGCTTTCTATACAGGACATTCAGTTCACAATATAACTGGAGTGAACTACATGTTGACATTGTTTGCTATTGGTCAAATCTCCCATCACCAATTGCTCTAGTGAAGTCAGTTGTGAGGGAGAATGATGGATGCTTTTCTGGTAGGCGAGCTGATTCTGTCTGTTGTCTGTTTACTGTGCTGTAACCATCTCTCCGCAAATCCATCCATCCCGCAAAAGAATCACAATCAGGATGATTTTACTGTTCTGATCTCTCCTCCACGGGACCAAACGCTAGCGAACAGAGTGTCACTGGGCACAGTTGCCCTGAACATAGACAGGAAGTGTGGACTTCTCTGAATGTTCCTCTTTGGAACTTCCATAGAGAATATACTTCAGCAATTAATTTATACAAATTGACAAGCTTCTAAGTGGAGTTTTATTTGCTGTAAAACAGTATTTATTTTACACATTTTGGCCTCAGACCAAAACCAAAGGTGATAATTACAATGAACTTATACATTAAGACTTATGAATTAATGAGTCAGGTTCGAATGAACATGACATTGGCTGCAAGATAAGGCGGAATGGGGGCAGTGGCTGCGGAGACTGCATGGGGAGTACAATGATATTCCCCAGTCACCATCACTCTTTCTGACAGACAGAATTAAATCTAATGCAAAACAGAGAAATAGCCAACATTAGGGAGATGTAATGCTGTATGACAATGAGATCTGAACAGGATAATTTTAAATGTAATACAATGAGAAATATTTAATATACACACCATTTAATCTTTGGGTATACAGATTGAGTAGAGTCACTGGACATGAAACATTAACTTTGATTTCTCTTCACAGGTACTGCCAGACCTGCTGAGCTTGACCTCTAAGATCTGTTTTTTTTTGTTTGACATTGATCTTATTGTTCATATCTGGCAGGATACTTACAATTAAAAGCAGACACGAATAACAAAATGTGAAGAGCTATGGGTACAATACAGAAGACTAACAGTGGAGATATAGTCATTCCAAACTGGAAGAGACAATGGGTGAGTTTCCCCCACTTGTGCTGTAAATAATTCTGTGATATGTAATCAAAGCCTTTGGAAAGGGGTAGACAAGCTAGTTCAATGAAGGATACAGAGTGATCCATCATCAATTATCTATTCCTAATATCTCATGAAATTTCAGCTGGCTCTGAAATGTCTTTTCAAACAAAGTGGAGTTCATGAGATTTACAGGATATTCAGAAAAATATTCTTTTTTTCCTTTGAATCTTAAAGAAGAAACAGATTTCGGCCCTAACACAGGTGTCACAGACACACCAATTATAAAAGGAACAGAAAAGGACGACATTGTCCATATATAACTAAATTCAGCATGTAACCCTGTCAAGAAACATGAAATATAGTGATACGGAATCATGAAATACAAACAGAAAAAGGTGGAGAAGCGCAACAGATGAGTAAGTATCTACAGAGAGAAACAGTTTAATATATCGAAAATGATGTGACACTGTTCTGAAAAAGTCATATTGGAATCAAAGGTTAATTCTGTGTATCTCTGCTGAGTTTCCACCTTTCAATTACTTTTTCTTTCTGAACTGTGACAAATCGACTGATCTGAACGATATTAGCAAAGCTGCTATATCTGTTGAATCTCGAGTAATTTGTTATGAACTTTAAATGAGAACTTACAAAGTTCCTACGTTTCACAGGGCTCTAAATATCGATGACGTATTGCATTGTGAGACCAAACCATTTTGAGACAGTGTCTTTTGCACAGGTACTTCTTGGATATTCTGTGAAGTGGTGACCCAGTCTACCTTTAGTTTCCCCAATGTAGGGCTGACCACAATGTGAGCAGCGAATGTAGTAGACCGGATTGTGGGAAATGTTTGTAGGATGCTGCTTCACTTGGGAGGTATATTTGGCTCCTTGTATAGTGAAGAGGGAGGAGGTATATGGGAAATGTAACACCTCCGGCAGGGGAAAGTGAAGTGGACCTGTGGTGGGGAGTGGGGGAGGTGGGAGAGGTGTTGGGAGTGAATGAAGAGTGGACCGTGTGTCCTGGAGGAACTGGCCCTTCAGAAGGCAGAAAAGAGAGAGGACGCAAATATGTGTCTGGTGGTGGCATCTCGCTGGAGGTGGGGGAAATGCGGACTGATGATCCTCTGCATGTGAATGCCGGTGGGATGGTAGGTAAGAACAAGGGGAACTCTAACGCTGTTGCAGGAGGGAAGAAAGAGGCTGAGGGTAGAAGTGTAGGAGATGGGTTGGAACTGGTTGAGGGCTATGTCGATAACAGTGCTGGGAATTCTCGGGTGAGGAATAAGGTGGACATTTCAGAGGCCATATTTTTGTAGACGACATCATCAGAAGCAATGCGGTGGAGATGGGGGAACTGGGAGAATGAAATGAAGTCTTTGCAGGAAACAGAGTGTGAGGATGTCTCCTCCAGGTAGCTGTGGGACTACCTGGGTTAATACTGAATATCAGTGACCGGTCTATCCCCAGAAATAGAAGCATAGATGTCGAGGAAAGGAAGGGAGGAGTCAGAGGTAGACCAGGTGAAAGTGAGGGAGGGTTGAAAATTGGAAACGTTAAACTTTTCCAATTCTGGACAAGAGAGAGTAGCAGCAGCGATGATAAAATCTACCTATCGGATAAAGAGTTGTGGATGGGGATGGAATAGAACTGGAACAAGGAATGGTCTACGTACCCCATGAAGGAACAGGTATAACTTGGGCCCAGGTGTGCATGGCAGGAGCAGGCTGAAGCAATGGGTCTGCCCAGGCAGTTCTGTTTGTGGATTTTCAGGAGGAGATAAAAGAGAACTCTGCTATCAGAGGACCATCAGCTGTGGGACTGTTAGGTGGGAATGAGTGTGTGTGTGCTTGCCGGGGTGGGGGTGGGGGCAAGTGCGTGGGAACCTCCAGATGAAATGTGGTCAGATTTAGTTAATAAAATAACCTGATGTGCCATTTTAGGGTTATGGACAAGCAGTTGATATGCGGAGGTATCTGAAAGCTGGCACTCAGCCTCTGAAATGTAGACGTCAGTCCACCAGACTCCAGCAGCACCATCCTTATCGGCACAGGCTGAGGAACATAGTCAGGGCTGGATCGAAGCATACAGCGTACAGTCTGTTCAGAGGGTGATAGGTTGGATAGGTGAGGGGGATACAGAGAATTTAAGACAACCAAACTCACATGCAGCATTCTCAATGAACAGATTGAGTTCAAGTAAACACCAGAGTAATGGGTCCATGTGAAGGGAGAGTGTTGGTGCTGGGCGAAGGGTCTATGGGATGGGGAGTGCACTCTTGCACAAAGAAATGGACACCGAGGAGAAGACGGTGGAAGAGGAGTTCAACATTATGTCATGCCTGGAATTCATTAAAGTGGGGGCACAGAGGGATAAAGATGAGACCTTTTCTGAGTACAGAACATTCAGCATTAGAGCGTGAACAGTTAGGAGGGATAGTGAATACACGACAGGAGGTGGGCTTGTGGGAGGGGATGGACTCAGATTGCAGGGCATGGGTGGGGTGGCAGGTTCCAGAGGCTCATAGGCATCACTAAGTGATTCCATCTTTTCGGCATCTTTTATCTGGTGAGCATGGCGAATGAGCTGGAGAATTAAGTAGAATTGGGGAATAGTGCAGACTTGAGCCAATGTGATGTGATGCTGTTGAACAGAGAAAATGTTGATCTCAGTGACAACGACACCGCACGACCAGACTTCAGAAAGTAAATGATTGAAAATAATCGGAATCATTATCTTATTGTAATGCTCTGATTTCATTGGGGTGACACTCATCCAACAAGGTCTTACGTTTCTGAGATGGTAGACCAAACTGTGAAAATAGAATGTATCTTGATGTTATTAATAAGACGAATCCATCCATGGTTTTGGAAGGCACTAGCAAAGGCAGAGTTCCCAATAGCTCTAGGGAAGGTTTCATTATTCATTCAGGAAATTACAAGCACAGAATTTCCTCTGATTCCCGTTGAGCGCAGTTGCCTGAGGGTCAATATGATACGTGAGTCAAATACTACTTTAATGGCAAGGGAAGTTACTCTGATTTCACCTCAACTGACATTGGAAAATCAGTTAAAATTCTAAAGAGAAAAAGGGTAGAACACGGCATATTTGAACAATGTGGCCACTGTTATCGCAACGTTTAAGGACAAACAGCTGCTTGGATTTCTGATTCTGAGGAGAGGTTTATCCTATTTGGGATGAGGTTGTTTGGTTAAGCGCTGTGACAGAGAGACAGAAAAATGTTCCACGCTCTATGGGGAAAAAAACACCCTATTCACGGTGCATTGGACAATGACAGACATACACTATTGTCTGTTCCTATTGGTCATTGATCATCCCAATATCATAATTCACTGATGACCAATAGTAGCACAGAAGCCAGCAGCTCCCAGCACCCCAGTGGAAAGCAAAAAGGGTAAGGGATGACCAGTGGAAGTGGGAGTAACTAAGGAACTGGTGTAACTTACAGTGGGAGTGGCAGTAGAAGGGTGTGAAGAGATATCATCAGTGGAAGTGTATGTGGCAGCAGAAGGGGTAATGCAAGGGTAGTAGGAGTGTAAAGAGAGAATAGGAAAGGGAGGAAGAATGGCTAATGAAGTTTTAGTGACTGGGAAAAGATTGTTTTTGGAAAGGTGAGGTTGGGTGAAAACCACCACTGTTCAGGAAAATTGGAAATGATTCGATTGAAAATTAAGATTTGATGCCCTTCTTTTTCTATCATTTTATTCTTTATCAGATTGTACATTCACTCTGTAGTTTTGTATCTCCATAAACGCATGTGACTTTTTTTTTCTCCCCGGTGTTGTGTCTCAACATTTCTGAATTTTTTAACAGTATGTATTTGCTCCCAATTCAAGGTAGACATGAGAATATGATTTAATATCCTGTAGTCCATAACATAGAATTTAATTGAATATTTATCCTCATGACATGAGCTGATTCAAGCAATGAGTCTGTGTCCATCCTGCAGATTAAAAATGTCTTCAGTTCTGACTACTGTTACAAAGCACAGTGCCACACAAAAGGCTAATGTTCCAATGCAAGTTGTCAAACCGTAGTTCATCCTAAATTAGTTACAAGCTTTATGAATATGACATGCTGAGGGACAGAGTGTAAAAGGTGAATTTAACTTTGTGTCGAAAATGGTATTTGCAGCACACTCATAATAGGTGTTAACTACATCAATCTGTAAATTCCCCAAAATAAGAACAACAAGAGACTGGAATTCTTAATTATGCTTATGTGAATAACATGTGGAGAACAGGAAGGAAATCAAGGTGTGTTTGTGATATTCATAAATAATGATGGTGAGAATGTGGAAGATGGATGGCAGTGGAATGGTAACTAATGTTGGGGATGACACAAAGATTAGCTGGGTGCTTCACAGTGAGGAGGAGAGGGTTAGGCTACAGGACGATATAAACAAATGTTTTCTATATCCAGATTAATGGCCGATGAAGTTTAACACTGATAAATGTGAGATGATTCATATCAGAATTAACAAGAAAAGTGAGTACTCAAATTTTGAAGGGTGAGGGTTAAACTTGCTCCTTTTTTCTTTGCAGCAGGGAAGGTTGAGGAGGGAACCTGGTAGAGGTGTACAAGAGCATAAGGGGTATGGAGAGGATGAACAGACAGCAGCTGTTTCCTTTACTCGAAGGGTCAAAAACAAAGGGCAACATACTTAAAGTGAAAGGCAGGGGATTGAGAGAGGATTTGTGGAGTCTGTATTGAACTGAGCGGGTGGCACAAACATAGAATATAAAATATATAATATGTGTGGAAACAGGCCCTTCGGCCCAACAAATCCACACTGACCCTCCAAAGAGTAACCAACCAAACACGTCTCTCCTATATTTACCCCTGACTAATGCACCTAACCTACACATCCCTGAACACATTCGGCAATTTAGCATGGCCAATTCACTTAACCTGCACATCTTTGGATTGTGGGTGGAAACCGGAGTACCTGGACGAAACCCACGCGGACACGGGGAGAATGTGCAAAATCCATACAGGCAGTCACCCGAGGCTGGAATCAAACTTGGGTCCCCAGCGCACTAAGGCAAAAGTGCTAACCACTAAGCTGCCGTTCTGCCCGTGGTGACATGTGTCTGGAATGCATTTCATAGACGGGTGATTGATCAGGTAATCTCACAAACATTTTAAAAAAGCCTTTGATATGCACTTGTTGGTGCAGGCTCGTAATTTCATTCATTTGTTCTATGTGGTGGCAGCCACGAACACGCAGTTATATTCTGAAGCAATAGCTAATGGCAGTTCCTAGTTTGTCCCATTGGCTGTACACAGTAAGTGAGCCTCCAGTGAAGTGCTGGTGTTATCTCCCACTTTGTATTTAAATGTTTCAGTTTCCTTGAGTAGTTGATGTAACTTCCTTTGTCGATGATGTCATTTCTGGCCCTTTTTCTCAGAGGATGGTCGATGGAGTCAAAATTGATATGTTTGTTGATGGAGTTCCGGTTGGGATGCCATGTGTCTAGGAATTCATGTGCTTGTCTCTGTTTGGCCTGTCCTAGAATGGATATGCAGACCTAGTCAAAGTGGCGTACTTACTCATCAGTACGTAAGAAATTAGTGTTGGATCATGTATTTTGAAGTTAGTTGATGTTCATATATCCTGGCGACTAGTTTTCTGCTTGAGTAGAAAAAGAATACTGTATTACAGCATCAAGGAATTCTAATTTCAAGGTTGTCAGCAAAAGAGCCAGGAGTGAAATAAGGAAAAACGTCTTTATTTACGAATTGGAATTGACTGGCTGGGAAAATTGTGGATGAAGATTCAAAAGAGAACTATATATATATTTGGAAATTAGGAATTTAACGGGCAACAGAGAGAGGGCTGGCAAATGGGGGTGCTTTAGAGACATTTTTGGAGCTGATTCATACATAATGGCCAATGGCCTCCTCGTGTACTTTAAAGTTTTGTACTCTATCATGTGCCAGCTGTGAATAAAAGTCAGTATCCAATTATTTCACTGTGTAAATGCTCAAAAATATCTGATTATTTGGTGTAGCATAAGCATTTAAAATGCAAGTATTGCAAGGTCAGCATCATTATGAAGTCTAATTATTACTCAGAACATGAATATTTTACATGTTGTATTCCAATTACTAAAACAAATATATCATTGCTTTGTCACAAAACTCTTTGGAAAGCTCTGACTTTTCACTGACACGATATTATGTTCGTTGCTTTGTTTCAGTCTCCACATTTCATATTAAACATCATTCATTCTAAAAATTGGAAGTTTTTAAATTATTATTCACTAAAATTTGATAACACAAATAATTTATTTAGTTTAATATTAACAGTCCATGTTGAATTATTGCCATTTTTAAATTGCTGGCAATTAGCTGAAGATCGTACATTTCAGTGAGAAATTAAACTGGTTGTTTATATATAAATGTATACGAACACTAATTTTATTTCTATGTTCAATCGTTTGCTCACTCAGAACATGTGATCATTCAGAAGCCAACCACTTTAAAAATATTGGAGTGGCAAAACATTGTTTTGAATCCTGACATTGAATATCTAATTCTGATCACCACAAGAGTTATGTTCTTTCTTGGATAAAATAAAATATACGTGTTTTATTGCTGTGTTAGAAAATCTTGACATGAGTTAATAATTTAGTTCATTAAATATAGAATCAACATAATTGATTTAAGAGATTATAGTTCAGTTGAATAATTATCGTTCACGTCTCTTTTTTTGCCCAATTCATGAAATATAGTAATCATCCGATTATTGTTCGGGTCAGTAAACTCAACACCTTGCAATGAGCTACGCTGAAAATTGCTTCCAATAGATCTGAAATCATTTACAGTGTTATTGGACCTCACAGCTGCCTGTGATACAGAGAGACACAGTGGCCTGTTCCACAATCTGTGCATAGAGCTTCTAACCTGGTTCAGAGCAGTCAGTCAAACATTACTTCAAAACAAACAATTTGGAATTCACCTTTGGCAGGGGGAGAACCCGCCAACAGACTATCACTGGTCTCAGTGTAGGTACAAATGTTGTCCAGGTTAAATACTAATGGCTGACCAGCAACCAAGTTTCAAAATTCATCTTCAGTCAGAGCCTGGCCTAGAGAGCACACGTGTTGACATGGAGAGCCAGAATCACACCATACAAGTTATGTATGGTGATGGAATCTGATCTGCCTCCCAGACTCCATACATCTGCACCCCGGATCAGTCACGGGTGAAGACGTTAACAAGTTGACAATCTATTGCAGTGCCTTGTGTCTCACAAACAAACCTTTAAATCCATATCCAATAAATGTTACCTTCACATTCTTCAATATCAAAATAAAATTGTACATCTCTGTGAATGGTCAGAGATTACTACATGGGTCACACAGTAGAATTTATGTGAAGTAACCATCAGCAAACGGCAATCCAAAAATCACATTAATAACTGAACTTGGCGAATTCTGTCTGTTAAGTAACCACACATATTATACTGGCTTTCAGGTGACTGTAACAATGCACACCATAACTGGAGGTTTTGGCCTTACACCCTCCAAAGCTTCCTGATCTCACACACATCATTGCCTCACACATTCAACAATTGATGAGAATCCACAAGCTGGGTGAAACTGGAAACATAGAACAGTGCAGTTCAGTGCAGCATTGTGCAGGCCCTTCGGCCTTTGACTTTCTGTCGACTTTTTACCCTATTCTAAGATCAGACTAACCTACATACCTTTCATTATACTATCATTCATGTGCCTTTCCAATTAAATATCCCTAGTATAGCTGACTTTACTACAACTGCGAGCTCTTCATTGCACACACACACACCACTCTCTGTGTAAATAACCTACCGCTAACATCTTCCTTAAACATTCCTCCAACTGCCTTAAAATCATACTCTCTCGAGACCAATTTTCACCCTGGCAGAGAGTCTCTGGCTATCCACTCTATCTATGCCTCTCATCATCTTGAACACCCCTGTCAAGTCACTTTACATTCTTCTTCGTTCCAATGAGGAAAACACTCTAGCTCCCTCAAATTTTCTTTGTAAGACATGCCCTCCAGTCCAGGCAGCATCTTGATAATTCTCCTCAGCACCCTCACCAAAGCTTCCATATCTTTCCTATAACGAGGTAACCAGAAATGATCACAATATTCTAAGTGTGGTCTCACCACGGCTCCATAGAGTTTCAGCATAACCTCGCAGCTCTTAAACTCAATCCCTCGGCTAAGGAACACATCAAACACCTTCTTAACAACCTTATAAACCTGGGTAGCAACTTTGTGGGAGCTATGCCATGGATCATATGATCCCCCGTTCCTCCACAATGTAAGAATCCTGCCTTTAACCTTGTTTTCTGCATTCAAATTCGACCTTCCAAAATGAATCGTATCCCACTTTTCCATACTGGACATCATCTGCCACTTAGCAGCTGAGTCCTGCATCCTGTCAATGTCCTGTTGCAAACTACAACAGCCCTCCACACTATCCACAGTTCCACCAAACTGTGTTACATCATCCATCGTACGAACCTAACCTTCCACTTCTTCATCCTATTCATTTAGGATATTCATTTATCAAAATCACAAACAGCAGAGGTCCCATACGGAACACCACTGCTCACCTAGTTCCACACTGAATACTTCTCATTTACCACAACCCTCTGTCTTCTATGTGCTAGCCAATTCTGTATCCAGACAAATAGGTGTCCCTGTATGCCATGCCTCCTTACTTTCTGAATGAAACTGCCAGGGGGAAGCTAATCAAGCACCTTGTTAAAATCCATGCACTCAGCATTCACTGGTCTACCTTCTTCGGTGTGCTTAATCCTATCCTCAAAGAATCCAATCAGAGTTTTGAGGTATGACCAGCCCCTCACAAAGCCATGCTGACTATTCCTAATCAAACTGTGATTTTTCAGAATCCCCTCCAATAATTCGCCCAATACTGAAGTAAGACTGACTGGTCTGTCATTCTCAGGAAAATCCCTGTTTCCTTGCCTGAACAAGGGACTAACATTTGCCACCCTCCAATCATCCGACGCTACTCAAATGGAGACTGAAGACGCAAAGACCATCGCCAAAGACACAGAAATCTATTCACTCTCTTCCTATCGTAACCTAAGGTGTTTCCCTTCTTGCCGAGGAATTTATCTATCTTTATGTTTGTACTTCAATCAGTCTGTATTTCACCTCAACTTGTTTACTCACTGTCCAAACAACTGATTGACTGCTTTCCTTTACAGGGCTCTGTACAGTGCTGCCTTCCTGAGCAAGTATGGTTCCCAATATCGTGTATATTATGGAATGGAAAACATGGGAAGCTTTGACTCAGCTGTTCCTCAGATGCAGCCTGACTGGCTGTGCTTTTCCAGCGCCACAATTTTCGACTGTGATCACCAGGATCTGCAGTCCTCACTTTCTCCATTAGTGAGGGCTGTCCCCTCTGCACACTGAGCAGGGAACTAATCAGCAGAAACTCGTTGTATCTGGAGCTGAAAGTTCAGTTCTGGAAAGTTGCATTTGATGAACACATTTATGAAAAACGAAATTAAAATTTAACAAATATTCATTCAGTCCCAGAGTTACAGTTTTGGTTCATGAATTGGACAGGTTGATAACGAGCAATGAATGACTGAAGAACTCCGAGATACAGAGAATTCCGGTGATATATTCCAGGTTGGATGTGCTTTACCTTAATGCTGGTAATATTATCAGACAGACAGATATGATAAGGAAACGAGGTGACATGTGGAAGTGTGACATTTTTTGCCATTACAGAGATGTGTTTGAGGGAGGTCGGGGCTGACAACTCAATATTCTGTGGTACCAGAGCTATAGACAGGATAGCAGAGAGGGTAAAAGAGGATATAGTGTTGCCTTATTAATTACGGAGTCAGTTACTGGCGTAAGAAGGGACGATATCTTAAAAGGATCTTCTAATGAGTTTTGGTGGTTAGAGCTCAGGATCAAAACCATGGCAGAAACACTGCTAGAGATATATTATATACCCCCTGATAAAGGAAACTACGCGAGCAGGTATATAATCAAGTTATTGAAGTGTGTAAAAACAATAATGGGATCTTTATATTCAGGCATTTCAATTCCAAACATTCATTAGGGCAGTGATAACGTTTTAAGAGAGGGCAGGTGTTTTGAAATTTATTCCAGAGAGCTTCTTATATCAACATAGAGCAGATACAACAATGGGCAGTGTAGTGCTGGGCCTCACTGTGGGGAACGAAGCCAGTCAGAAAATATCACACATTTTGACTTTGCTCAGAAAAAGACCCCAAAAATGTTCGAAAAATAAGAGCTTTTTGCATTGGGGAGACAGATTTTATGTAATCAAATGACCGGATGTGGGCAAAGTGCAATTGCTTCTGGGTGAAACTGTAGCAGAACAAGTTGGGGCGGGGTTTGGGGATCATTTGATTAAAATTGAATTGATGACAGTGTCAGCCCAGCATGTTACACCGAAGATAAAATTTAGGAACACACACCCAGACAACCTCAGATGTCGACACGAATTCCGAACAGGATGAGAAAGGAAAGAGAAGCTTAAAGCAGGTACCAATTGAGCAGGTCAATGAAGGTCCTAGTTGAAACTTTATTGCTGGAACAGCACAGCAGGTCAGGCAGCATCCAGGGAACAGGAGATTCGACGTTTCGGGCACAGGCCCTTCTTCAGGAATGAAGAAGGGCCTGTGCCCGAAACGTCGAATCTCCTGTTCCCTGGATGCTGCCTGACCTGCTGTGCTGTTACAGCAATAAAGTTTCAACTTTGATCTCCAGCATCTGCAGACCTCACTTTCTCAATGAAGGTCCTAAAAGAATATAGAAAGCGTAGGGCTAAACTGAAAAAATAAGTGGAAGAGCAGAAGGAGGGGTGATAAAACTTTAGCGGGTAAGACTAGCAAGAATCCAAAGTCATTTTTGTTGGTTTATTAAGGGGAAGAGGATAACGCGGGAAAGAATGGGAGTATGAGGGACGAAAGGGACAGCCTGTTCACAGAGACAGAGAATATGTTAAACACATCCTACGAATCGGTCTTCAGTTTGGAGAAGCAGTTCCTGGATTCAGGGAGAGTTGCCGTTTGACCCTTAAGCAAATTGGTACAGGAGCTGAGGAAGAGTTGGAATTTTGTGCAAGATCGAGTGGGCAAATCACCAGATTAAAGACCAAGTCTCACATCAGTGAAAGGTAAACAATTGTAGAAAATTCAGAGGGCTGTTGAGGCTGGATCATTAAATATCTTCAAGGCTGAGACAGACAGATTTTTATACAAGTGTTATAGGAAATCACAGGAAAGTGGAATAGGGGATTAACAAAATAAATATAACCTAATTGAAGGAAAAGAAGACTCAGTGAGCGGATAGACATATTGTTGTCCCTATGTCTAATGGTGTTCTTTTCCAATAGCCCTGTATTCACAAGAACATCAAACTCTCACTATGGAGTGAGACAGTGTTTGGAATGCAATCGAGGGATTCAAGGAATTCATAAACGCGATACTAATATACAGAAAGTACAAGAGGACTGCGATAACACGGATTGCCTGTCGGGGTGAGGATTTGCATCGACACAGTCACCACTACCAGAAGGAAGACCTCAGCAAGACACCCTCCAAGGTCAAGCAGCGACCTGCACTGAGAAGCAGGTAGTCAGGGGCCAGGTGTAAAGGAGTGCTGAAGCCCTAAACACTACATCACTGTCGTGTCTCGTTCCTTCCCTGACCAAACTTAAATGTGGAGGGGTAGAGAGACATGCCGTTGGTAGATGAGTAAGCAGGAAGTCTTTGACACGAGAGGTTTGGACAGCTCCAGCTCAGCAAAATGTACAGGTAAACTCAAATAAAGTCCTTTTACCTTTATTATTACAGCAGTCGAGATGGCATTTAGGGGCAGTCGCACGCTCCTCTTCTGAGATGTGGTAGCTCTGGGAGAATTCCACCGGCCCTGATGGCTCCACGTGTGGGCACTGCACAGTGCTTCAGCTCCTGGGAGACCGTGTTAGGGAGAGATGCTTGGCGGCACGGTGGCTCATGGGTTAGCACTGCTACCTCAGAGCACCAGCGACCAGGGTTCAAATCCTGCCTCAGGCAACTGTCTGTGTGGAGTTTGCACATTCTCCCCGTGTCTGCATGGGTTTTCTCCGGATGCTCCGGTTTCCTCCCACAGTCCAAAGATGTGCAGGTCAGGTGAATTGGTCATGCTAAATGACCAGTAGTTTTGCGTGTACGGGGGTGGGTCTGGGTGGGCTGCTCTTCTGTGGGTCGGTGCGGACTGTTGGACCGAAGGGTAATCTAATCTCGGATGCGCTCAGGGTCATCCAAGATACTGGCAAATTCATAGACATGCCCCTAGTTATGTTTTTTTAATGACTGTAATATTCCAGTCCAACGTTTATCGTCCTGAGTTCATTAGCCTTACATTTCAGTTCTGTTTTATTTAAATAAACACAATTTAATCCAACAGGCGTTACTTGCTTCCTGTCATGTTACAGGCAGAGAGTAGATGGGTGACCACCAGGAATAGCAAAGGGAGTAGGCAGGTAGTTCAGGAATCCCCTGTGGCCATTCCCCTCGAAAGAAAGTAGACCATTTTGGATTGTTGGGGACGATGTCCGTTCAGGGGAAAGCAGCAGTAGCCAGGTTTGTGGTACTATCACTGGCTCTGGGGCACAGCGGGAAAGGGAAAGGTAAACAGGACGTTAAAGATAGGAGGGCCGATTGTTAGTGGAACTGATTGGAGATTCTGTGGTCGCAAACGGGAATCTAGGATGGTGCGTTACCTCCCAGGTGCTAGGGTCCAGGATGTCTCCAAGTGGCTGCAGAACATTCTCAATGGGGAGGGTGAGCAGCCAGAAATCATTATGCACGTTGGCACAAATAATATCCGTAGAAATTGGGACGATGTCTTGCAGCGTGATTACAGAGAGCTAGGAGAAACATTTTAAAAACAAACCTTGACAGTGATAATCTCCTGAGAGGGAGATTATAGTCCGAAACATGCACTGGAGGGGAAATCAATATCTTGGCGGCCAGTTTTGCTTGGGTTACAAGGGAGGGTTTAAACTAGAATGGCAGATGGTCGTATCCTCAAGAGCAGGGAGGCAAGTGGAAGGAGATACAGTAATCAGAAATAGGAAGGTTAGGCTGGAAAACGACAGAGAGAAAGCAATGCATTTTGGATTAAATGGCATCTGTTTCAATGCAAGAGGGCTGACAGGTAAGGCCGATGAACTCAGGGCGTGGATATGTAGGTGGGACTGGGATATTATATCCATTACAGAAACATGGCTAAGTGATGGATAGGACTGACAGCTTAATGTGCTAGGGAACAAGTGCTTTAGGTGAGACAGAGATGGTGGAAGGAGGGGAGGGGGAGTTGCATTTCTGATTAAGGGGAGTACCACAGCAGTAATTAGAGATAAAATAACTCACGGACCATCCAGTGAGGATTTGAAGGTGGAGTTAAGAAATAGGAATGGAATGGTGAGGTGCTTGAGGTTGTAATATAGGCCCCCAACGAGTCAACAGGCATGAGAGTAACAAACATGCAGGGAGACAGGGGAGACCTGCGGGAGCAATAGGGTTATCATAATAGGGGATTTTAATTTTTCTAATACAGACTGAAACGGCCAGAGCATAAAGAGGTTTGATGACATGGGATCTCTTAAATGCGTCAGGAAAGTTTCCTCAATCAGTATATAGAGTGTCCTACTCGGGAAGGGGCAAAACTCGAAATTTTCTTAGTAAATAGGGCATGACAGATGTCTGAGTTGATAGTAGGGGAGCACTTTGGGACCAGTAACCACAGTTCTATTAATTTTCAAATAGTTATGGGGAAGGACAAAACTGGTCCTCAGATTCATGTTCGAACTTGGGGCGTGGCTCAGGTCCAGGCAGCTGGGATCAAGGGAATCCCTGGAGATATATAAGAGATACAGGAGTTTACTGAAGAAGGAAATCAGTAGGGTGAAAAGGGGGCAAGAAAGAGCCTTGGCGGAGAAGATTAGGATGAATCCAAAAAGGTACTTTAAATATTTTAAAAGAAAAAGCAATAATTGGAGAGAAAATAGGACCCCTCGAAAACCAATGTGGATAAGTATGTGTGGAACAATAAGAGATGGGTGAAGTCCTCAACGAATATTTCTACTCTATGTTTACCGAGGAGAAAGAAATAGACTCATTGAGATGTACAGCATGGAAACAGACCCTTCGGTCCAACCTTTCCATGCCGACCAGATATCCCAACCCAATCTAGTCCCACCTGCCAGCACCCGGCCCATTCATATACCCATCCAAATGCCTCTTAAATGTTGCAATTGTACCAGCCTCCACCACTTCCTCTGGCAGCATATTCTATATACATACCACCCTCTGCGTGAAAACGTTGCCCCTTAGGTATCTTCTATATCTTGCCCCTCTCACCCTAAACCTATGCCCTCTAGTTCTGGACTCCCCGACCCCAGGGAAAAGACTTTGCCTATTTATCCGATCCATTCCTCTCATAACTTTGTAATTTGCGGGGACCCTGGCCTATAATGTTGATCATCATTGACCACAGCTGACGTCCCGGAAGACTGGAGGATAGCAAATGTTGTACCCTTATTCAAGGAGAACTGCACAAAAAAGCCCTGGAACTTCAGATCAGTAGGTTTAACATCTGTAGTAGGTAAGTTAATTGAGAAGGCTCTGAGGGATAAGATGCACATGCATTTAGAAAGACAGGCTTTGATTTGGGAATAGTAACTGTGGCTTTGTGAGAGGAAGTTTGTGCTTGACAATTTTCTTAAAGTAATTGGATGATGTGACCAGGAAGATTGACCTCGGTGGAGCAGTAGACGTCAAAACATGTGGTGTTGGAAAAGCACAGTAGGACAGGCAGCATTCGAGGGGCAGGAGATCTTCACCAGGAACGCCCAAAACATCGAATCTCCTGTTCCTCTGATGCTGCCTGACCTGTTGTGTATTTCCATTGCCAAACGTTTCGACACTGATCTCTAGCATCTGCCGTGCTCACTTTCTCCAAGGGCAGTTGATTTAGTCAATATGGATTTCAGTTGCACCATAACAGAATGAAGCTTTTCAGCCCCTGGAGCCTGATATACAATTATAGGATGAAGCCAATAAACCCCTAGGGCCTATATAACTGTAACCAGATCATGCAGCACTAGTATCCAGTTACACAGCAACAGGATCAGTCTATTCAGTTACTTGAAGTCAGTAACACAGGAAATGGAAGAGGCCACAAAGTGACTGGACTATGGGGTATACTGGAATAAAACCAGGCTACATAGCCCCTCAGACCTGCCCTTCCATTCAGTAAGTCAGGGCTGATCTGCACTCGGCCGCAATTTCTCTTTTATGCACAATTCTTTGTAGCCCTCGACTCTCTGACGGGACAAAATCCACTGACACCCACTCGCGCCCCCCAAACATTTCATTGATTTGGCCTCCCCACTGTCTGGTCCCAACCATCACTACTTCCTGAGAGAAGGAAACACTCCCCACACATATACTTTGGCCTATTGACATGGATAGAAGATACGAACACAGCGTAAAGTGACTGGCCCTGATATCATGGCAGTATTTGATTGAGCAAGATGTCAAGGAGACTGAACAAAATTTAACTTGATGGTAATCAGTTGTTAACTCCCTACTGGTTGAATCATTCAGAACACAATGGGGCTGGTGGACATCAATCCTCCCAGTCCCTGGATATCCCTTTGGACAATCCTCAGGGTAGCTCCTTCGGCACAAACATCTTCAGCTGCTTCATCAATGTCTTTCCCTCTGTCATACGATCAGTGGTGGGGATGTTCTGTGAAGATTATACAATGTTCAGAACAAAGAGTCACCTCCTAAGCTACTCAAGAGTCAAATCTGGACAACATTCAAGCTGGTGTTGTTAATGTACAAGTAACATGAATCAAAAGCACTGCTGGACACTAAATATTTCCACGGTTAAAAGAAAGAGGAACTCCTTCAACAACTCTAGCTGGTTTCACAGTAATATAAGAAAGCCATTCAGCCCATCTGATCTGTTGGATAACAAGAGGCACAATGCGTTCACTCATTCCTGCGTATTACACAAGGAGACAATTTTTAAAAAGTAGGTGTTTGAATCCAAAAGACACACGCAGGAAACTGGAGGAACAGAATAAGCAAGGCAGCATCAAGATGTTGAGAAGTGAACGCCTTGGATATAACCCTTTGTCAGGACTGTGGGTGGGAGAAAGGGGGTCTATAGATAAAGGGGTGGGTGAGGGATGAGGAGGCAGAGTGGCGAGTTGAGGGATAAGTGAACACAGGTAAAAGGTATCAGCGGTTTGGTGATGGGAGGGCTGAATCCAGTTGGTAGCTGGACAAAAGTATGCTCAGAGGAATGGAAGGGAGGAGAGGGCCTGGAAATGGAGGTGATTTGAAATTAGAGAAATCAATATTGATTCCCAGGAGGTTAGGCTGCACAGGTGACAGATGAGATCTTGTTTCTCGAAATTATGGTTTGGTTCATTGTGGCAATGGAGGAGGCCAAGGTTGGCCATGTCGGAAAGTGATTGCGAAAGAGAATTGAAATAGGAAGTGACTGGGAGGTCTTCCATTCCACCTAACGACCCTACCTTCCAGCTCCCAACCAGATTCATCCCTCCCAACGCCCAACCAGGTTTCATGCACCACTTGTGTCCACATATCCATAACTTACCATCCCCCGATCTCCCCAATCCAACCACTCCCTTCCCTCTTTATCTGCAGCTCCCCTTACCCCCCAACCCAGTTCTGAAGGATATTTACTCCTGAAATGTTGACTTTCCCAGTTCATGATGCTGCCTGGCTTGCAGTGTTCTTTCAGCCTTCCGTTTGTCTCCTATAACTCAGGAAGATCGAGCCTAGTCAGCACAACGGGCTGGTAGGCAGGAACCACGGTTTTCCCACTGAAGTCCTTGAATGCCTTCCCTCTGGCCAGGAGGAAGACTTTCAGTCCCTCGAGAAACTGACACATGAACAGAAGAGGCCATTCAGACCCTCCAAACTGTTATACTGAAACAGGAGGATGTCATTGTTGCTGCAACACTACAAACCAATGAGGCATGGACTGCACTGACAGACTGCTCCATGTTGCTCCTCCTGGCTCCATTGCTAATTGTACTCACGTGTTATGTTAACGTGGTTTGCTGACCATGAGGAGGGAAAGTGATTGGTTTGTACCAATTCCCAAGGAGGGATCGTCCATCTCCGAGATGTTATGGACTCGGCTAGACTACTTAAAATATTTTTAAGCAGGTAGCCCAGCGCATGCCTTTGCAATTTGTTTCGGTAAGTGTACAATGAAAATTACCCGGAGTAATTTAGTTAGGTTGACTATTAGATTTTAAAACAGACAAAGACTTTATTCATAAAATTACACACTGAAACACAAAGAACAGAATAAATAATTATGACAGAATTCAACCTATTCATTTGTAATGAACGCTCCTACTCATTTATTCTGCTGATTACTTGCTAAGCCATAGAGTCATAGAGATGCACAGCATGGAAACAGGTCCTTCGGTCCGACCCGTCCATGCCGACCAGATATCCCATCCCAATCTAGTCCCACCTGCCAGTACCCGACTGCTCTGTATGAATTCTGTTAGTGCCCCATGATCAAGGACATCCAGCTCCTTTTCACCAAGAGGACTTCCCATCATCTCGCCTTCTCATAAATATAAAATGCGAAGGATGGCATTTTTTGCCAATCAATTATTTGCCTTATGAAGCAAAGTCACACCAACCACAGCATCACTGTTGCCATTGGAGTTGATGAGAGATACTGAGGAGGCGATGATCTAGCTGTATTGTCTCCGAATATTAATCCAGGGAATCAGGTAATGACCCAGACACCGGATCCGAATCCCACAAAGGCAAATGTTGGGAATTGAATTCAATAAAATATCAGGAATTAAGAATCAAATGGAACAATGAAACCATTGTTGATTGTTCTACCTGGCACCCGCATGCCCTTCAGGAAAGGAAATCTACAATCTTCAGCTGATCGGGCTTACATGTAACTCCAGACACACAGCAATGTGGTTAACTCTCAATTGCAATTTGAAATAGCCAAGCCAGCCACTCAGTTATATCAGAAATTCAAAGCCTCAAAGAAATTAAACCGCATGGACCTCAGCACTGAATACTTACAGCCCATGGACTGCAGTGGGTCAGGAAGGCAGCTCACCAAAACTTTCTCAAGGACAATGAGGAAAGGGAATTAAATGTTGGCCCAGCATCCCATTCATGAATAAAGGAAGATGATCCCACTCAGGGAAGAGAGAAAAACAGACATAAATAACTTTAAACAGGAACTTTGACATATACCTTACATGTTCATATTTATCAGTAATATGGGAACAGGAGAAACATAAGTAAGGTTTAATTTCATATTTTATTTCCATCCCAGCTGATCATCAACAATCCCTTTGTTTGCTTCTTTCTCTCTATCTCTGTCTTTCTCCATCTATTCAACTCAGTCCTTCTCCCCTTCATAACAGATGTCGGTGTCACCAACATCAATCACGCTATTTCCCAACTGTGTTCAGTTCTGATGTACGGTCATTAGAATCGAATTGCCAATTCTATTTTTCTCTCGACTCGATGTGGCAGATGGGCTGCCACACCTGCTCAGTTTGTCTGGCACTTTCTCGTTCGTTATTGTTTCTGATCTGTTGCATCATTCTTTGCTTTCTTTAACCTTTAATTTTTTTATTACTTGGAATGTCTGCATCGCTGACAGGGGCAGAATTTTCTGGATTAGTGATGCTCGAAGAGCACAGCAGTTCAGGCAGCATCCGAGGACAGGCAAAATCGACGTTTCAGGCAAAAGCCCTTCATCAGGAATAAAGGCAGAGAGCCTGAAGCGTGGAGAGATAAACTAGAGGAGGGTGGGGCTGGTGAGAGAGGAGCATCGAGTACAATAGGTCAGTGGGGGAGGAGATGAAGGTGATAGGTCATGGAGGAGAGGGTGGAGTGGATAGGTGGAAAGGAGCTGGGCAGGTCGAGAAAGTCTGGACAAGTCAAGGAGGCAGTATTTGTTGACCTAATCAAATGTCATTTACTGCGAGGTCATTCTTTCAGGCAGTACAGAACCAAGCACATTGCTGTGGGTCTCACATCAATCTTAAGCCAGACCAGATAATAACACAAGATCTATTTACCAAAGGACCTCAGTGAAATAGATAAACGTATGGACAAAATGCTGGAAGTGTTATGGTTGTTATTTCCAATTCCTGCCTTTTGTATTTACTTTCTGACATCGTCTGTGGTAGGATGTGGAACAGTGTCTTTCTGTGTAATAACCTGTGCATCTGAATTACATTTCTTCCGACATTATTGCTCTGAGAGACTGTTCGTGTCATTAAGTTATTTTAGAGACAAGAACAAAGTTGTGATCGAAATATTTGCAACTGAAAGAGTGCTTAGAGGAGAAGTGGAACCATAAACGTCTGAATTTTATCAAAGCATAGATAATGGTTTATTAAGCGTCAGTTTGAAGCCAAGATATAAACTCGGCATATAATCGAGCTGGTAGTGGATAGGTTTTGTGATGGATCGAATAACGAGACATAAATGAATTTCATTTATTTAAATTCGGTATTGTAGACAGTCTCGTTCTCCGATGTTCGTGAGGGTGGGGGTGTGGGCGGTTCTGAAATTTGTGGGTAATTAATGGAAGTTGCATTTGAAACTGAAGACAATAGTTTTCGTCTTTGTCAAATATAGATAACAGAAATAGCAACGAAGTTCGCCATGTTTGAAGAGATTAATAAATGGATAGAGATGAAGACACTTACCAGGAATACCAACAATAGCGAGGATAGGATAGTAACCCGCCTGGATAATCAGCAGTGCACCATTTATCCGATCTGATAATGTTGACCAAGACCAGGAAAAATAGAAAAGACCATCGGATAAACTCCTGTCCATTGTTGCAGCATTCCAGTCTAATGTTCTCAGATTCTGATCCATTAATGGCTCATTCCAGACTGTTCTCAGATGTTTAAATCTCCTTTTTCTGTCTCTGCAGCTGTGTCCCTTTGAGCGTCGGAGTTGATGCATCTGCTGCTACAATGGCATAAACCATTGCAAGAGGTCCCTTACTAATAGGAGACGGAAAACATCCAGTGACACAACTAGGATCCATGGAGACTGGCATCACTCACAGTCACTGAACAAACAGCTCCATTTAACCCCTTTCAGTATGGTTCCTTCAGTTCACAAAAACTACTGGACTGGGTTGAATGTTTGCACCGTTGGCTATTGGTCGCATCTCCCATCACCCATTGCTCTCGTGAAGTTAGTATTGAGGGAGAATGATGCATGTTTTCTTATCGCAGGCTAGATGATTCTGCTGCGTTGTCCGTTTGCAATACTGTAACCTGCTGAACCTCCCACCACCACCACCCTCAAAAACCACAATCTACATGCTGTTACCGTACAGATCTCTCCTCGACTAGATCAGGCACCAGCCAATATATTTACAGTGGATGTATATGCAGTCCAATGCATAGGAAATGTGAATTTGCCTGGGCATTCCTTTAATTGGTCTCATAAAGCAATTTTGTACATTCAACATTCAATGTGGTTCATCACTTTTTAAAATATAAACTCACAAACACCTTAACACACTTTATTAAGCAGAAGTTTCTTCACATTGTCCTCATGGTAGCATCATGCCAGGGTTTAGTCTGGTGAAACCCCTTTGCTGATTAAACCTGTACACAATACATCTAACAGTCTCTCAACAAAACACTACCATTGGGAAAGATACATTTACTCTGGTACTTTAATCATTTTGCATGAACAGCCACATATCATTTACTTCCTGCTGCGTAAAAATTCTGTTTGTGACTTATGGCCAAGCACATTCAGGTCTGTTTCAACAACAGCACTTCCCAACCTCTCACTATTTAATGAACATAAATGTGAATGATGATATTTGGTGTTCATTTCCGAAATATTTTAGATCTTGCGAAGAGCTATTGCCCAAACACTGATCCTTCTGATACCCCAAAGCCTTCACTCCAGATAATTATAATACTCTCTTCATTCTCTCGATTATCCAACTTTTAATATATTCGGTGGATTCCACATCTACCTAACATTCTCTATTCACCTGTATTCAACCATGACAAACGTCTGCTGAAAATTAAAATACTTAATTTCCACTGGTTCTCAATTGTCGATGTCACAACGGACAACCTCCACAATATCCAGCAGGTTTATCAAAGATCAAGATCATTTCCCCTTCCTGAGTCTAGATTGACTCGACTGAATCATGTCATTATTTTCCAAGTGTCGAGTTGTCACATTCCTTACAAAGGTTAAAATGTTTTTCTCACAGCTTACATCAAGCTAACCACTGTTTAGTTTGCTGTTTGCTCTCTCCGTCCTGTTTTAAACATTTAGGTTTACAATCGCTGCTTTCCAGTCCGGAGGATCCTTTCCAGAATCTAACCAGCTTTGAAGAATAATCAGTAATTCTTTCAGTAGCTTTGCTGCCACTCCTCAATACTCTGGGATGGAGCTCATCAGTTGCAGCAATATACCAACCTTAAATTCAATGAGGTTTTGAAAGACGTTCCTTTTATTAATTCTAATTTCCTGCTGTTTCCCATTTTCACCAGTCACTCTGTTCCCTTGTATTTCTGGAAGTGTCTTTCTGTACCTTCCTCAGGGAGATGGACACAATATATTGCTCTCAGGGGACAGATGGGTTCTGTCAGCCAGTGAATATATCGGAGGAGTGCATTCCGGTGATGATGGATATGTTACTCACTCCTGCCTGGAAAGTTCCAGAATGAATCCAGTTTAATTCATGGTGAGCATCAGCACAGTCCTGTCACTGGTATGTGAGGCTGCACAGTATACTGAAGGAGGGGCACAGCTCAGTGACCACCTCAATTTTGAAACAAACTGGCTTCATACCTGACACCTGGTCCAGCTTAGACAAATGTCCCGGGAAATCCCAGGAGAGATAATGCACTGTCCTGCACCTCCCTATTTATAGAGCTTCCCTTCTGTGGAGCCTCATCTCCATTTGTTTACCAAGGACCCAGACACTATGTAAATGCAGTGTATAGAGTGGGGTCACCAGACCCCGCAGCTGACAATACAAACCCGAGATAAGCATCGACAGAAACTCCACTAATTTTCCAATGACAGGAACAAATCAATTTCCCACACGGAACGTGCACGCGCTCAGTGTTGAAAATCATTTCCAATCCTGAGTTTCTCTTCCTGGATGAGAAAGCCGTTGCATCTCTGCACAGTCCAACAGTAAGAGTTCCTCTCTCCAAAGAAGCAGTTGACAATGTAACATTACCTTTCTCTATATCTCAGCAACTATAAGGGCAGCACCAGCATTGCTAATGGATTTGATCATCACACTCAGAGAAGAGAGATACAGGGAACCTAACTCACTTTAAACAGGGACAAATCTAAATGGACGCGACAATCAGGAATATGGGAAAACGGGGAAACGTGAGAATAACTTGCCATTCTGCTTTCCTTTCAGTTCATCATCAGCACTCCCTTTGTTCACTTTTCATTTCATTTTCTCTCTCTTTTACTGGCCATTTCTCCATCCATTCAATTTAAACATGGCCCCACCTCTCTCTCCAACCCAACCATCCATGATACAAGGATAAATAATATTATGTCCCAGTTTGCTTTCAGTTGTGAGGCAGGGTCTCTGGACTCAAACCGTTATCTGTATTTCTCCTGACAGAGGCTGCCATACCTTCGAGACTCTCCAACACTTGCAGACGCTGGAGAATTTTATTTTCGATCTCTAGCACTCATCGTTCCTTGTTTTAATTCACCTTTCATGCTGTTGTTTCTCCGAATGCCAGCATCACGGGCAAGGGCAGCATTTGTTGTCCATCACTAATTGTCTGTGACTACACGGCCATTAGTCAAGACAAAATGGAGCCAACAATGTTTTTGTGGGTCTGAAGTCACACTGAGTTCAGACTGGGTAATAATATTCAGCTTCTTTAGCAAAGATGATCAGTGAAATAATAAAAATAAATATTCACGGTTTCTGAGTGAAATTGCCTAGTCCGTATTCCCTAGTTCCTGCCAGAGAGAGATGGTGGGTAAATCAGTTTAACTACAAACAATCAAAAGGACTTTGGGGACAAAATCGAAAGGGAGATTGAGCGACAATTTCCAGTAAGATCACAGGATTCAGAATGCTGAAATGAAGACATTTCGACAGCATCCTGCAACATGAACCAGTATTCCTAGGAATGATAGGTGAAGGGGATATTGGCGTCAATAAAGATGAGCAAGAGTTTTAGATGAACATTTCTTCTGCAACTTTGTAACTGGGTGTGAGGTCAGCAGAGTTTTCGACTCATTGGGCTGAATCTAACAATAGTTTGTCTCAGTGACATTTTTATTGAGTGTGACAGAGGGATTGTCTGTACGAGACTGAACTAGTTTCATGGTGCTATCTTATCGAACTCACCTCATTAACTACCCACTCAATCTCATAGTGTTAGTCGCATTCAATGCCACCCCGATTCTCCAACCCAACATGGCTGGAGGGACTCACCATCGCACTGATGTCCCTGGCTATTCTATGATCACTGACACTGATGACACCTTTCAAAGGCCAATAGGCACACTGTTGTAATTCCTCAGTTTGGAGCCACCCTGCACAGTTGACCCCGAGTATGGCAGGTAAGGGGAACAAACGGTACAGTTTTAAAACAGTGGTAGAGAGGTCCTAGTGGATGGGCTAGAACGGGGGATCCATTCTTTTCCCAGAGGAGGCCTGAGCATGGTCTGAGCTCACCACCCAGATCAGTACAGTATCTGCGGTCTCTCTCTCTTTCTCTCTCTCTCTCTCTCTCTCTCTCTCTCTCTGTCTCTCTCTCTCTCTCTCACACACACACACACACTCTTTGAATATGGAACATTCCAGATAGTGTTCCAAAGAATTCCCATTTTCAGGTGCAGGGACTTGCAGTCATTCAACCCCCTGGGTTCCTGCATAAAAATGCACTTATTTTATATGCAATCACAATTAGTAATTCTGGCTATTTCACTTTGTCTCACTTTGTTGTATTCAGCCAAACACTGTTTCGAAACACTTGTCCCGTTATGAAACACAATTTTGAGCAGAGAACGTTTTATCCTCAGCTATTATCTTGACCGTTATCAGAATTGTACCATTTTCTTTGTTATGAAAGTTTCTCTTGCCCGTTGCCTGTGCTTGTTTCTATCTGTAACAGTTACACTGTCTCCCACGCAGTTGGCCGGACGGCTGGTTTGTGATGTAGAGGAGGCTAGCAGCGCAGGTTCAATTCCCCCATACTGACAGAGGTTACCATGAAGGGGCCATTGTCTCAACAATGAGCAATCGAGCATGGCCAATCCACTCTAAGTTGCACATCTTTGTACTCTGGGAGGAAGCTGGAGCATTGGGAGGGAACCCACAGAGATACGCGAAGAATGTTGAAACTCACCTGAGGTTGGAACCCAGCTACTTGGGTGATGTGCGGCCTCAGTGCGAACCACATATCCATCATACTCCTCAGTTAGTTCTGTTAATTACATGTAGCTGAATGAAGAAATCCAACTGGCTTGTTCTGATAACTGAACCTGACCCAGTCTTAGACCTTTATCATTGGCCATATCGTCAACCTGTTTACATTTAAAATTTGTTGTGAGCAGTGGAGGAGTGGGACTAGAAATGGAAACAGTGACACCCTTCAACCTCAGTCAGAACCGCAGTAAGGAGAAATTCACAAAGTGGGAACTCATTCAAGTAGCAATTCTCTCACCCAGAAGATTGGGAGGGCTGAATCTTCATTTTATATCGAGGCTGACTTTGTCTGATTTTCCAGAGACAGGTGAATCAGGGATCATTGTGAAATCAGAGAAAAGTGCAGCTGGGAACACAATGAGATGAGCCATGACCTTATTGACTGGTGGAATAGTGTCAAAGTGCCGAATGGCCCAGTCGTGTCCGTCAGCCCTATGTTGGTGTAGTTTGGTAAATGTATTAGAAAGTCCAGGCTGTGTCAGGCAGTGACCCTCTCCCCCAATCCCTCTTTTCAGGCTTCTCCTCTCTGTAACTTCTGCTCCTTATGTAGGTCATGTTACAGGCCCAGATTCGCATTGAATACAGCCCCCATGTCCCACACAAGGTCAACTCACACAAATCCTGTGCTGTCTCTGAATGCAACATTTTACATCATGATTTCCAGGAAAATAATCAATTATTTTCCAAAAACATAAATAAGAACGTAAGAAATAGGAACCTGCGTTGTCATTCAATAAGAACATGGCTGATCTACTCCACGGCTCAACTCCATTTTCCTGCTAACCCCTTGCGTCCTCAACTCTCTGAAATGTCACAAATGAATCCACCCCTCTGTAAATACAATCAGTGACCCAGCCTCCCCAACTCTCGGGGTTAGGAAATTCCAGCCATTCACTACCTTCTGAAAGAAGACATTTCTTTACATCTCAGTCTGAAATCGATATTCCTTATTCTGTATCTACATCCCTGACTTCGAGACTCTGTTCTGGTGTGGAATCACATTCTCAACACCGACCTTGTCATGCCCCGTCTGTATCTTATCCGTTTCAGTAATGACACTCTCATTCATTTAAACCACAATGCGTAATCGCCTCAGCATTTTTGATGTATTCAATAATTCAATCCTTTCATCCCAAGAACCAGTCTATGAACCAACATTTCTGTGTCAACATGCTGACGTTACTTTTCATATACAGGAACAGTCTAATCCGTTGTACTACTCCTATTTTGGGAGTCCTCTCCATTTCATAACAGCCTGCCTTTTGGTTGTCAGTGTCATCCTCAAATTCGAATGTATATTGCACTCAGCTCCCGCCGTCAGGAGCTGAGTGCAGCTCTTGTAAGCAGCTCTTGCCATCGGACTGATATTTGTGGTACTCCAGTAGGTACATTTTTTTTCATAAAGATCGATGAATCATGACTCTCCGATTTGTAAGTGTTTACCAAGTGTCATCCCATGCTATTGCATTATCCGTCAGACTATGAGCTTCTGTCTTGTGTAAGAACCTTTATTTTGTGATACCTTGTGGAAAATCTCTGGAAAGCCTCATGTCTACCAGTCCCCCTTTATCAAGGCCACTTGTCACACTCTCATGGATTTCCAGAAAAGTTTTGCATGATTTTACAGGCAAAATGTAGTTCGCCTTTAACAAGACCATGCTGACTCTGTGTGAAGCTTTTCTAAATGCTCTGCAGTCCCTTCCTTAATAACAGACTTTCACAGATTCCCAGCAATAATGGTTAGGCTAAGTGTTTCATGCTTTCAGTCTCGCTCGTTTCTTGAAGACAGGCGCCACATTGGAGGGTCTCCAGTTTCACTGGATCATTCCTTTAATCCAGAGAGCTGTGGAATATTTCACACAGTGCCACCAGTCACTCTGTGACCACTTCTTTTAAAACCAGCTCTGAATTGTTGATGATCTGCTTAGCCTTGGTCTAATCTGTTTGAGAATTGCCTTGTTCCTTCTGTTAGAGACAGCTCAAGATTTTCCCTGCTGTTACCATTTTGCTTATACCATTGAAATATTTACAGCACGTTTACCTGTGAGGAACGATGTAAAATACAGGTGTAAATTATCTGTCTGTTCCCTGTATCCAGTTCCCCAGTCACACCCTCCAAATATCCTCAATATACTTCCCTGACTTCCTTTTTATCAAAGATCACGCACACACACACACCTCTTTAACTCTTCTTACATACCTGGAAAAGCTCGTCCTGCTTGTTTTTATATTTCTTGCCAATTTACTTACATCACATCTTTTCTTCCCTTTTCTTCGCTTTCTATATTCATACAGTCATATCGCATACAAGCACAATCTTTGTTCCAATTTGTCCATGCCGGCCAGGTTTTCCAAACTAAACTAGTCCCATCTCATTCCATAAACACGTCACCGACTGTGCATAAAACAGTTCCCTCTTCCTCGCTTTTAAGTCTTACCTCTTCCACCATAAGCCTATAGCTCTCTGATTTGATTTTCCTAGCCTGTGGAAAAGACCTCGGCTTTTCACCCTGCCCAAACCTCCCTTTATTTTGTAAATTACTATAATGTCACCCCTCAACCTCCTACAAACCATCTGATTCTAACTTCAATAACAAGCACTTAAAGATCAGCACTGTAAATTTGAAACAATGTTAAAAGTGACAGGTAAACAATGCTCAGCCCAAACTTCATTCTCTTATTTGTTTCCTTCTTTATGTTACAATACTAAGGCAGCATGAATATCTTACTAGTGCCAATAAGCCGTCAAGCACCTGAATTCCTTTGCCTGACGGCAGTGATGTCGACAGTAAAAATGTATCTCTGGCCAGATCTATATAATACAACATGTTCTACAGGGAAATGGAATTAACATGGATGAACACTTTGGTGGCATGGACCACTTTGGTCCAAAGGGCCTGTATCCAAGCTGCAGGACTCCATGATTCTAATATTCTAACAACCATTTCGTGTCTACCACTCCGTGTTCAAACATTCGATATTGTATGCAGGCGCCGTGTAAAATGCAGTATATTAACGTCTCTAGTCCTCAGAGCAAAGTTATTAATGAGTCCTTCTGACCACACAACAACAAATCCAAAATAACCTGCTCCCTTGTTTGAGTCACAACATACTCTTCAACCAACCTGTTATACGCTTAAGGAATTTATTTTTCACAACATTAGTAGCTACTTAGTTAACGCAGTTTAGATGCAATTTGAGATCATGTAATAATACTGCAGCACCCATAATATTTGCATCTCTAATTTACAGAGCATATAATGCAAAGAATTTGCACAAGAGCAAATAATACACTAATACACTAATGCTTGCTTCTTCTTCCTATTTGTAAGATCCACCCAAACTGATTCTGTGGAATCTGATGGATAGGGTCAGGGGTGTTATTAGTGATAGACGTGAACAAGACATTCGGAGAGGGTCACCTCGACACTGATATAGTCTGAAGAAATGATCAGCATCACAGGACAAGCATCAATATCCTCCCCACTCTGTCAGGTTAACTTTCAACGTACTCTCACTGCGCCCTCACACTCACTACCTGTTATAGCCCCTACAACCTAACAAGGCTCATACCCTATCTCCAAATAAGCCTCAGGCACTACCACTCTCACTATTGAATTCAGCACCTACCACCCCACCCCCCCACTCCGCGCGTTCTCTCTCCCTCCACTATATTCCCAACACTAATAAGACTGCATGGATACAACACTGTGGACTGACTCCCTCCGGACACCTCACCATTCCCCCTCCCCCTCCACCTAATCCAGCATTAACAGCAGGGACACACACTCCCACCACTACTCCCTCACCCCCCCTTTCTGTCATTCCAGGAGAAACGGACTGTAATAGGAGAGAAAGGGCCAGCCAGATGGTGAAGCACCCGATATCTGTTCCCGCCTCCACACCCCCTCCCCAACCATGTGGGGAGGATCCTGGTATGAGCCAGAGAGGACCGGGAGGTGTCGTATGGAGATTCCTCCACATCCATGTCCCTCGAACTGAGTAAAAAAAACAATGTTCAGTGAATGGCAATTCGCACTTTAACCATTCTGTCTGTTCTCACAATTTTCTCCCTCCCAAAACAACAAATATCTCATTGCAGAGCGATACAGACACAAAAATATTCAGAGACATATGTAACCACGCCAATATATTGACACTCACAGTACATATATGGAGGTGGACCCGCACACGAGTAGTGGCATACGGAGACATAGACAGTCGCCCCCAAATAGACACAAGCACAAGTAAAACGCAGAGGCTAATACACAGATAAACCGATGTCAGCATATAAATACACAAACACACAGACACATGAACAAACACACACAAGTGCACACACGGACCCATAGAGACACAGACACTAGTGCTTATGAAACAGAGATAGATAGGTTTTTGATGAATAAGCATGTCAAGAGTTACAGAGAGTAGTCAGGAGAATGGAGTTGAGAAATCTCTAAGCCACTATTTAATGGCATTCAGAGTCGATGGGCCTAATGTCCTAATTCTGCGTTTTTAATGCCCGTGTGGTCTCATGCTATCAGTTATTATCTTCCTGGGACACGAGCAGAGAATGAGTTTAATACATATTTGATTGAAAAAAGTCAGTGGTCCTATTGGACAGGTTTAGAGGGCTGAATGGTTTATGTCTATGCCTAATTATTCTGTCCTTCTGTTTCAAAAGAGGTGGAGATTTCATGTTAGGTTAACACAGTTTAAAATAACAGGTCCCACACTGAAATAAGGTCGCCCCTTTCACTTTAGTGTTGTACTATCTGTAGGGTCCTCATCCCCAGGGAGCAGTGAAGACTCAGTTTTTGAAGATATTCAAGGCTGAGCTCGAGTGATTTTTGCTGGACAGGAGAGTCAATGTTTATTGGGAACAGGCAGGAGACGGATGGTCAAACACAATCGGTTCAGTCATGAGCATTCTGACTGATGTCGCCGAATGGCCAACTGCTGTCCCTACCCCATGTGTTGTTCCCTCAATCCACCCTCGAGGCTGTTACAGAGAAATGCTGCTATCCCGACGTCCTGTCTTGTTCTCGTAATCCACGCTCGATGCTGATACAGAGATATACTGCTGCCCCACCCCATGTGTCGTTACCTCAAGCCACCCTTCAATGTGGTTACAGAAATATACTGCTGGCCCTACCCAATGTGTTGTTCCCTCAGTCCACCCTCGATTCTGTTACATTGATATACTGCTGCCATTATCCCATGCATTGTGCCCTCCATCCACCCCTCGAAGCTGTTTACAGAGATAGGGGACTAGTCATTATCGTTACCATGAGACTGGAGGAGACCATTCTGCCTATTTAATGAGTTATAGAGGAAAATAGAACGAATCCTTTTAGCTCATTGAGTACATTTTACTGCACAGGACGTCATGTGGACATCTGAGCTGCTACACAGGAAGCTGTTGCTAACAGGAAATAGAGAGTAGAGATAAATGTTTATTTTCACATTACAAAGCTGTAACTGGTGGAGTGCCTCAGAGATCACTATGGGATCATCAACCATCAATATCTGCATCAAAGATCTGGAGGAAGGGACTGAATATATCAAAGCCCAATTAGCTTAAACACCAAGCTGGTCATCCAGTATGTCATCAAAAGGAGGTCGTGTGTCATCAATGTGATATAGGCAAATGGAGATTCGTGAGCAAACCTTCACCAGATATAGCATAATGTGAGTTGTCCATTTTGGATGGAAGGATAAAACAATGGTAAACAATTTAAGTGGAGAGAGATAGCAGAACTCTGTGATATAGACAGCATTCATGATCCTGGTACACGCATCATATGCAGTTACTCTGCACTTACTGTTTGTGATTTGGAAGCTAAGTGGAATGATTGCGTTTCTGGCAAAAGGTACCAGGTTTCATCAGGAATGTTTTACTGCATCTGTACTGGTAAAAGTGAGGAGTGCAGTTGCTGAAGATCAGAGTCGAACAGTGTGAGGCTGGAAAAGCACAGCCAATCAGGCAGCATCCGAGGAGCAGGAGAATTGGCGTCACGGGTATAAGTCCTTCATCAGGACTGTGCCCAAAACATCGAGTTTCCTGTTCGTAGGGTGCTGCCTGACCTGTTGTGCTTTTCCAGCATCACATTTTCCGAGTCTACTTCTGTACAGGGCGTAGCTAAGACCACATCTGACACATTATGTGCAGTTTTGATCCCTTAACGTAAAAAAAAAAGTTTTAGAAGCTTATCAACAATGTTTTGGTCACACCTTCCTGGAATAAAGGCCTTTTGTTCTGAAACATTATCAGTTTTGGACTTGGATGAGAAATCATTTTGAAGCATACACGATTTTGAGAAAAATCAGCTGGATGCATATTTTCTCTTCTCAGGGAGACAAAAACTGTGGAATAAATTTTAAGAATAAAATGTATTGATTTTAGCACAGATATTATAAAGATATCAAACGATTTTTTAAAAATTAAGCATATGCGTACCAACATATCATCAAATTATAAAACAGGAATTTTCTCCTTTGCTAATGAAAGGCACTGTGTATAAGAACAGCAATGATGCACTTGCATATCGTCCATTCTGATCCATTCCAGAGAATGTTCACGACGAGCGGACGCGGTCCAGTTTGGTGTTCAGTTGACATGATTGCATGTTTCAACACAGAGAGGCAGAACAATGTTCCCTGCCTGAGAAGCAGCAGCCGATTGATCCCTCTATCTTCTTTTGTTCCACCCGACAACAGTAAATTTCTGACTCACCTCTACCTGATGAGTCGTGGAGAATCCCTGATGAGAGATTCATTGGAATCTCCCTAACGTCTGAAGCAAAGGGCATTCAGTTAACTGCAACTATTCTGGGAGAAATCACATCACAAGTAGCTTGTCTGAGCAAAATGGGTGGCATGGCAGCTCAGTGGTTAGCACTGCTACCTCACAGCACCAGGGTCCCAGGTTTGATTCCAGCCTCGGGCGACTGTCTCTGTGGAGTTTGCATATTCTCCCCGTGTCTGCGTGGGTTTACTCCGGTTTCCTCCCACAGGTCCAAAAATATGCAGATCAGGTGATTTAGCCATGCTGAAATGCCCATAGTGTTTGGTGCATTGGCCAGAGGGAAATGGCACTTGGTGGGTTACTTTTCGGTGGGTCGGTGTCGACTTGTTGGGCCGAAGGGCCTGTTTCCACACTGTAGGGAATCTAATCTAATAACTTCAGTGGACGGAATAGCATTTGGGACAGTCTTTCATCTATCCACTTGTTATGAGTTCAACTATTATGAAACTCTGGAAAGCTTTCATGTTTCTGTTTTGTCTTAAGTTGTGTGTGTGTATATCACATTTTTCTAGAAAATGAGCCAGGCTGACATTTATATCATTAGCCATATCACTAAACTTTGAAATTTGTTGTAAACAGTGGAGCAGTGTGACTGCAAAAGGAAACACTGACCCTGCAACATTGATTGGACCACGAATGACAAATTCTAAAAGGGCTGTTCAAGTGAGAAGTGAACTTCCCCAGAAGTTTGTGGTGCCTGGATGTTTACATTTATTCAAAGTTATGCCTGTTAAATATTTGATAGACAATTGAATGTCGGACAATAGTACACGTACAGAAGAAGTACTGCTGTGACCACAATCAGATCAGATATGATCTTAGTGCGTGGCAGAGCAAAGACAAAGTGCCGAATGGCCCACTCCTACTCCTCAGTCCGATGTTCCTATATTCCATTCAGCCCCTCACAGCTCCTGCACAGGATTGGATGGAGGCCACTTGCTGGAAATACCTGGTTAACAGTAATACAGGATCTCCTTCTGTCCCTTATAATTGTCACACACAGTTTGGCGTGGGTTGATAAATGTTAATTCAAAACCAAGGCTGGGCTCAAAAGACTCCTCTGGTCTATTTATAGAGTGTCTCCTCTCTGCAACTTGTGCTTCATTTGTTGGTTATGGTGCAGACCCAGATTCACTGTGAATACAGTCACCATTCCTCACCCAGAGATGACTCATAAAATGCTTTGCTCTCTCTAACTGTAACGTCTAAAAACGGAATGTTCGGTAAAATTACCACCATTAACTTTTTAATTACAGAATATCAGAACATAAGGAACAGAATCGGATGTTAATTTGGAATGTCAGGCCTGCCGTGCCATTGTATAAGATTATCGATGATCCATTGTTATCAATTCTGCTTTATTTCCCAATACTTCACATCCCTCAATTCTATGTCAGGTGAAAAACCCACCGATCTCTTCTGTAAATACTTTCAGTGACCTAGCTCCCCGAACTCTCTCGACCAGATAATTCCTGACATTCACTATCCTCTGTGAGAAGGTTACAGTCCCCAACCATGCACTATAATCTATTTGTATGTTCTAAAGAGGTGAACACAGCAGCTCATGTAAGAGTCACAGACCCTGATATCAAGGCCGCAGTTGACTCAAGCTGGTATAAAGAATCGTTGACTAAATTAAATTTAATAGGAATCAGCCTCAATCTCTCCACTGGGGGGTCAGAGGAAGATGTTCATGTTTGGGGGACATCAATCCTTTCAGTGCCGGGACATCCCTACAGGAGATCCTCAGGGTAGCTTCCTCGACACAATCATCTTCAGCTGCATCAGCAATGTCCTTCCCCATCATTACAATCGAAATGGGGATGATCACTGAAGATCACACAATATTCAGAACATTTTCCCCCCTTAGCTCCTGAAGCAGTCTGTGTCCATGTGCAGCAAGACCCGGACAGCTATCCAGTTTGTGCCATTAAAGTATCGGTAACATTCCCGGAACAGCACGGCCAGACACTACACATTTCCACAATTAAAAGACGAGCATCTCAAGTGGGTTACACACGAATATGAGCTAGCATTCAGCCCATCGAAACTACTGAACGGGAAGAGTCGCAGTACATTCAATACTCAAGCCTGTTACAATACTCAGCACATCGAACTGTTGAAGCAGGAACAGGTGGAGCCCAAACAGTCTCTCGAAACTGTTAGACGTGACCAGGAAGAGGCCATTCAGTCTTGCAAAGGCTTATACAGGAACAGGAGGATATCACTGATGGTCCAATATGGAAAATCACAGGAGCAGATCATGATGTTCATCGTGGTTCCATTGTCTGTGGAACATGTGCTACTTTAACGTGGTTTGCTGGCAGTGAAGAGGGAAGCGAGCTGTTTTCTGTCAAGTCTCAAGGAGACATCTTGCATCTCCGAAAAGGCAGACCCACAATCTCCGTGAGGGTCAGAAGCTGGTGGGAATAGTTAACTGTTTTAGATTGAAGGTATTGTGGCTGAGGTTGGGATTGTGGATAATATGATGTTCAGTGCAGGATCACACACCAAATGCACTGCATTAATATGTGGAGTTTTTATTCGAATTCTGGATTTCCTGCTCTCTCATTGATATGGGGAGTGTGGGTGGTTGGGGAGGGGGGGGGGAGTAATGTTCTCAGAGCTACTAAAAGTATCTAGAATTTCATAAACTTAGTAAATAAAGAAGCCTTGGGATGTATCACCGTATCAGTGTCTGTTTCGAACATCATGTGAGATTATCCATCCCCCTGAAGGTCTAATTCAATCCCATCTTATTCTCTCACAGTGCGACTCACTCCTCATGGTACCATCATCCCAGAGATTAGTTTGGTGGAACTCCTTTGCACTCTCTCTTTGGTAAGGAGATCATTCCTTATAAAGGAGAGAAAATCTGTGGACAATATCCCAAATACTGTCTCAACAACACTCTCAGGGATGATCATAATAATTACTTTCCCTCACTTCACTGTCTCCATTTCTAGCTTATGGCGTAAAATGCATCATTCTCTATATATTGCCACTGATGCGAAATTTACAACTTTCTTACATCTGTATGGTAGTGTCAATAAAACCAGCACCAGAGGTGCCGATCGAGATGGACATCACTCCCGGGGACAGACGCAATGAGATGGAATACACCTAAAATAAGGAATTGTCGCCTACCTGATGGAAATGAGCAGTAGGATTATGGGAAACAGGAAGCAGAAGGGAGTTATCTTTAATTTTGTTCTTTTTCACGAGGCATATGAAGCCCTGGTCAGACCAGCATGTTATCCCTATCTTGAACTGAGTGGCTGGTCCAGCTGTTCCAGTGGACATTAAAGAGTAAACCACATTGCTGTGGGTTTGCAGTTACAAGGAGACCTGACCAAGGAAGGATAACCCATTTCCTTCTCTAAAGGCCATAGTGCAAGCAGATGGGCTTCTGTTTATTACAAATAATGATGGTTTCTTGTAAATTCCATCAATTTGCTTCATGAGACATCAACAGATTATTATTCTGTGCCTCTACATGAAGAGTCAATGAATTGGGTACCACGCACTATCTTCCTGTCTGACAGATTCTGTGGAGAGAACAAGTTAAACATCTCAAGTACAATTCTTTTCGCATGGACATGTGGTTAGAAGGTACTTGAAACAGATGAATCCAGATTTCATAGCGGCACGAATAAAGAGGTTTATTCAGAAGTTGCACTGAGGCTGACGATTAGACCGGGACATCACAATGGTGGTGCTGGGCAGGATTGGTGAGTGGGGAAGATATAGAAATGTAGATCTGCGCAGGGCTAGAAGGATAATGGAGTTTGAGAACAGTCTGGTTCCTTCTCGTATATCAATGAGCTATTTATAAATAGTAATTTGCTTGATAGAATTTATCACGAAAGGAATTTTTGACTGGAAGTGAAGACACTGACTTCCCCTTTTCCAAAATTTACCTAACATGAGCAGAAACACAGTTCAGCCCGGTTTAATAGACAAAGAGAATGACTCACTAGGAACACCAACTAAAGCGAGGATGGGATAGTAACCACCTTGAGTAATCCATAGGATATCTTCGATCCATGTTGCTAATGGTATCCAAGGCTGAGAAAGGTAGTAAAGGCCTTCGGATAAACTCCTGTTCATTGTTGGAACGTTCCAGTCAAATGTTCTCAGATTCTGATCTCTCCTTCCCCTCTCTCTGGATCTGCTGATCCCTGTTAATGCTGTCGGTGATGCTCCTGCTCATACTATGGGATATCACATCGAACCAGTCCTTAGGTGAAGAAGAGGCTAATCCTTCAGTGACACACTTAGGATCCACAGCGACTGACATTAATCACAGTCGCTGAACAAATAGCTCTAGTTGACCCATTTCAATTCAATAGAGTTATTATTAAATTTCAAAATAACGTATAAAAGTTACACATTCGGAGGGGGAGATGTAAGGGTGACTGAGGGAAGGAATGTTGGAGATGGTAAATTGATTGCGTGTTATCATTCAATCTGAATTGGATGTGGGAGTAATGACAGAGGATTGTCAGAACATAAATGCGTTTCTCTATTTATAATTGGAAACATACAGTCTGCAACTAGCGTTCAGTCATTACAATATAAATAAAACATTAAGACAATTTTTATAGTCGATAATCTGACAGGAAAATGTGCCTAAGACAACATGGGGTTATAATAGACAAACGGCATGGATATGTTAACAGTGAATTATCCCTGACAAATGCAATTCAGATTGTTACTCCAAGTTCAGAGAGGGCAGGTGAGGGTCATGCTGTTGATTTATTAATGCCAATCAACTGTGATGAAGTGCCACTTACAGGGCTTCAGTTACAATGTGGTTATCGCATTGGGGTGAAGATAGAAAACATTCAGAATTGGGGGACATGGCAGCTGAGACGAGAGTGAGGGAACATGATATTGCTAATTCATCCGTATTAGAACGCTCCTCTTTATAAATCATTTGAAGATCAGATGCAAGTGTAAGTCTACAATGAGGACTGAGGAGAGCAAATATAACGAAAGACCGTATGACTAGAAGACATAGGAGTAGAAACTTAGTCATTCAGCCCATCCAGTCTGCTCAAACATCAATCAAAGCTGATAAATTTCTCAAACCCATTCTCCCCATAACCCTTGATCCTCTTTACAATTGAGAACCTATCCTACGCAGGCTTAAATATATTCAATGACCTGGCCTCCACTGCCTTCTGTGGCAGTGAATGCAATAGACTCACAATGCTCTGGCCGAAGAAGTTACTCGTTAACTCTGTTCTAAAAGGTCTTCGTGGTGGTCTATGTCTGCCTCGAATCCTAGTCTTTCCCACCAATAGACACAAGTTTCAAAACTCCACTCTGTCCAGGTCATTCAGTATTCTGTACGTTTGAATTAGATTCCCCCTCATCCTTCTAAACACCATCGTGTATCGACCGAGGCCCTCAAACGTTCTTCATATGTTAAGTTTTTCATTCCTGGGACCATTCCAGTGAACCTCCTCTAAACACGCTCCAGGACCAGTACATATCTGCTGAGACATAAAATCCAAAATTGCATACAATAATCGAAATGTGACCTGACCAGAGATTTTAGTGCCTTGTCAGTACATCCCCGCTTTTAACTTCAATTCCTCTCGAAATAAATCCCTTCATTGTTTTTGCCTTCCTAACTACTGACTAAACTTGCAAGTTTACCTTGAGTGACGCCTGTACTAGGATTCCCAAGTCTCTTTGCATTTCAGAATTCTGAATTTTCTCCCCATTTAGAAAATAGTCCATGCTTCTATTCTTAGTACCAAAGTGCATGACCTCAGACTAGTGCATGTTTTACTCCATTCCCACTGCTTTGCCCATCTCCTCACCAGTCCAAATCCTTGTGCAGCTTCTCTGCCTCCTCAGTGCTACCTGTCGCTCTACATATCTTTGAATATCCATTCCTCTGTTTGTCCTCCGTTCCATCATCTATATCATTAATGTACAATGTAAAAGGTTGTCCGAACACTGAGTCTTGCAGAACACATTATATCACCAGCTGCCATCCTAAGAAGTACCATTTTATCCCACTACCTGCTTTTTGCCAAGCAGCCAAACTTCTATCCATGCTAGCACTTTGCCTCTGTCACCATGGGCCCTTACCTTACTCAATAGTCTTCAGTGTGGAACTCGTCAAAAGCCTTCGTGAGGCCCGGGCAATAACATCCATTGGCGCTCCTGGGTCTAAGCTGCTCGTTACTTTCTCAAAATGTTCGAGCAGAGGTGTCAGGTATGACCTCCTCTTGATGATACCATGCTGACTTTGCCTTATATTACTATACACCTCCAAATATTCAGAAATCTTATCCTTCCCGATCGGTTCCAGGACCTTACCCACGACTGAGGTGAGGCTATTTGGTTTGTAATTTTCCGACTTCTGCCTTACTCCCTTTTTACACAGGGATTTTACATTACCGCTATTCCAGTCCTCTGGGACATTCCCTGATTCTAATGGTTCCGGAAAGATCACCACTAACTCCTCCTCTACCTCTGAGCTTTCTCCATTAGAACTCTGTGGTGGAGTCCTTCTGATCCAGGTGATTTATCCATGATCAGCCATTTAGGTTTTCGACTCTGTTTGCCTTGGCGATGGGTGACATACTGAGCGTTGCCCCTTCACATTCTTGAACTATTGGGAAATTATTCGTGTTCCCGGCTATTTCTTTGTTCCCCACTAATGTCTGTCCTGTGCCATTTTCCAGCAGTCCAATGTCTACTTTTGTCTTGCCTTTGCCCTTTTTATATCTAAAGAAAATCTTACAATTTTCCTTGATTTAACTGGCAAGCTTACCCTCATATTTAATCTCCTCCTTCCATACTTATTATTTTGTTGTCTCTGTTGGTCTTTGGGAGCTTCCAAATCGTCTGGTTTTTCTCTGTCCTTCGTCACATTATATGCTTGTTCTTTTGCTATTATTCTGTCCCTGACTTCCTACACAAACACCGGTTGAAGGAGCCGCACTCTGAAAGCTAGTGTGCTTCCAATTAAACCTGTTGGACTATAACCCGATGTTGTCTGTTTTTTAACCTAGTCAGCCATGGTTGCTTCATCCTCCCCTGTACCATTCTTCTTTTTTCGCGGGAATAATCTCCGTTGTGTCTCCTGAATTACTCCCAGATACTCCTGCCATTCCTGTTCGACTGTTTTTCCTGCTAGACCCCATCAGTCAATTCTACCCAGCTCCTCCCTCATGCCTCTGTAGTTGACTTTATACAGCTGAAATACCATTACCTCTGATTCTATCTTCTCCCTCTCAAATTGCAGAATAAATTCAATCATATTATGATTACTGCTTCCTTCGTGTTCCTTCACTTTAAGTTCTCTTAAATAATCTGCCTCATTGCAGTACACTAAACCCAGTATTGCCTGTTCCTGAGTGGGCTCCACCACAAGCTGCTCCAAAAGCCCTATCGAAGATACTCCACAAATTCTTTTTCTTGTGAACCACTACCAACCTGATTTTCCCAGTTCCCCCATATATTGAAATCTCCCATGACTACTGTACTTTGCCTTTTCTATGCATCTTTCCTATCTCCTGGTATATATTGTGCCGCAGCTCCTGACTACTTATTGGAATCCTGAACGTAACGCCATCTATGTTTCTTTAATCAACCTTTCGGGATACTCTATTCGACCCACACTGATTTTGCGCCATCTGACCCTACTTTGTGTCACTCAGTCAGAACGTTATACAGTCAGAGAGATGTACAGCATGGAAACAGATCCTTCTGTCCTACTCGTCCTTGCCGATCAGATTACCCAAACTAATCTAGTTCCATTTGCCAGCAATTGGCCTATAACCGTCGTACCCCTCCTATTTACATGCCCATCCAGATGCCTTTTAAATATTGGAATGGGACTAGTGTCCATTACTTCCTCCCACAGTTGTTTCCATACACACACCACACTGTGCATGAAAAAACTTGCTCTTTTGGTCCCTTTCAAATCTTTCCCTTCTCAACCAAGACCCATGCCGTCAAGTTCTTCCCCCTCCCCATCCAGGGAGCATACTTTGTCCATTTATCCCATGCATGCCCCTTGTGATTTTCTAAACCGCTATAAGGTCACTTCTCAGCCTCTGATGTTCCAGGGCAAACAGCCTTAGCCTATTCAACTTTTCCATGTACCTCAAATAGTCCAATCCTTGTGAATCTTTTCTGATTGCTTTCAAGTTTCACAACATTCTTCCAATAGTAAGGAGACCAGGATTCTTTTATTTTTTGATTTATTTTTATTTTTACTTCTCCCACCAACCAATCTTTTCGATAGGATGCATATTCTTGAATATTGTCAGTCGTGATCCCCTTTCAGCACGTCTTTACCAATTTCAATCTGAGCTACAAACTCATTTACTTCATTTCTTATACGGCGTGCATTCAGATATAACACTCTCAGTCCTGTATTAACCGTGCCTCCTCTCAATTTCATTTGTCTGTCCAGTATGCTTGAAGTTTAATTGTTTACATTTTCAATACACTTAGTCCTATCTGTGCCTGGGCTGGAGACTCTCCTGCATTCTGCACTCTTACCACCTCTTTGAATTCGAGTTTTCTAATTTCCCCTATAACTGAAACTCCACCCAAACCTAAAAATTTGTTGGAAGATCGGACCGCAGCCCTAGTTATGTGATATGTTAGGACTCTGGTCCCAGAATTGTTCAGATGAAGGCCGTACCATTAGAACAGGTCCTTTCTTCCCCAGTAATACAATATGCTTATGCAACAGAAAATACAGGAACAAAATGACTTGTTGTGCATTCCAAAATATGGAAAGTACAAACAGATAAGATTGTTAAAATACACTCATGAGCTTGAGCTGTATAAATTGAAATGTTAATTACAAAACCATGGAAGTGCTGCGCAAACGTTATCAATCATTATTTGGCCCACAGCTAAGATGTTGATTTCCCCTTTGTCAATGCTCCCCTTCACTGAGATTCTCTGGTCCAGTCCCACACACATTTTTTCGGGGCTTATCAGTTCCTGCTGCTGTTCGCCCAATCTATTGAAGTTAATCCACCTTCTCCCTGGAACCAATCAATTTGTCTATTGGATTCCGTTTAACTGTCAGCAACCTAGCTCTGTGATGTTTTTGGAGATAAATGATCTGGGAAGATAGCCAATATCAGCACAGTGCTCACAGGGTATGGCACCAGACAAAGGCCTTCAGTCCAGCGTAATATCGAAATAAAATTTCCATCTTCTGTCTATTTTCCTCATGGTGCCTCCTGATCTATCTAGCTTCACTCTCTTCTAACACCCGTTTCTCCCACTCAGTCAGTCGCTCCACTTTCTATCCACTCTGCTGATCTCCATTCACATTCCTTCTTTCTGTTTCATTCTCTCTCTCTCTCTCTCTCTCTCTCTCTCTCTCTCTCTCTCTCTCTCTCTCTCTCTGAGTATTTCCAATAATTCTCTCTGCTTTCGGATAGTGCAGTTGGAGAGCTTGTGGATGTAGGATGGGCTAAATAGTCTCCGTCTGTGCCATATAAAATCTGAAGGTCTCTGACCCACAATAAAGATTTTCAGTGCCTGGAGAAACAAGCTGGTCCTGCGAAGGACACAGTACACAATCATCCATTATCTCTTCCTGTTTTCTGTCATTGAGTGTCCTATAAATATCTGTTCAAACAAAATAGACTGACATTCGAGCAGTTGGGAGGACATTCACCAGACGATAGTGAAATCAGGATTTAATAAAAAGTTCCACCATGCAAAATGTGGATTTGCCTGATAGCAGCTCCTCCCAATTAACAGCCACTCGCTTCTGCCTGATGCGGATTTGCCTTCCACCAATTTATTGACTACCTCAAGGTCCTGTCTTATTTCATGATCGTAGCTCTCTCAAACCTGAGGGCATTGTGATCACTGTTTCCAAAATGATTTTCTAGTGAATGGTCAGTCAACTGGACAGACGAGGTCCAGTATGGCCCCTCCTGTAGTTGGACAAGCCCCATACCGCTGCAAATAATTTTCTTGGATGCACTTAAGAAATTCTACCCCGTCTAAGCCTCTTGATCTAAGGGACTCCCAGTCAATATTGAGGATGTTAAAGTCACTCACGTTGGCAACTCTG
The DNA here is from genome assembly GCF_037043375.1 of Chiloscyllium plagiosum. NCBI lineage: Eukaryota > Metazoa > Chordata > Chondrichthyes > Orectolobiformes > Hemiscylliidae > Chiloscyllium > Chiloscyllium plagiosum. The sequence goes on from NW_028270186.1 coordinate 43,661,098, forward strand.
TTTTTAATACACGTTTCCATAATCGGCCGACATATTTGTTCCTCAATCTCTCGGTAGCTGTTGTAGGGACTCCAGTACAATCCTAATACATGCATCCATCATATCTTGAGCTCGCTTCATGTTACCTCAGTAGATGAGTCCTCCAATACGTCCTAAGTACAGATGTAACAACCTCCCTGATTAGTAATGCAACTCCTCCGCCTCTTTTAGCTTCCCCTCTACCTAATCTAAAACAACAAAACCCTGGAAAGTTGAGCAGCCAGTCCTGTCTCTTTCTCAACCAAGTCCCTTTCATGTTTGCAGCATGGCAGGGTCTTTACCCAGCATCCCCAGCGGGTGAGAAAGTGCCCATTGTCGTTGTGTGCACAGTCCTGCAAAGGGAGTATCCAGTGCCAGGCAATGGGGTGTGGGGAGCCCCAGGGGTGGCAAAGGAAAGGCTGCATGCAGTAACGATCGACGAGGGACTGAAAGAGATGGAATGAGAATCCAGGGACACTGCACTCAGACAAATGACCGGACAAGATTCCTAAACACCCAGGGGAATCCGCGAACCACGGCTGCTTTTACAAAAAAACTGTCACATTTACAGCATTTCTCCATCAAATAAAAGAAAAATTACGGTAGATTGTAAAAATCCGAAACAAATACAGAGACATACTGTGGAGAGAGAAAAGAGTTTATGCTCCCAGTGCAGACACGGGAAGAATGTATCAATTCCAAACAGATAGTTGCCAGAGATTGGAATTGAACACGAATCCCTATCACTGTGAGGCAGCATTGCTGTTTCACTGAGCTGTTCAATTATGGATAATTGCAGGTAGTCTAGTTAGAGGCATAGATAATATTCTCTGTTGTGGTTCTGTTCGCCGAACTGGGAATTTGTGTTGCAGACGTTTCATTCCCTGTCTAGGTGACATCCTCAGTGCTTGGGAGCCGCTTGTGAAACGCTTCTGTGATCTTTCCTCCGGCATTTATAGTGGTTTGAATCTGCTGCTTCTGGTTGTCAGTTCCTGCTGTCCGCTGCAATGGCGGGTATATTGGATCCAGGTCGATATGCTTATTGCCTGGATTGAGAGTCCTGAAGGTTGTGCTGCCTATCTGGTGCTTCGGTTTGGTATATGTAATCTGGGGTGCAGAAGAACTTGGAGTGGTAGGGGAATGAGTTAGGGGCCACGGTTCATGTAGGTACCAATGGCTGGACAAGCAAATGACAATGAGAAGAGGGACGGTAAATACAGAACTGAACTGTTATATCGGAATGCAATGAAGAAATAATGCAAATAAGCTTGTGACCCATACACAAATTAGCATGTAAGACGTGGTGGGCATCACAGTGACATCACTGCAAGAGGATCAGGAGTGGGAGCTGAATATTGAAGGGTATTCATCCTGTCGAAAGGATAGGCATATGGGCAGAGAGACAGATTTGTCTCATTCGTAAGAAATGGAACTGAATCAATTAGAAGAAATGAAGTAATCTCAGATGGTGTAGAATCTGTGTCGGTAGAATTGGCAAATCAAAAAGCTGAAAAAATGCTGTTGCAGTTATGTACAGGCCGCCAAACAGTAGTCAGGAGCTGGGTTGTAAGATTCACAGGAGATAGAAAGATCTGTAGGAAAGGCAACGTTACAGTGATCATGTGGGGTTTCATTATGCAGGTGAACTGGGAATTCAGTTTGACAATGGTTTGCAGGAAAAGGAATTTGTGGAATGTCTATGATATGGCTTTTTGTAGCAGCTTGAGCAGGCAGACGAGATGAGGGGAGCTTTGGATGAAGGAAATCATAGGAGGAAGTGATCATAATATGATTGAACTTACTCTGCAATTTCAGATGGAGAAGTTAGAATCAGAGGTAATGGTATTACAGCTGAATAAAGGCAATAACAGAGGCATGAGAGAGGAGCTGGGTAGAATTAACTGGGATACAGGCCCAGAAGGAAAGACCGTGGACAAGTAATGACAGGAGATTTTTGGAGTAATTCGGGATGCACCAGAGATTTATTCTGAGGAAAAAGAGGCATGATAGAGGGAGGATGAGGCAACCATAGCTGACTAGGGAAATCAGTGACAGCATAGAAGCAAAAGAGAACGCATATAATGTGGCGAGTGGCTGTGGGAAACCAGAGAATTGGGAAGTTTGCAAAGACAAAACGGAGAGCAAACAGTATAAAATAAGGAGGGACATTATTAAATATGGGGGTAAGCTAGCCGCTAACATAAAGGAAGTCTGTAAGAGCTTCTTTCAATATATAAAGTACAACAGAAAGGCAAAAGTAAACATTGGACTGCTGGAAAATAATACTGGAGAGGTAGTAGTGGTGAACAAGAATAGGCCGAGGAACTGAAAACTTTGGTTACGGTGGAAGATACGAGTAATACTTTAACATTCAAGATAGTGAGGAGTCGGAGCTGAGTACGCTGGCCACCACTATGGAGAGCGTGCTAGAAAAAACTGAATGACCAGCAGGTGGTTAATTATCCTGGACCGGACGGACTACATCCCAGAGATATAAGGAAGATAGCTGAAGAAGGTGTGATGGGATAGTGGTGATCTTTCAGGAATCACTAGAGTAAGGAACGATCCCAGAGCACTGGACACCCACTAACGTGACACCCCATTGTAACAAGGGAGTGAGGAAAAAGACAATAAATATCCACAATTAATGGCGTAACTTCAGTCGTGGGTATGATCCCGGAATCCATTGTGAAGGATGAGATTTCTGAATACTCGGAAGTGTTTGGTAAAATAGGGCAAAATCACTTCATCAAGGGAAGGTCATGCGTGACAAATCTGTTGGAATTATTTGAAGAGGAAATGAGCAGGCTTGACCAAGCACAGCCACTGGATGTTCTGCACCTGGATTTGAAGGAGGCCTTTGACAAGGTGTCACATAGGAGATGACTGGATATGATAAGGGCTGGTGGTGTTAGAGGTAAGGTAGCGGCATGAAAGGAAGTTTGCCTGTCTGGCAGAAAGCAGACAGCGGGGATAAAATAGTCCTTCTCAGGATGGCAGTCGGTGACAAGTGGTGTTCTACAAGGCTCATGTTGGAATTGTAACTTTTTACTTGTTACGTTAATAATCTAGATGATAGAACTGAGTGTACTCTGGCTAAGTTTGCAGACGATACATAGATAGGTAGATGGACTGGTCGTATTGAGGAGGTGGAGAGGCTGAAGAAGGACATTGGCAGATGCATTCCAACGTTGAAAAGTGAGTGGTCATGCACTTTGGCATGAAGAATAGAGGCATGGTCTATTTTTCAAATGAGGAGAAAGTTCAGAAATCTGAAGTGCAAAGGGAATTGGGAGTTCTAGTGCAGGGTTCTCTCAAGGTAAGCTTGCAGGTTGAGGCAGTCGTCAGGACGGCAATTGCATTTATTATTGATGGCATTTATTACGAGAGGAATTGAATATAAAACAGGTTGTATAAGTATCTGGTCAGACCGCATTTGGAGTATTGTGAGAATTTTTGAGCCCCATATTTCAGGAAGGATGTTGTGGCCCTGGAGCATGTGCAGAATATTTTCAAGAGAATGGTCATAGGAATGAAAATGTTATCGTATGGGGAATAGACAATAGGCAATAGGTGCAGGAGTAGGCCATTCAGCCCTTCGAGCCTGCACCGCCATTCAATATGATCATGGCTGATCATTCCTAATCAGTATCCTCTTCCTGCCTTATCTCCATAACCTTTGATTCCACTATCTTTGAGAGCTCTATCCAACTCTTTCTTAAATGAATCCAGAGACTGGGTCTCCACTGCCCTCTGGGGCAGAGCATTCCACACAGCCACCACTCTCTGGGTGAAGAAGTTTCTCCTCATCTCTGTCCTAAATGGTCTACCCCGTATTTTTAAGCTGTGTCCTCTGGTTCGGCACTCACCCATCAGCGGAAACATGTTTCCTGCTGCCAGAGTGTCCAATCCTTTCATAATCTTATATGTCTCAATCAGATCCCCTCACAGTCTTCTAAACTCAAGGGTATACAAGTCCAGTCGCTTCAGTCTTTCAGTGTGAGGTAATCCCGCCATTCCACGAATTGACCTCGTGAACCTACGCTGCACTCCCTCAATAGCCAGAATGTCTTTCCTCAAATTTGGAGACCAGAACTGCACACAGTACTCCAGGTGTGGTCTCAACAGGGCCCTGTACAGCGGCAGAAGCACCTCTTTACTTCTATACTCAATTCCTCTTGTTATGAAGGCCAGCATGCTATTAGCCTTCTTCACTACCTGCTGTACCTGCAAGCTTGCCTTCATTGACTGGTGTACAAGAACACCCAGATCTCTCTGTACTGACCCTTTACCTAACTTGATTCCATTGAGGTAGTAATTTGCCTTCCTGTTCTTGCCACCAAAGTGGATAACCATACATTTATCAACATTAAACTGCATCTGCCATGCATTTACCCACTCACCTAACTTGTCCAGGTCACCATGTAATCTCCTAACATCCTCATCACATTTCACCCTGCCACCCAACTTTGTATCATCAGCAAATTGGCTCATGCTATTGCTGATCCCATCTTCTATATCATTAACATATATTGTAAAAAGCTGCGGTCCCAGCACGGATCCCTGCGGTACCCCACTGGTCACTGCCTGCCATTCCGAAATGGAGCCGTTTATCACTACCCTTTTTTTCCTATCTGCCAACCAATTTTCAATGCAATCTAGTACTTTGCCCCCAATACAATGCGCCCTAATTTTACTCACTAACCTCCTGTGTGGGACTTTATCAAATGCTTTCTGAAAGTCCAGGTATCCTACATCTACTGGATCTCCCTCGTCCATCTTCAGAGTCACATACTCAAAAAAATCAAGAAGATTAGTCAAGCATGATTTCCCATTCATAAAACCATGCTGGCTCTGTCCTATCCTGTTACAACTATCCAGATGTGCCGTAATTTCATCCTCTATAATAGACTCCAGCATCTTTCCCACCACTGAGGTCAGAGTAACTGGTATCTATTTTCCTGGGCCCACAATGTTTGTGGGCTCTGGGTCTATCCTCGGTAAAGTTTAGAAGGATGAGACGGAATGTAATGGAAGCACAGAGTACTGAATTACCTGGACAGAGTTGATGTTGGTAAGATGTTTCCATTGAACGAGAGCTCGAGGGCAGAGACTTAGATGAAAGGGAACACCTTTTAGAACAGTGATAAGGAGAAACGTATTTAACCAGAGAATGTCGAATCTTTAAAATTTATTGCCACAGAAGGCAATGGGGGGCAGGTCATTAAGTCTATTTGAAACGGCTTTAGATAGGTTATTGATTCTTCAGGGGATGAAAAATTACGAGGAGAAGGCTGGAGAATCGATTTGAGAAACCTATCAGCGATGATTGAATGATGGGCAGACTCAACAGGCTAACTGGCCTAATTTCTGCTCCTGTGTCTTATAGACGTCTCTGAGTAGATGGATTCATGTACTTCATGGATGTCAGAAGCTGGTGGGAATAGTTAACTGTTTTCGAATGAAGGTATTGTGGCTGCTGTCAGGGTGGTGGATAATATGACATTCAGTGCAGGATCACATAACAACTGCACTATATTAATGTGGTGATAGTTTATTAAAAACGTGGATCTCTCTGTCTCTCTCAGTCACCTTGGGGAGTGGAGGTTGGGGTGGGCGGGCGTAACATCCTCAGAGGCACTAAAATTATCCAGAATCTTGCATCCTGAGTGAAACAGCAGACATGGAATTTATCACCTTCTCATTATCTGTTTAGAAAATAAGGAGTGATTGTCCCTCCCCCTCATTGTTCAATGCAATCACTTCTTATTCTCTGAAAGCACCCCAGATCAAACTTTTCTCATTCCTTATGATGCCATTATCCCAGAGATTAATCAGGTGTAACACCTTTTCACACTCTCTGTGGTAAGGAGATAACTTCTTATAAAGGAGAGAAAATCTGTCCACAATGCCCCAAATACTGCCTCAACAACAGGCTTGACCGCAATAAATCCTTTCCCTCACTTAGCTGGCTCCATTTCCTTCATGCGACAAAGGAAACCATTCATTTACAATCCTTTGCCACTGATGTGGAATGTAAAACATCTGTAGGTCAGCATCAATAAAGCCAGCACTAGAGGTGCATATCGAGATGGATATCACTCTCGGGGAGAGACTCAATGACAAAGAATGCACCTAAAACAGTGAATGGTCACCTACTTGAATGGAAACAGCTGTTGGATTATGGGAAATAGGCAAAGGAAGGAATTTGCCTTCACTTTTGTTCTTCCCTCACGGGATGTGTGCAGCCCTGGTCAGGCCAGCATGTTATACCGATTTTGAACTGAGTGGTTGTTTCAGCTGTTCCACAGGACAGTAAATAGTAAAACAAACTGCTGCGAATTTGCATTTAAACAGAGACTTGACCAGGGAAGTACGACCCACTGCCTTCTTAAATGTGCATCAGGCAAGCCGATATCAACAGATTATTATTCTTTGCATCTAGATTACGAGCCAATCACGTGACCACCATCCACTGTCTTCCCATCTTTCAGATTCTGTACAGAGAACAAGTTAAACATCTCAAGTTCAATTATTTTGCAATGGACACGTGGTAAGAAGGGACTGGAAGCATGTATCCAGAATTAACAAAGGCGCAAACAATGGTTTATTCAGGAGTTGCACTGCGGCTGAGGAGGAGACTGGGACGTCTTAATGTTTGTTCTGGACAGGATTGGTATGTGGGGAGGATATGGAGATGTAAACTTTGCAGGAGAAAATGAATCACGATGGTTGAGAACAGTGTGTTTCATCCTCGCAAATTGGGGAGTTATTTGTAAATAATAATTTGCTAGTTATTATTTCTAATGAATGGAATCTTTGATTGGAACTGAAAAAGTTGACTTGCACCTTTCCAAAATTTACGTATCATCAGTATCAATGCAGTTCAATCGACAGACTGAGTGACTTACCTGGAACACCAACTATAGCAAGAATAGGATAGTAACCAGCTTGAATAACCAGCAGTACATCTTCAATCCGATATGCTAATTATATCCAAGGCTGGGAAATCCAGTAAATACCATAGGATAAACTCCTGCCCATTGTTGGAACATTGCAGTCTAATGTTCTCACAGACTGATCTCTCCTCCACCTGTCTCTGGAGTTGCTGATCCCTGTTACTGGTGTGGGTGATGCTCCCACTCATACTATGGGATAAAAACCTGAAAGCATTCCCTTATTGATAGAAGAGAGAAACTCTCTAGGGACGCTTAGGATCCATGGAGACTGACATAATCACAATCGCTGAACAAACTGCTCCAGTTAACCGATTTGAATTCAATACTGTTTTATTAAAGTTCAAAATAACTTTGAACATTTGTGCATTCTGGATGTGATAGGTGAGTGTGACTGAAGGAAGGAATGTTGAAGATGGCAGATTGATTGTGTGTCATCATTCAGTCTGCCTTGGATATGGAAATAATGGAAGAAATAGTGTTTAACGGAGCGTTAACATGCTTCTCTGTTCATAAATAGAAAAATAAATCCTGTAACTACAGATCAGTCATTGCAATATCTGTAAAACATTGACAGAACATCTTTCGTCCATGACCCGATGGCAAAATGTGCCTAAGAAAACGTAGGTTATAACAAACAAATGGCAAGGATATGTTAACAGAATTGTACGTGACAAACATAATTCAGATTGTTATTCCAGAATCAGACAGGGCAGGTGTGGGTCATGTTGTTGATGGTATCCATGTTAACGAACTGTGATGAAGTGTCATTTAATGGCCTTCACTTACATTGTGATTATGACATTGGGGAAAGACTGAAGATAGAGAGGACTGGGTGACATGGTTGTTTAGAGTGGGTGGAGGAACAGGGATGTTCTCCAGTCACCAGTATTGGAACGTTACTCTTTATAACTCATATGAAGAACAGATTCCAGGATACATTTACAATGAGGAACTGGCAGACACAATATTAATGAAATGCATTCGTGCAATATAAAATCCAGAAGCAAAATGATTTTCTGCACATAGCAATATATGCAAAGTACAAAGAGATAAGGTTGTTAAAATGCACTCCAGATACTTTGCTTTTAATGCAGTATAAAATCTAGAAGCAAAATGATTTTCTGCACATACCAATAAATGCAAAGTACAAAGAGATAAGGTTGTTAAAATGCACTTCTGTTACTGTGCGTTTCATGCAATATAAAATCCAGAAACAAAATGATTTTCTGCTCATACCAATATATCCAAAGTACAAAGAGATAAGGTTGTTAAAATGCACTTCTGATACTGTGCTTTTCATGCAATCTAAAATCCAGAAATAAAATTATTTTCTGCACATACCAATATATGCAAAGTACAAAGAGATAAGGTTGTTAAAATGCATTCCTGATACTGTGCTTTTCATGCAATATAAAATCCAGAAATAAAATGATTTTCTGCACATACCAATATATGCAAAGTATAAAGAGATAAGGTTGTTAAAATGCACTCCTGATACTGTGCTATATAAATTGAAATGTGGATTTCAAAACTAGGTAAGTGTGTTCAAATTTTATCAATAATTATTTCACCCACAGCTGAGGTGCTGATTTCCCCTCTTTCAAGTGATCCTCCTCACTGTGATTCTCCGGCCTCTCAAACTGTGTGGTCTCTCACACAGTTTGGGAGGGGGGTCATCATTTCCTGCTGCTCTTGGCACAGTCTATTTAAAAACTCTGCTTTCTGCATAGAACAAATCTATTGACCTAATGGGTTCTGTTTATCTGTCAGTAAATTCTGTGATATTATTGGAAATAAATACTCTGGGATGGCAGCCAGTATCAGCACAGTGCTCACATGGTATGGCAATATATGCATACCACCTCCAGAGGAATATCTAAATAAAACTTCTCATTACTGTCTGTGCATATTTATATACTCTAATGCGGTCTCCTGATCTATCTAACCTCACCATCATCTAACACCTTTTCCACTCAGCCAGTCACTCCCCTTTCTATCCTCTCTCAGTTTATCTCCTTTCACTTTCTTTCTCTTTGTTTATTTCTCTCACACATCATCTATCTCCACACAATCTCTCTATCTCCGTTTGTTCAGTTGGAGAGCTTGTGACTCCTCGATGGGCTGAATGGCCTCCATCTGTGCTCTAATAATTCGGAGGTTCTTTGACCCACGATAAATACTTTACGTGCCTGGACAGACACGCTGGACTGGTGACACGTACAGTGCACAGTCAGCCATTCTTACTTCCGGTATTTTCCGATGGGCAGCTACCTTGAAATGTCTGTTCAAACGAAACGGATTAAATGAAATTCAATCTGTCGAGAGGACGTTCATGAGTGTGTATTTCAATCAGGATTTAATGAAGGATGAGATTACAGAATAACATAAGTAATTAATGAAAAACAGGGCAACACAAGAAATGGCAGTTGAGAACATCATGTGCTTCCAAGTAGGCTTGATGGTCTTACCGATAAATTATCAATCCAGAAAATCAGCTCATGTTCTTTGGACCCAAGTTCGAATCCCGCCACTGCAGACGGTGGAAATTCAGTTCAATATCCCTGGAATTATGAATCTACCTATGAGAATGAAATCATTGCCGATTTTCAGAAAAATCCATCTGGATCACTAATATCCTTCAATGAAGGAATCTTCTATCCTAACCTGGACTAGCTGACATGCAATTCCAGACCCACAGCAATGTCATTGACTCTCAATCGCCCCCTGAAATGGTCTAGTGAGTCATTCAGTTGTACCAATCGTTACAAAGTTTCAAAGAAATAAACCGGCTGGACCACCTGGCATCAAACCCTGCACCGGAAAAATCAACATTAGAAACATCACTGGAGAACCTGCAAAGTCTTCCTTACTATCAACTAATGGGTAGTGCCAAAACTGGGACAACTGCCTTACAGACTATTCAAGCAACAGCCCGACATAGTCATACTCACGGAATCATACCTGACAGAAATAACTCAGACACCACCATCACCATCCCTGGATATGTTCTGTCTCAAAGGCAGGACCTATCCAGCAGAGGGGGCAGCTCAGTGAGATACAGTTGATAGGTTGTTGCTTTGTGAGTCTCCAAAATTGACTCCAGAGCCAATAAAGTCCCATGGCTTCTGATTAAACATGTACAACAATGTCTCTTACTAATTACCACGTAACGTAGTTCCTCATATGAATCAACTTCAAACTCCCCTGCAAAACCAGTAAACATCCTGAGTTGGAAATATATCACAATTCTTTCACTGTTGCTGTGTCAAAACCCTGTAATTCCCGCCCTTATAGCATTGTGGGTCAATGCCATGCAGGTGGACATGCAGCGGTACAAGAAGGCAGTTCAGCACCACCTTCTCAAGGGGGCAACTAGGGACGGACAAGAAATGGTGGGCCCATCCAGCGATTCTCATATCCAAATGTACTCCTCTATGTTAAACAACACTTGGAGAAAGAACTGACTGTGGCAAGGGCACAAAGTGTATTCTGGCTGGCAGATTTCAAAGTCGACCACCAAGAATGGTTCGGCAGCAGTAAGTACTGATCAGGGTGGTCGGGTCCAAAAAGGACATAGCTACTAGATTGGGTCTGCAGCAGGTGGTGAGGGAAAGAACAAGAGGGAAAAAATCATATATGACCTCATCCTTACCAATCTACCAACTGGGGATATATCTGTCCATGATAGTATCGGTAAAAGTCTCACGGTCACATTCAAAATAAACTCTTTTGTGTTATGTGGCACTATCACCATGCTAAATGGTACAGACTTCGAAGAGATCTAGCAACTCAAGACTGAGCGTCCATAAGACACAGTGGACCATCAATAGAATCAGAACTGTACTCAAGCACTATCTGTAATGTCATGGCCCAAAATATCCCAAGTCAACCATTACCATCAAGCCAGGGGATCAACTCTGGTTCAATGGAGAATGCAGGAGGGCATGCCAGGAGCAGAACCAGGAATATACAAAGATAAAATGTTAATCTGCTGAAGCTTCCAAATAGAAATACTTGCGTGCCAAATAACATAAACAGCAAGGGACGGACAGAACTGAGCTATCCCACAACGAATGCATCAGATTTAAGCTCTGCAGTCCTCCTAATCCGATCGTGGATGGTGTTGGACGATTAAACAACTCTGGAGTCTCCACAAATATTCCCATCCTCAATGATGGAAGAGCCGAGCACATCAGTGCAAAAGGTAAGGCTGAAGCTTTCGCAGAAATCTTCAGTTAGAAGTTTCGAGTGAATGGTCCATTTGGGCCTTCTCCCGTGGTCCCCATCATTACAGATAGCAGTCTTCAGCAAATTCGATTGACTGATGTCAAGAAACGATTGAAGGTACTGGATACTGCAAAGGCTATAACCCCTGATAACATGCCGGCAATAGTCCTGAAGACTTGTACTCCAGAACATCCCGCTTCCCAAGGCAAGCTGTTCCACTACAGTTACAATCCGACAATGGAAAAAAAAACTGCTCAAGTATGTTCTGTACATAAAACGCAGGACAAATTCAACCCGGCCCATTACCGCCTCATCAATGTACTCTCCATCATCAGTAAAGTGATGGAAGTTGCCATCAATCGTGTTATCAAGCAGCACCTGCTCAGCAATAACCTGCTCAGTGACGCCCCTTTTGGGTTTTGCCAGAGACACCTAGCTCCTGACCTAATCATAGCCTTGGTTCAAACATAGAAAAAGGAACTGAATTCCAGCCCTTGACATCAAGGCTGCATTCTGCCAAATGTGGCATCAAGGAACCCCAGCAAAAAGAGTATCGCGGGCCAAAACTTGTTATTGGAGTCATAACTGACAGATAGGAAAACGGTCATTGTTGTTGGAGGTCAGTCATCTCAGTTCCAGAACATCTCTGCACTAGTCCCTCGGGATAATGTTGATGCAGGTTTGCTCCATGAACTGGAATGTTCATTTACAGTCGTTTCATCACCATACTACGTAAAATCTTCAGTGGTCCTCCGGATGAAACCTAGGTCCAAACATCTTCAGTGGCTTCATCAATGACCTTCTCTCCATCATAAGGTCAGAATGGGGATAGTCGACGATGACTGCACAATGTTCAGCACCATTCGCAAATGCTCAGATACTGAAGCAGTCCATGCCTAAAGGCAACAATATCTGGAATATCTCCAGACTTGGGCTCACAAGTGGCAAGTATCATACGCATCACACAAATGCCAGACAATGACCATCACCAGTAAGAAACAATACAAACACTTGGTATTCAGCAGCATATTTGTCACTAAATTCCCTACCACCCCACCCCACCCTCATCATTACACTTGGGGTTACCATTGACCAGAAATTCAACTGGACTCGACACATAAATATAAGAGCAGATCAGAGGCTAGGAATACTGCGTGAGTAACTCACCTCCTGACTTCCCTAAGCATGTTCACCATCTACAAGGCACAAGTCAGAATTGAGATGGAATAGTCCCCAGTTACATGAATGACTGCAGCCACAACGACACTAAAGAAGGTTGACACCATCCAGGACAAAACAGCCCATTTGACTGGCATCACATCCACAAGCATTCACTCCCTTCACTACCAACGATCAGTATAAGAAGATGTACTGCAGAAATTCTTCAGGGATCCTCTGACAGCACCTTCCAATCCTACGAGCACTTCCATCTAGAATGACAAAGGCAGCAGGCTTTTGCGAATACCACCAACTTCAAACTCCCCTGCAAAACCAGTAAACATCCTCAGTTGGAAATATATCACAATTCTTTCACTATTGCTGTGTCAAAACCCTGTAATTCCCGCCCTCATAGCATTGTGGGTCAATGCCATGCAGGTGGACATGCAGCGGTACAAGAAGGCAGCTCAGCACCACCTTCTAAAGGGGCAACTAGGGACGGACAAGAAATGGTGGGCCCATCCAGCGATTCTCATATCCAAAAAAATGTAACAAGTTCCAGTTGAGCACTTTGATGGGACAGATTGTCTGATTTGAACATAAACAGGAAAGCAGTGTTTCTGATGATGAACATTTTAGATCTTTCTGTTATTAGAAAGGTGTTCAGTGTTCCATGACGTATTGTTGCTGAGCGCTGTGATAAATTGCACCTGTTTTATTGAATTCAACAATATTAGCGTAGCAGGATGGATCCTTCAAAGATACCAGACTGAAAATGACAATCATCGTAGAGACAATGTACTCCTACCAGGTTAGACTCACAGATAGCAGCTTATGTTCAACATATTAATGCGCTACTGGCTGGCAGTGAATTCTCCCACCGTCCATATTGTTGGGGTTAGCATTGACCAGAAGGTGAAATCAAATCAACGTACAGATACAAGGGTTACAAGAGCAGGTCTGAGACTTTCAACTCTGCACTGAATAATAGACTGTATGACCATAATGGCATGAGATATAGCAGTAGATTTAGGCCATTCCGCCTATCTCTTCACTCTGAAACGGTGCCACTTTGTCATAGTCTCAGCTGACTCCCTTTATCAAGGTTGTTTGTCACATTCTCAGGAGTTCCTGATGAAGGGCTCTTGCCAGAAACATTGACCTTCGTGCTCCTTGGATGCTGCCTGACCTGTTGTGCTTTTCCAGCATGACTCTAATCTTGCCATTCTCAGGATCTCCAGAAAAAAAATGTATGATTTTACAGAACAAAAGTAGTTTCCCTTTCACAAAACCATGCCACTCTGGGTTTAGCTTTTCTAACTGCCCTGCAATTCCTTCCTTACCAACAGGCTCTCGACGATTCCCAGCAATAATGGTTAGGCAAAATGGTTCCTGCTTTCTGTCTCATTCGTTTCTTGAAGACAGTCGCCACATTGGAGGGTCTCCAGTTTCGCTGGAACACTCCTGTAATCCAGAGTGTTATGGAATATTTCACACAGTGCTGCTTGTCACTCTGTGACCACTTCTTTTAAAATTAACTATGAATTAGTGCTGACCTGCTGTCCTTATTCTTATCTGTTAGTTTAAAACCGTGTTACTTTTGTTGCAGACAGTTCAACAAATTCCCTCCTATTACAATTTTGTTTATACCATTTAAATGCTTACAGTATTTTCCCCATGAGGAACGATTTAAAATACTGGTGTAAGTTATTTGCCTGTTCCCTGTGGCCAGTTCCCTAGTTACACCCTCCATATGGCCTCAATGTACTTTCCTGACTGCACTTCTGCCTCATCTCACAAACACAATTTTAAGCTTTTTTTTATACAGACGGAAAAGCTCGTGATGCTTGCTTTTATATTTCTTGCAAATGTATTACATCATATCTTTTCATATTTCTTCCTCGCTTTCTAGATTCATACGGTCAAATTGTGCACATTTGGTCCAATTTGTCCATGCTGGCCAGATTTTCTAAACTAAACTAGTCTCATTTGCTTGCACTTGGCCCATATGCCTCTAAACGTTTCCCATTAATATATTTGTCCAAATGTCTTTGAAATATTGTAGCTGTACTTGCATCTACGACTGTTCCTCCGGCAGCTCATTCCATACTTACATCACCCTCTGTGTAAATAAAGTTGCCCCTTTGTCCCTTTCAAGTTTTCCCTCTTTTACTTTAAAGCTATGCATCTATGTTTGAACTCCCCGATCCTGCCGAAAAGACCTTGGTTATTCACCCGGTCCATGCCTCCCATGACATTATAAACTTCGAGCACCCCTCAATCTCCTACACTCCATCTGATACTAACTTCGAGACAAAACGTTTAACAATAAGCACTTCAAATTTGAAAGAATTATAAAGATGACAGGTAAAGAAAACAGCCCAAAACTTCATACTGTCAGTTTTGCTCTATGTTACAAAACTAAGGCAGCATGAAACCCTTACTGGTGCCAATAAGAGGTCAAGCACCTGAATTCCTTAGGGTGAAGGAGGTGATGAACTATAGAGTGAAAACCTATCTCTTGATAGATCCATAAAATACCACATGGTCAACATTCTCTCTCCTGTTCTCTCTGTGACCTTGTGTGGTTGTGTTTTCTTTACCTTACACTCAGTTGGAGAGAACCCCTTTCCCCCATTCACATCTTAATTTAAACCCATTTTGCATCATCCTCTCGTTCACAAGTGCTAATAGCCCGTTTATCTTATGCCATGCCCTCTTTTCCAAGTCATGCATCCCCCAACTCCGGCAAGGGATTAAAAAGCCCAGTTTCCAATCTTTTTCAGTTCTGAACAAGTCACACGGACTTGGAAGGCTAGCTCTGTTTCTCTGTCTCTGCAGATGCTGCCAGACCTGCTGGGTTTCTCCAGAAACGAATAGGCACAGCAAAAACTTTCAATTAAAGAAATAGCGAAGGATACTGAACTAAAATCACAATAATTGCTGGAGAAGCTGAGAGCTTCGTAAAAGGGTCAATGGACCCAAAAGACTAACTCGACATTCACTACAAAAGACGCCCGCAGACCTGCTTTGTTTCTTCAGCAATTTTTGAACAAGTTCCAATTTGTGAAAGCTTCTAAAACGCCCTGTCCAACACGGAGCGTCGTACCCTGGGAACTGAACGATAATGCAAAGTGCACACATTCATTGGCTCTGAAACTGGATATGGCTGGCATCACTGACACCACAGAGCTCTTCATCGTGGTCAGGAAGAAAACCAGAGAGAAACACATTCAATTCAACCGCAGAAGGTGACATTAGATAAAGGAGAAGATTCAGATGAATATGTTTGAGTAATGTAACAAATTGGAAACATGACACCAAGGAGAGACCCTCAGCAGAATGAGAGTAGGAAAATGAAAGTATTACCGCATCAGAAACCAGGTGATATCACTGAGTTCACGGCTGATGGGTTAATGGGTCTCGATGTGAACTGGGGGGCAGTCAGTAGAATTGAATTGCAGATATTGCAGCTCAAACTGGGCTATCACGTGATGCTGTTGACAACAGCAGCAAGAGAAGCAGGATTGTATTCAAACATAATCTGTATCATTTTCCCCAGGATATTCCATCAGTCTACAATTACCACCAAGCTGAGTGATGGTTCAGTGATGTGTGCAGATGAACATGCCAAGGTCAGGACCATGTGTACCTAAAGCTGATGACAAACCATTAAAGCTACCGCACTTGAATGGTTTCATTCCAAACAGCAGAACTAACATCTGATAGAGAGAACGAAATGATCCCAAGACCAACAGATCAGATCTAAGCTCTGCAGTCCAGCCACGTCCAGACATAAATGTCGGTGTACGACTAAACAACTTACTGGAGGAAAGGACTCCAGAAATATCCCCATTTTAAGTAATGGAACAGCCCTGCACATTAATGAAAAAGACAAGGATAGCGTATCTGCACCATCCTCAGCCAGAGGTGTTGAATCGATGATCCACGTCACCCTCGTCATGATGCCACAGAATCACAGATGCCAGTCTTCAACGAATTCAATTCGCTGCATTTGACATGAAGAAACAGTTGGACACGTAGATACGACAAAGGCAATGGGCCCTGACACCATTCCCACAATGGTACTGAAGACTTGTGCTGCACAACAAGCCGTGTCCCCGGGGAAGCTTTTCCATTCCAATTCCAACTCTGACAACTCCCTGGCAATGTGGAAAATTACTCACACTATGTCCCGTCCCCTAATAGATTAATAATTACATTCTGACCATTTAACACTCCCTCAGTGACTTCACGATAATCACATTGGTGGGAGTTAATTTTGACAGAGCTGTCGAGCAGTACAGAAATAACCCGCTCAGTGTGGTTCCCGATAGGTTCCTATGTGGCCATAGTGCTGTTGTGGAAATGTCACTGGATTACTAATCAACTACAGGATAATGCTATGACAGCTGCTGGAAGTTAAAACAATTAATAAAATATCATGATCTAGAATCTGGTGATGGCAACTGTGACCTTGCATCCAATGTTGATTGTAAACATCGATCTCCTTCCCCAACGTACTTTCAGGAAGTGAATCTCCCGTGCTTTCCTGGTCTGGCCTAAAAATAACTCCAGGCACAGAGCCATGTGATAAAGTCTTCAATGGTCCCTGAGACGGCCAAGCAAGACACTCAATTGTATCACACTGCTCCAAAGTCTTAAAGTATAAAACCAGACAGAATACCCGGCACCAGCCTCGATATCAGAAAAGGGAAAGTCTTGTTGACTCTGCAGAGTCCTCCTTCCTAACATCTGAGAGCTTGTGACAACATTTACAAAGCATTCCCACAGGCTGCACGGAAACATCGGGAAAGGAGTCAGCCATTCAACACATTGAGCCTTCCCCATTCTAGTTCATTGAGAAAATCTCCTCAATGCAGTTTTCCCCACATAGTGTTCAAATCCATTAATATGTTTAAACATTGTGAAATATAAAATAAGAACTGTTGTAGTCCCTTCAGCCCATCAATCTTGCTCCTCGATTCAAAATACAAGCAGTTCTCTGATAACGCGGGTTTATTAAACGTGATTTCACTGCAGTGCGATTCGTGAATTGTGCATCTTTTTTCTATAAAGTGAGCTCCCGCTCACTGTGATGCGACTCCTTGCCAGGCACCAGCTGAACAACAACACCCAAATTCAGGATCCTCTGTCTGCAAAATGCACCCTCTGATTGTTCAGCTAAAACAGGAATGCAATCCGCTCCGAAAAGCCTTGAACCTGAGCCTGAAACAGGGAAGTGTTCTCTCCAATTAAAAGGAACTTTATTTCAAACCGGGGGAGAATCTTGAGGAGTTGAAACTTTATTGCTGGAACAGCACAGCAGGTCAGGCAGCATCCAGGGAACAGGAGATTCGACGTTTCGGGCACAGGCCCTTCTTCAGGAATGAGCAGAGAGTGTTCAGCAGGAGAAGATAAAAGGTAGGGAGGAGGGACTTGGAGGAGGGGCGTTGGAAATGTGATAGGTGGAAAGAGGTCAAGGTGAGGGTGATAGGTCGGAGTAGGATGGAGGCGGAGAGGTCAAGAAGAAGACTGCAGGTCAGGAAGGCGGTGCCGGGCTGGAGGGATTCGGCTGAGACAAGGTGGGGGGAGGGGGGATGAAGAAACTGGTGAAGTCCAAGTTCATCCCCTGTGGTTGGAGGGTTCCCAGTCGGAAGATAAGACGCTCCTCCTCCGACCGTCGCGTTGTTGTGGTTTGGCGGTGGATGAGTCCAATGACCTGAATATCCTCGGTGGAGTGGGAGGGGGAGTTGAAATGCTGTGCTACAGGGTGGTTGGGTTGGTTCGTCCGGGTGGCCCAGAGGTGCTCTCTGAATCGCTCCGCAAGTAGGCGGCCTGTCTCCCCAATATAGAGGAGGCCACACCGGCTGCAGCGGATGCAGTAGATGATGTGGGTGGAGGTGCAGGTGAATCTGTGGCGGATATGGAAGTTTCCTTTGGGGACTTGGAGAGAAGTGAGGGGGGGAGGTGTGGGCGCAAGTGTTGCACCTCCTGCGGTTGCAAGGGAAGGTGCCGGGAGTAGAGGTTGGGTCGGTGGGGGGTGTGGAACTGACAAGGGAGTCGCGGAGGGAGTGGTCTCTACGGAAAGCTGATAGGGGAGGGGAGGGAAATATATCCTTGGTGCTGGGGTCTGTTTGGAGGTGGCGGAAGTGACGGCGGATGATGCGCTGTACATGGAGATTGGTGGGGTGGTAGGTGAGGACCAGTGGGGTTCTGTCCTGGTGGCGGTTGGAGGGGCGGGGCTCAAGGGCGGAGGAGCGGGAAGTGGAGGAGATGCGGTGGAGGGCACCGTCGACCACGTCGGGGGGGAAATTGCGGTCCTTGAAGAAGGAGGCCATCTGTGTTGTACGTATTTTGAACTGGTCCTCCTGGGAGCAGATGCGGCGGAGACGAAGGAATTGGGAGAATGGGATGGCGTTTTTACAGGGGGCAGGAGGTGTAGTCCAGGTAGCTGTGGGAGTCGGTTGGTTTGTAGTAGAGAATCTTGAGGAGAAATGGAATTCCATGTTGGCATCACGTGGTTAGTCAGCCCTGCGCGCTTTCTGGTGAAGAGTTTGGTGAAAGGTAGCCAGTGACTGTATTGTGAAAGTGTTGCATTTACAGCACTATTTCATTACCATATATGATTTAAAGGTTTAATTAAACTGTGCTAGTGTGTGTGTTAGACGAACTTAAATTTTGGTTTTTTACTGGTATTTTGCGGTTCGCCCGTTATTCTCTTTTTCCCATAGACCACATCGTTAATATTGCATGATTTTCTGCAACACAAAGATGCTCAGGAACTCAGCTGCCACGTTATTGGAGAGCAACCTGAAATGATATCTGATCCTCTATCTTCAAACCATATCCTGCTCTTTCCCTATCCCTTTAGTTTCCAGAAATCAATTTTTATATTCAGTTCCTTGGTTTCAACAGTCTGATCTGGGAGATAATTCCCCAGGTTGACCAGTATCTGAGTCCAGACATTTATTCTCATCTCAATGCAGAGTGGTCGGTCTGTACCTAATACTGTGGCCCCTTGTTTAAATATCCCAGCCAGGGGAATTGTCACCCCGCTTCCAATCTGTCTTGTCCTGACAGAGTTTTATATATTTCACTGATATCTCCACTCATTTTCCTAAAGCCCATGGAATTCAGGGCCAGCCGCCCCAGATTCTGCTCCCACAACAGCGATCAGTCTGGTCATCTTCGCTGCTCTCCCTCAATGTCAGGTTTGTCCTTTATTAGGTAAGGAGACCAAAACTGTACAGAATACTGCACAGTGTTCGAGATGAGGTCTCACCAACGCCCCGTGCAGCTGCAGTAAAACACCCTTACTCCTGTATTCAAATCCCTCTGAAATGAAGGTGAATACACGACTTATCTGCCTATCTGCTTTCTGCTCCTGCAATATTGCTTTCAATGACTGGTGTACA
The DNA here is from genome assembly GCF_037043375.1 of Chiloscyllium plagiosum. Taxonomy (NCBI): domain Eukaryota; kingdom Metazoa; phylum Chordata; class Chondrichthyes; order Orectolobiformes; family Hemiscylliidae; genus Chiloscyllium; species Chiloscyllium plagiosum. The sequence continues at coordinate 43,680,878 of NW_028270186.1, forward strand.
GGGAGATCCAGATCCTTTTTCAATGTTACAGCTCCCCACTTGTTGGGTCTGTGTACACTGGCCAGCGTGCCAATGCCATTACCAGTATTCACTTCATGATTCAGATCTCATTGCCCTACACTGACCTTGGAGGGCTGCACAGAAGAAACAAAAATGCAGATTAAGTTCCTTTATAGATCAACATTTTTCAACCAATCCCTTTTCAAATGATAGGCTCCACTTCTGTTTTTCCCATCAAAGGTCACAATATCATATATCTCACGCCTCCCCTCCCCATTGCTCCTCATGTGCCACGTATTTGCCCAGACACTCCACTTGTCTCAATCACCTTGGAGCATTTTGACATCCTGCTCACCCACTCACAATCTGATATTATTTAGTGCCATCTGCAAACTTGAAAATATTGTATTTGATCCACTCAATCATATATATGATGTGTATTGGGAATAACTGGGGACCAAACCCCAACCCTTGCTATATCCTTCCATTCAAAAAAATACATTGTTTTATTTCTACTCACTGCTTCCTGACAGCTCTCCCATTCTAAAGCCATATTAGTCCCAGACCCATAGGATTTGAATTTGCATAATAGGCTTTATCAAAAATCTTTCTGAAAATGCACATATTTCATTGATTGCTTCTCCATAATTATGCTAAAGGCACTTTCTCAAATATGATTCCCATTTGATCAGTCTCTGTTGACTTTGTCTGTGTTCATTACTTTCAGTTCCAATACTTCCTCTAAAACTGTTCACTTGCTAATTTCATTTTATTACCTTTTTCTAAACAGACTAATGTTCACTAGTTTTGATGGGAAGTTTTCTTTTTTGTTTCGTTTTCTTATGTGAAGACATAACTGAAATATTTGGTCCACAGTTCTACCTTTTCCCTGTCCTCAATTCTCTGGTATCAGACTGTAAGAAAGCTGCACCTTTTTTCCCGTAATTTTGCCATTGACATATTTTCAGAAGATATTAGAAGTTCAATCTTAAAACCCTTGTTAATATACTCTACAGAAACCCATCAATTCCTACCTTAAGCTACTCAATGATTGACCTTCCACAGCCAAACAAACACAGAACCACCGACTTTGTCCCATCAACAATACAGCACGGTCTACATTAGCCCCACTTTCCGACACAAAACTGTAGCCGTGAATCTTATGGCATTTCAAGTTCACAACGGTGTATTTTCTAATGGTTGTGAAGTTACCATGACAATTCTTCTCTCAGGAAGTGCATTCCTGACCCCAGCACCCTCTGAGTGAAAAACAATCCTCAATTCCTCTCCACATCTCAAATCCTTCACTTTAAAATGTGCTCCATTGTTCTTGGCCCTTTGACTAAAAGGAAAAACTGCTATCTATCCATCCTGTCCATGTCCCTCGGAATCCTATCCTTCTGAATCACGGCCCCCTCAGCCTTCTCTGCTCCAAACTAAACAACCCGAGCTTATCAAGCCTCTCTCCATAGCTAATATGCTCCATCTCAGCGAACGTCCTGGTGCATCGCCTCTGAGCCCTCTCCACTACAATCATATCCTTCCTGTAATGTGGCTCCCAGAACTACAATCAGTATTCCATCTTGGCAAAAGCAAAATTCCGCATAGCTCTTATAATCTATGCCTTGATGAATAAAGGCTATGTCTATGGTCACCTATGCTTTCTCAAATTGTGCATTCACCAGTTTAGTCACATTCAGGGATTTGTGGAGAAGTACCCTCTGAGCTTCCTCGTGTGCTGCCATTCAATGAGTTCTCCCCTGTCCAGTTCCTTCTTCCAAAGTGCATCATTTCATATTCATCAGGGTTACATTCCATCTGCCATTGATCCATCCATCTGACCATTCTATCTGTATCTTCCTGTAACATAAGACCTTCCTCCTCACTGCCAACCACCCGGCCAATCTTTGTATCAAACACAAACTTAGTTGTCGCACTCCCGCACCCGAACCCGCCCCCCCACCCCCCGCCTATATTCACAGCTGCATCATTTATGAATACCACAAATAATCAGGTTAACGATGACACGACACTAGGTTATAGTCCAACAGGTTTATTCGGAGGCACTTGCTTCGAAGAACTGCTTCTTCATCATGTGGTTGTGCGCTTTGAAATCTCGTGCCTCCTAATAAACCTGCTGGACTATCACCTGGTGTTATGTGATTTTTAAGTTTGTCCATCCCAGTCCAACACCAACACCTCCGTATCACAAATAATAAGGGACACAATACTGATCCCTGTGATACACCATTGGACACCGGTCTCCAGACACACGAACAGCTTTCAACCACTACCCTCTGACTCCTAACAGTAAGGTGATTTGGATGCAACTTGGCAAGTCACAAATGACTCTGACCTGTTCCTTTGTTATTCTTTTCCGCTTGACACACTTGCAGAATATCTGGGGATTCTCCCTAATCTTGCCCTACCAGCAGGTTTCTATTTCCCTGTTTCAGGCAGTTCTCACCAAGTGAAGAATTCCCTCATTATTGCGGTCTGAAATGGTCTGTCCCTGAAACTGCAATTATTTGCCTTAAATGTGGAACTGACAGCCAGGGAAACGTCCTGTTTATTTCCAACTTGGCATATGTTTGTGAAGTTTCCAAGTTTCATTGTGACCCTCCTCTCATTCTTTCAAACTCTAAAGAACACAGGCCGAGTTTCCTCATCAGGCAATCTCGCCATCTGAGGGATTAATCTGAGCAATGTCCATTGCACTTTTTTGTGGTCAGTATATTCTTTCTCAGATTGGGTCACCAACACTTTATACAATGGATGTAGGTTTGCTCGCTACATTTCCAGACGTTTCGTTATCTTACTAGGTAACATATTCAGTGGACCTCAGGCGAAACAATGCTTAAAATTCCTGCTTTCCATTTATATGTTTGGATTTCTTTGTATTGGTGATGCTATTTCCTGTGGCGAAGTCACTTCCTGCTCCTGTTCTCAGAGGGTGGTTGATGGGGTCTAAAAACTAATAGCAAATCGAGTTAGACATCTGTAAGAAATACATATGGATTTTCTCCATTGTTGCTGTTAATTCCTAAATATCCAATATCACATGCTGTATAATAGATTCAAACAGTTTCCAACTTGCAGATGTCAAGTTAATTGTTCGGCAGTTCTCCAAACTATGTCCTCTTCCCTTTATAGATGCTTGGATTCCTTTCATTAATCTATAGTGCTTGGACAACGTTTGCTAACTTCCATTTATCCACAATGGCTTCCAGCCTCTGCAGAATGCACAGGAAAATGAAACACAGTCATCGACAGTGCAATTAATATTTCTATTACCAATTTATGTCAGATATTTTAATATGAAGTACATTAGGTTTGCCAGACTTAGCAATGCTCAATCGAGTTACATTCTCAAATACCACCTTGTTACTGATATAAGTTGACTTTATGTCTTCCGTTCTACAAGCCCTACATGATCACTTGGTATTACTGGGTGGTTTTGTGGATCTTCCTCCATGAAGACAGATGTATAGTAACTGGTTATTTTCTTGGCCATTTCCTTGTCCTTCACAATAAACTTTCTCCTCTCCCGATTACCAATTTCCATATTTGACCTTGCTTTTATTTTGTTTCCTTTGAAATATAGATTGCAGATTTATGCGGTCTTTTTGTTCTTGTTTGTTAGCATTCATATTCTATTTTTGATTTCCTTATAAATTTCATGGCCCTTGATTCTGGATCGTGAATTTCTGAGAATTCTCAGGATTCCACAATGACTGAAATTCTTCCGAAGCCACTTCCTATGATTAACAGGTTTTCTAATTTGTTATGTTAAACAACATTGTGTCACGTTCCCTTTCTTTGATGTTTATACCTGAAATAAATAGACGTATTATTCAGACTTTGCATTATTTCTCTAAATCTCCTGGTCCTGCCCAGATATATTCAGGAACACTGCAGGAGGACTGAGAAGGAATTGCGGGAGCCCTGGCTGATATTGTTGCATCATCGCTGGCCAACAGGTGAGGTCCCGGAAGGCTGGAGGGTTGCGAATGCTGTGCCCTTACTCAAGAAGGGCTACAAATAAAAACTTGGGAACTATGGACCACTAAACCTAAAATCTGTAGTAGGTAACTTACTTTAAAAGGTTCTGAGAGATAAGATATACGTGCATTATGAAAGACAGGGTGTGATTCGGAGCAAGATTAGAGTGGTGCTAGAAAAGCACAGCAGAGCAAGTAGCATCCGAGGAACAGGAAAATCAACGTTTCGGGCAAAAGTCTATCATCAAAGTCAGCACGGCTTTGTGCATCGGACACCATAGCTCACAAATTTGTTTGAATTCTTTGACGAAGTGACCAGCAACGTTGAGGAGGTCAGGGTGGTATGCGTAGTCTATATGGATTCAAGTAAGGCCTTCAAAAAGCTTCCACATGGTGCGCTGCTCTGGAAGGTTAGATCGCATGAAATTGAGGAGGACCTGCCAAATTGGATACAAAATTGACTTGATGGTAGGAAGCAAAGAGTAATAGTGGAAGGATGCTTGTCAAACTGGAGGCCTGGGACTAATGGAATGCATCAGGGCGATGCTGGCACCACTATGTATTACATATATCTATAATTTAGATGAGAATGTACGTGCGTGATTTGTAAGTTTGAAGGTGACAATAAAATAGGTGGTTACATGGAGAATGACAAAGGTTATCAGAAATTTCAGAACGTACAGCAGTACCTCGATCAGCTGGGGAAGTGGGCTGAGAAATGGTAAATGGATTTTAATGCAGATCAGTGTAAGTTCTTGCATTTTAGAAACTCAAATCAATATCGGAATTTTATGGTAAATGGCTGGGTGTTAAGGAATGTAGTGGAACAGAGGGACCTTGGAATTCAGGTACATGGTTCTCTGAAAGTTGATTCAGAGGTAGACAGGGCATTGAAGAAGACTTTTGGCACACTGGCATTCATCAGTCAGGGCACTAAGTAGCGAATTTTGGGAGCTATGCTGCAGAATACGGGGCACAGATGAGGCCATACTTATAGCGTTATGTTCAGTTTTGTTAGCTAAGCTATAGGAATGTTGTTATTAAACGAGGATGAGTGCAGAAGAAATCTACAAGGATGTTGCCAAGCACTCAAGGCTCTGAGTTATAGGGAGAGGTTGGAAAAGCTAGGACTTTTTACTTTTGCGTGTATGAGACTGGGGAGAGGATTTTATTGAAGGGTATAAGATCATAACCGGCATGGATAGAGTGAATGCGCTCAGCCTTTACTTTCTAGATTGGACAATCACGGACTAGAGGGCATCAGTTTAAGGTCAGAGGGAAAGAATAAAAGGGAACCTGAGGAGCAACTTTTTTACACACAGGGTGATACGCATATGGAATGAGCTGCCAGCAGAAGTCGTTAAGGTGGGTACATTCACAACATTTAGAATGCATTTTGACAAATACAGGGTAGGAAAGGATTAGAAGGATACGGGGCAGTGGCAGGGAAATGGGGTTAGTGTGAATTGACATTTTGGTCGGAATGGATCAGTTTGAGCCGAAGGGCCTATAGGACTCTATGACTCTAACAACCATTGCTTATCTCCCACTGAATGTTATTTTGTATTTTCCCAATTCACTGGAACAAACTTGACCATCTCGGCTCCATGCTTCCATCATGTTTGACTAAAATGTACAAACATTCTATATTGTATGCAGATGCCGTGTAAAATACAACATATTAGTGACACTACTCCTCCAAAGCTGCTTCAGAGCAAGGACATTGATCAGTCCTCCTGACCACACAACACCAAATCCGAAAAAACTTGATCTCTAGTTTGGTTCAATGCATACACTTCAACCCACCTGATATACATTTAGGGAATTTATTTTTCACAGCATGAGCAGTCACTTAGTTAACGCAGTTGAGATGCAACATGAGACCATCCAATAAGACTGCAGTATCCATGATATTTGCATGTCTAATTTACAGAGCATATGACGCTCAGAATTTATGCGACAGTTTTAGTTTCGATATATAATGCACCAATGTTTGCTTCTCCTTGTTATTTGTAAGCTCCCTTTAAACTGAATCTGAGGGACATGGTCTGTGGCGTTATTGGTGATAGACTTGGACAAGACATTCCGGAAGGGTCACCTTGACGCTGTGATACAGGACAAGCGTCAATAAGGGTCACCATATTCTATCTGCTCCTTCACACTCCCTGAGTCCCTGTTCTAGCACGGACCCCGAACAAGGCTCACACTCTATTACTAAATAAGTCTCAGGCATTTCGAAACTCACTATTGAATTCAGCAACTTTCTTCCTCACTTTCTCTGTCAACTACACACTACCCCCCACACTAATAATACTAAATTGATTTACAACTGTCGACTGACTCATTCCGAATACCTCACCATTCCCCCCAGCCCCACATCCACCAGCACTAACAGCAGGGTTACCCATTTACACTCTCCCTCCCTCTCTCCCTTTCTGCTTTTCCAGGAGAAACTGGCTGGAATGGGACAGAAAGCGCCAAGCAGGGTGGTGCTGTGCCTGATATCTGTTCCCTCACACCCCCTTCTCCCCCACCATGTGGGGAGGAGCTTGGCATGAGCCGGACAGAAACAAGATGGCTCATGCGTAGCTTCGGAAACATCCACTTCCCATCAACTGAGTAAAGAGTAACATTCAGTTCTCACTTTAAACCCAATGTCAGTTCCAACGTCAGCCCATTCACTCCCAAACAAAAACAGATCCCTCACTGCACAGAGATGCAGAGACTGAAATGCACAGACGTATTGGTAAACACCCAACATACGAACATGCACAATACATATAAGGAGATAGGCATACACACACATTGCAACACACAAAGACATATACAGTTGCACACAAATAGACACAAACACAGATAGAAACACAGAGGCTGATACATAGGTACACAGATGTAGACACACAAATACACAGAAAACAACCACATGGACACACACATATGGACACACACACACACACACACACACACACACACACACACACACACACACACACACACACACACACACACACACACACACACACACACACACACACACACACACACACATATATATATATATATATATATATATAGATCCCTTTCTCTTACTTTGTTCCACCAGATAGCAAAGTGTCAGTCTATAAAATCCCTGAGTTATCTTTGCCACTTGTGATGGATTCCTGGTGAGGATTCATTGGAAATCTCATATGCCCGAAACAAAGGGAATTCATCCAAATCCAACTGTTCCAGAAAGAAATCCCACAACCAGTAGCTTATTTGAACAGAATAACCTCAAAGGCAGAGTAACATTTGGAGCACTCTGTCATTTTACCATTTGATATGAGTTCAACGTTCTGTGTCTTACACTTTTTTCTAGAAAATGACCTACTCTGAGACCGATATCATTGGCCACATCATTAAACTGGTTACATTTAAGATTGGTGTAACCAGTGGAGGAGTGGGACGGAAAAGGAACCAGTGACCCTCCAACATTGGCTGGAACACAAATGAGAAATTTTCAAAGGGCTGTCCAAGTGGAAATTCCCTCCCCAGAAGTTTGTGGTGCCTGGATGTTTACACTTATTCAAAGTTGTATTTGTTGACATTTGATAGAAAAGAGAATGTAGAAAATGGTATACAGACAGAAAAGTGCTGGGGAGACCACAATAAAATGACCCATAATCTTTGTGCATGGTGGAGCGGTGACAAATTGTCTAATGGCACACTCCTGCTGCTCAGTCTTATGTTCCTATGTTCCATCCAACCACTCACAGCTCCTGCAAGGAGCATTTGGAGGCCACTTGCTCCAAATACCTGATCCACAGTAACACAGCATCTCATTCAGTCCCTCAAGACTGTCACACTCACACGGTTTAGTATGGGTTGGAAAATGCTATTTGGAAATCCAGGCTGGGTTCGAAAGACGCCTCTGGTCTCTTTGCAGAGTGTCTCCTCTCTGCAACTTGTGCTTTATTTGTTGGTCATAATACATGCCCAGATTCACTGTGAGTACAACCCTCATATCTCATCCAGAGATGACTCACAAAATACTTTGCTCTGTCTGATTGCAACATTCAATAACAGAACGTTCAGGAAAATTACAACCATTAACTTTGTAATTACAAAATATGAGGAACAAGGAACCGGATCAGCTAAGTCGTACGATCAAGCCATTGTCTACCATCATGGCTGATCTATTATTGGCATTAACCCCTTTTTAATGCCAAATTCTTCACATCCCTTAGCTGTCTGACAGGTCAAAAATCCATCTACCTCCTCCTTAAATAATTTCAGTGATGTAGGTCCCATAACTCGCTAGCCCAGATAATTCCTGTCATTGATTACCCGCTGTGAGAGGAAAACATTCCCTACACATACACCGTCAACTAATTGATATGAACGAGAGGTGAACACAGGGGCTCAGCAAACAGTGAATGGCTTTGATATCAAGTGAATATTTGACTGAGGATGGGAACAGGACCACCCATTTATTTGAGCTGAATGGAAATAAGGTGTATCCTCCCACTTGTCTGGGTCTTTCCGAGAACAAAGAAAGATGCTTGTGGTCGGTGGCCAACAGCCCTAACAGTTGCGGGATATCTCTGCAGGAGATCCTCAGCTTAGCCTCCTCAGCACAAACATCCTCAACTGCTATATCAATGTCTTTCCCCATCATAAGATCTGAAGTAAGGATGATGACTGAAGATCACACAATATTCAGAGATTTTGTGCCCCCTCAGCTCCTGAACCATCCTGTGTCCATGTGCAGCAAGACCTGGGCAGCATTCAGTTTGTGCTGTTAAAGTGTCGGTAACATTCATGTAACAGCGCTGCCAGACACTGCACATTTCCACAGTTAATAGAGGAGCTCAATCAGCATCCCAGGCTGGTTGCACACTGATATGTGGAAGCCATTGAGCCCGTGGAAACTACTGAACAAGAAGAGGGACATTCAATCCACCTGCCTATTCCACAGGAAGAGAAGGGGTCTGGTCAGTACATCGAGCTGTTAAACAGGAACAGGCAGAGCCCAATCAAACCCTTAAACCTGTTCCATGAGACCAGGGGGAGGCTCTTCAGTCCCACCAGATAGTTATACAGAAACAGGAGGGCGTCATTGATACTCTAACATGACAAACCAATGAAACCGAGACTGCATTGATAGGGGGCTCCATGGTGTTAATCACGGTTCCATTGTTTGTAGAACATGTGCTACCTTAACATGGTTTGCTGGCAGTGATAAGGGAAACCAAATATTTTGTGTAAAGTCTCAAGGAGGCATCTTCTATCTCCGAGAAGACACTCCCATGTGCTCTGTGTAGGTCAGAAGCTGCTGGGAAGAGTTAACTCTTTTATAATGAAGGTACTGTTGCTGCTGTCGGAATTATGGATAGCATGACGTTCATTGCAGGATCACGCACCAATTGATCTGTATTAACATTGGGAGAGTTTTTTTTTTCAAAAGCCTGAACCTCTCTCTCTCTCTGAACCGAAATAGGGAGTGAGGGTGGTTGGGTGGAACGTTCTCAGAGGCTCTTAAACTATTGAGAATCATGTAACCCGAGTGAAAAAAAGCCATGGAATTTATCACTGTAACAGTGTCTGTTTAGAACATCATAAGCGATTGTACATCCCCCTTAATGTTCAATGCAATCACCTTATTCTCTCACTGAGCTTCACTCACTGTTCATGTTGCCATGATCCCAGGGATTAGTCTGGTGAGACTTCAGAGAAAGTCTATCCACAGTACCCCAAATACTGCCTCAACACACTCAGGGATGATCACAATAATCCTTTTCTCTCACTTAGACATCGTCGTTTCCTTCCTGTGTTATGAAACACCACTATTTATCTATGCACTACGACTGACATGGAATTTATAAGTTCCTTATATCTCTACGTCAGCATCAATACAGTCAGCACCAGAGTTGCCGATGGAGATGTGCATCACACTCGGGGAGAATTTCAATGAGATCGAATACACCTAAAAGATGTAATGATCACCTACCTGAATATAAATGAGCTGTACAAATAGAGGAAGGGAGCTATCTTTACTTTTGTTCTTCTCTCACAGGACGTATGCAGCCCTGGTCAGGGCAGCATCTTAAACTGAGTGGCTGGTTCAGTTGTTCCACAGGACAGTAAAGAGTAAAACACATTGCTGGGGGTTTGTAGTCTTACAATTCAGGATAAATTCTCCTGCTTAATTAAAACCAGCAACACAGAAAAGATTTATCCAATGCAGTAATCAGGAAAGGATTTTTTGTTTGGAACTGAAGACATTGACTTGCACTTTCCAAAATTTGTATATCATGAGCAGAAATTGAGTTCAACCCGGTTTAGTAGACAAATATAATGACTTACCAGGAACACCAACTATCGCAAGGATGGGATAGTAACCACCTTGAATAATCCAAAGGATATCCTGGATCCGTGATGCTAATGATATCCAAGGTCGAGAAAGCCAGTAAAGACCCGAGGATAAACTTCTGTCCATTGTTGGAACATTCCAGCCTGATGTTCTCAGATTCTGATCCATTGTTGGAACATTCTAATCCATGGTCCTCAGATTATGAATCATTATTGTAACGTTCCAGTCTAATGTTCTCAGATTCTGATCTCTCCTCCCGCGCTCTCTCTCTCGAGCTGCTGATCCCTGTGAGTGCTGTCAGTGATGCTCCTATTCAGACTATGTAATAGCAAATTGAACAAAGCCCATTTATATTTCAACCATGGAAACTCTCCACTGCCATAATTAGGATCCACTGAGATTGATATTAATCACAGTCACTGAACAAATAGCTCCAGTTAACCCCGTTGAATTCAATAATGATTTTATTAAAATTCAAAAGAACTTTTCAAGTTTACACATTTGGCGTGGGATATGTGTGGGGGGTGAACAGGAAGAAATATTTGAGATGGTAGTTTGATTGAATGTAATCACTCAATCTGCCTTAGATATGGCAGTAATGTCAAAGGATTGTCAGAACTTAAACAAGTTTCTTGGCTTATAAATCGAAACATATAGTCTATAACCACTGATCAGTGATTATAATGTCAGTAAAATATGTAGAGAACTTTTCTAGTCCATAATCTGACAGAAAGTTGCTTATGACAACATGAGTGATAACAGACAAATAGCATGGTATGTTAACAGAGAATATGATGTGACACACAATTCAGATGGTTATTCAAAGATCAGAGAGGGCAGGTAAGGGTCATGCTGTTAATGCTATCGATGTCAATCAACTGTATTGAAGTATATTTCACTGGATTTCAATTGCAGTGTGATTATGATATCGGGGCATGGCTGCTGAGAGTGGAGGGAGGAAACATGATATTTACCAGCCATCAGTATTGGAATTTTATTCTTCATAAATTATATGAAGATCAAATTCAAGGGTACATCTCCAATGAGGAATGAGGAGAGCCAATATTAACCACACAACCAGAAGACATTGGAACAGAAATTTGGCCATTAGACCCATTGAGCCTGCTCCACCATTCCATGATGGCTGTTAAGCTTCTCAACCCCATTCTCACACTTTCTACCTGTAACCCTTGATCCCCTTTACAGTCAAGAAACTATCTGTCTCACTCCTAAATATAATCAATGACCTGGACTCGACAGCCCTCTGTAGCAGTGAATTCCATAGATTCACCGCTGTCTGGCTGAGGAGGTTTCTCCTTATCTTTGTTCGAAAAGATCTTCTCTTTCCACTGTCCCCTCGCTCTCCTACATTGGATACATCTTCCTAAAATCCCCTCTCTCCCAGGTCATTTAGTATTCTGTAAGTTTCAATTAGACCTCCTAACATCCTTCTGAATTCTACCAAATACAGACCCAGAGCCCTCAAATATTTTTTATATGTTAAGCTTTTATTTCCTTGCACCATTCTCGTGAATCTCTTTGGAAAACGCTCCAGGACCAGTGCATCCTTCCTGAGATATGGGACGCAAAACTGCGCACAATAATCCAAATGTTGCATGACCAAAGCCTTGTAGAGCCTTAGAAGTACATCCCTGCTTTTACTTTTAAGACTTCTTGAAATAAATACCTTCATTGTATTTGCCTGTCTAACTACTGACAAACTGCAAGTTTACCTTTCAAGACTCCTGGACTAAACTCCCTAATCTTTTTGCACTTCAGACTTCTGAATTTGCTCACTATTTCGAAAATAGTCCATGCCTCTATTCATCCTGGCAAAATGCTTTCCCACACTTTCCCACATTGTACTGCCACTTCTTTGCTCACTCTCCAAACCTGTGAAAGTCCTCCAGCAGGTAAAAGTGAGGACCACAGAGGCTGGAGATCAGAGTCAAAAGTGTGGTCATAGAAAAGCACAGCCTGTCAGGCAGCATCCGATGCAGGAAATTCGACGTTTCAGGCATAAAGCCTTCATCAGGAATGTGGGGTGGGCTGACGGGTGCAGAGAGATAAATGAGGGGGGGGGGGGAAGGTAGGCGCTGGGAGGAAGGTAGCTTGGAAGATGACAGCTAGATGAAGGTGTGTGATGATAGTGATAGGTCAGAGTGGAAGGTGGATTTGATATTGGGGAAGGTAGATGGATAGGTAGGGCAATTCAAGAGGGCGGTGCTGAGTTGGAGGGTTAGATCTGGGATTAGGTGGAGGGAGGGGAGATAAGGAAACTGGTGAAATTGTCCTTGATACCGTGTGTTTGGAGGGTCCCAATGCAGAAGATGATGCGTTCTTCCTCCAGAAGTCAGGTGGCTAGAATTTGGCAGTGGAGGAGGCCAAAAGCTTGCAGGTCTTTGGTGGAGTGGGAGGGGGAGTTGAAGTATTCGGCCACAGGGAAGTGGGGTTGTTGGATTTATGTGTTCAAGAGTGTTCCCTGAACCGTTCTGCAAGTTGACATCCTGTCTCGCCAATGTATAGGAGACAGGAGCAATGGACTGACTAGAAGAGGTGTTTGGATGCACAGGATGTTCACTGCCTGATGTGGTAGGATCCTTTGGGGCCTTGGGTGAAGGTGAGGAGGGAGGTGTTGGCACAGGTTTCACATCTCAATGGATGGTGTTGATAGTGGAAGGTTGCTTGGTGGGGGCGTGTGGACCTAACGAGGGAGTTGTGAGGGAATGGTCTCAGCAGTATGAAGATAGGGGTGGGGAGCGAAGTATATCCCTGGTGTTGGGGTTTGACTTTTGATGGCAAAAATGGCGAAGAATGATGCGTTGTATCCTGAGGTTGGTGGGATGGAAGGTGAACACCAGAGAGCTTCTAATTTGTTGTCGTTGGAAGGGTGGAGTGCAAGGGCGGAGATTTGGGAAGTTGAGGAGATGCGCGAGAGCACCCTCCTGTAGCCGAACCACCTCTTCCATGCTACCTGTCCCTCTATCTATCTTTGCACTGTTTGAAAGCTTAGTCAGAATGCCCTCAGTTCCTTCATATAGATAATGAATGCACAACGTGAAAAGGTGTGGTCACAACACTGAGTTTTGTGGAACACCACTTGTCACTGGTTGCCATCTTGAGAAAAACACTTTTATCTCCACTCTCTGCTTTCTCTCAGGCAGCCAAACTTCTCTCCATGCTAGCACCTTGCCTCTAATACCATGGGCCCATACCTTTCTTAATAGCCTCATGCTTGGTACTTTGTCAAAGGATTCTTGAATGCAGAAGGATAACATCTATTGGTTCTCCTTGATCTAATCTGCTCATTACTCCCTCACTGTTTTCTAGCCGGTTTGGCAGGACTGATCTCCCCTTGATTAAACCATGCTGACTCTGTCCTATTTTACCAAACACCTCCAAGTATCAGAAATCCCATCCTTCACGATGGATTCCAGGATGTTACCCACAACCAAGGTTAGACTAATCAGTCTGCAGTTTTCCATCTTCTACCTAACTCCCTTATTAAATGTGGTGTCATGTTAACAATTATACAGCCACTTTGCCATTTCCTGATTTTAGTCATTCCTGAAAGATTACCACTTACGCTTGCACTAACTCTTCAGTTATCTCCCTTACAAGGTTGGGGTGTAGTCCAACTGGTCCAGGCGAGGTATCCACATTCAGGCCATTCCGTTTTCTAACATGCTCGTCTTGGCGATGACCACCATATTCAGGACTGCCCTCTCACTCTCCTCAATTCTTGAGAAATTACTCGAGTCTTCCACTGTGAATGCTGATGCAAAGTTCCTCAGCCATTTCTTTGTTTCCCACTACTGTCTCTCCAGCATCATTTTCCAGTGGTCCATATTCACTTTTACCTTTCTTTTGCACTTTATATATCTAAAGAATCTCTTAAAGTTTCCTTTATTTTACTGGTTAGCTTACACCCATATTTAATCTTCTCCCACCTTACTTATTTTTCCTTGCCTTCTGTTGGCCCCATTCTCCAGTTTCCCTTTGCCCTTCACATTGCTTGCGCTTTTACTTATATGATATCCCTGACTTCCCTCGTCAGCCCTGGCTGCCTCATTCTCCCTGTACCATGCTTTTATTGTGCAGCATGTATCTCTGCAGTGTCTCCTGAATTAATCTTGGAATTTCCTGCCATTACTGTTCCCCTGTCTTTCCTGCTAGACCCCTGTCCCGGTCAATTCTACCCACCTTCTCCCTTACACCTCTCCAGTTTCCTTTATTCAGCTGAAATACTGTTAACTCTGATTCTACTTTCTCTCTCTCAAATTGCAGAATAAATTCAACCATGTTCTAATCACTGCTTCTGAAGTTTTCTTTCACCTTCAGCTCCCTTATCTAGCCTGCGTCATTAAATCCAGTGTCATCTGTTCCCGAGTGGGCTCCACCACATGATGCTCCAAAAAGCCATCCCAGAGACATTCCTCAAATTCCTTTTCTTGCGATCCACTCCCAAAATGGTTTCCCATTCCACTTGCATATTGAAATCCCCCATGATCACTGTAACTTTGTCTTTCCTACAGATCGTTTCTATCTCCTGGTGTATCTTGTACCCCAGCTCCTGACTACTCTTTGGAGGCCTGTGCAAGTCTCCAACTGTGATTGTCTTATCTTTGTGATTCCTCAATTCTACCCACGCAGATTATACACCATCTGACTTTACTTCCTTTCTTACTATTGCTTTAATTTCATTTATTAATAATGTAAACCCACTCCCTCTGCTAACTGTCTTTTCGATAGGATATTAGTCCTTGAATATCCTTATCCCCTTGCAACCACTTCTCTGTGATGCCCATCACGTCATACCTTCCAATTTCAATCTGTGCCACAACTTCATTTACTCTATTCCTTATACTGAGTGCATTCAGATATAACCCCTTCAATCTTGTATTAACGGTTCTTCTTCTTATTGTTATTTGTTTGTCCAGTGTGCTTGAAGTCTGATTGCTTACACTTTCCATACACTCTGTCTTATTTGCGTCTGTGCTGGAGATTTTAATAACCTCTCCTGAGCTCTGTACATTTACCTCCTCTTTTCTAATTAAACCCTATAACGGACCCCCCCACCCTGCCAACACACACACACACTCCTAATCAGTTTCGACCTCTGTCTACAGCCTTAGTTAGGATTCAATTGGACTGTGGTCCCAACACAAAATAAAGGTACAAAAAATAAGCTTTTCTGTACATACCAAAACATGAAAACTACAAAGATGCAAGTTTGTTAAAATACACTTGCGATGTGGAGTTATATGAATTGAAATGTGAATTTAAACACCACGGACGGGGTTTTCAACCTTTATCAGTCATTATTTGACCCACAGCTGAGATGCTGATCTCCCCCCTGTCAGTGATCCCCCTCACTGAGAATCTCTCGCTCTGTCTCTCACACCGTGTCTAGAGGGACTACAAGTTCCTATTGGCCCAGAATATTTAAATTAATTCACCTTCTCCCTGGAACTAATCTATTGTTCTTTTGGATCCTATTCAGCGTCAGCAACCCGGTTCTGTGATATTATTGGCGATAAGTGATCTGGGATGACAGCATAGTGCTCACAGGGTACGGCACCAGACAAAGGGCTTGCAGTCTGTGGGAGTTTCAAAATGAAACTTCTGTGTATTTCTCCACATGCTGAATTCTGATTTAACTGACACCCCTTGCTCTCACTCACACTGTGGCTCCGTTTTCTCTCCATTCCTTTTATCTCTCTTCACTTCCTTTTTTCTCTGTTAATTTTTCTCTCTCTCACGCACAAACGCACAGACACACACATTCTGTTCTCTCTGTTGACAAATTGTGCTGTTGGAGAGCTCGTCGGTGTACAATGGGCTAAATGGCCTCCTTCGGTGCTCTCGCAATTCTGAAGTTCTCTGACGCACAATAAAGACTTCAGGTGCATGGAGAGACAGGCTGATCCTGCGAAGGACACAATGCAGAATCATCCTTTATCTCTTCCTGTTGTCTGATATGCAGCGGCCTTGAAATATCAGTTCAAAAAAAAGATAGAAATTCGAGCAGCTCACCAGATGATTTTGCTGTCAGCATTTAACAAGCAGTTCCCACATACAAAATTGGATTTGCCTGATAGCAGCTCCTCCCAATTGACACGTCCTAGCTCTGCCTGATTCTGACGTAATTTGCCTTCCGCCAATTCAGTAGATTCCCACAAGGTCCTGACATATCCGTGTTCATAGCTATCTTAAATCTGAAGGAACGGTGACCACTGTTTCTAAAATTATGTCCCACTGAAAGGTCAGTCACCTGGCCAGGCTCAATAGCCAATACGAGGTCCAGTATGGTTCTTCCTCTCGTTGGACTATCCATATACTGCTGCAGTTAACAAATTCTGCCCCGTCTAAGCCCCTTGCTCTAATGGACTTCCAGTCATTATTGGGGATATTAAAGTCACTCACTATGACCACTCTTTTTTAATACACCTTTCCTTAATCGACATACATATCTGTTCCTCAATCCCTCCGTGGCTGTTGGAGAGATTATAGTAACGCAGTGCTTGCATCCATCTTATTTTTGAGCTTGACCCATATTGCTGCACTGGATGGTCCCTCCTGTATGTCCTGTTCACGTGCAGATGTAGCATTCTCCCTGATCAGTAAAATAACTCGTCCACATCTTTTAGCTTCTTCTCTTTCTCGCCTAAACCAATGAAACCCTGGATACTTTGAACGGTCAGTCCTTTCCCTCTCTCAAGCAAGTCTCTGTAAAGCCGCAACATCATAGACCCATGTATGGATTCAGGCTCCCAGTTCATCGTCCTTACCCATATTCTTGCATTGAAATAAATACACTTTAGCCAAACTCCATCAGATCCTGACCTGATATTTGGTTTGAGTTTCCCTGATGTGCATTCTCCTTGTCTATTCTCTGGTAACAGGAGATTACAAAGGACTGTCAGTAAAGCGCAAAAAATTGTAAACAGACAATTTCAGTTTCCTCCGTTGTCCCTTTAATCTGTACATTGCATCTCACACTGTCCAATTCCAATAAACTGCTGGGTAATTATTTTGCTTCAAACAACCGTCTCCAGCCTCTCACTGCACATTCTTCAACTCGCTCTGGACCCATTGGATTGACAGTTTTCTGATCCCTCTCTCAACCAAATCTCTAATATTTGTATCATAGTTATATATACTCATCTGCCTTGCCTGTCACACTACTCACATTAAAATCAGCATACTTCAGACTTCCAGTCCCATTGTGTCAGTTTGTTGCTGGTCTTAGTTGTACTGGAATTAGTCTCCAACTGCTCTTCAGTCACTGTGCTTGTGGACGTACTGCTCTGGCTCCACCCTCCCTCCCCCACCGCCACACTAGTTTAAACCCTCCTTAGTGACAACAGCAAACCTGCCTGCCAGGAGATTGCTGCCAGTTCACGTCATCCCGTCCTTCTTGTGTATTTCATACCGACCCAGGAATCCCAATGATCCACATATTGGAAGTGCTGCCTACCCTACCAGCTCTTTGGTCATATTTTGTTAACTATACTGCCTTCCTATTCCTAACCTCACTGGCACGTGGCATAATATAGTCTCCCCAACATTCAAATACGCTTTCAGCACAACTCCAGCAAGACCTTTACTTTAAAATTGATAGACTTGACAATAAAAACTTAAGTGTGATCTCATTAACTAGGAAAGTGGAGCCAAACGAATAAGTCGTAATGACCATAGGATCTGATATCTGTCACCTCCACCAAACCTATGTGACAAGATATATTTATGAAGCATCTATTTGTACATGGACGAGGATAAACAGAAATTAGTCCAAAAGACCTGAAAATGTTACAACAGATGGGTGCCAGTCAGCCTGTTTACTCTGCTTTGCTGTTCAATTGGATTTTAGCTATTCTGTTCCTTTTAATGGCTGGGTCTTTACCCGGATCCATAGCGCGTCAGAAAGTGCCCAGTGTCTTTGTGCGCTCACTGCGTAGGGAGCATCCAGTGCCAGGCAATGGGGTGTGGGGAATCCCGGGGTAGCTCGATGAAAGGCTGCATGCAGTGACGGATGGACTCAGGGATTGAGAGAGACAGAGTAGGTAATCAGGGACATGCACTCACATAAGTGGCTGGGCAAGATTCCCAAGCACTCAGGAAGCCTGAGGACCAGAGCTACTTTTATAATAAATCCGTCATATTTGCAGCAATTCTCCATCAAACACAAGCAAATATACTGTAGATGGCAGAAACCTGAAACAAACACTGAAACATACTGTGGAGAGAAAAGAGGAAATTCTCCCAATGCAGAGATTGCAATATCTCCAGAAAGACAGGGTCCAGCGATTGGAATTGAACCCGAGTCCCTGGCCCTGTGAGGCAACAGTGTTGTGTCACCACGCTATCTAATGATAGAAAATAGGGTTAGGAAAGTTACATTAGTATATTTTCGACAGTGAGTTAACAGGAATGCTCTCACGCAGCCTGACTAAGATTGGGAAGCCTTTATACAGCAGCAGAGGACAATTCAAGAAGCAATAAAGTGATGAACACGAAACATGTAAGCTAGCTTGCTTTAGAAAAGGAGATTGCAGGAGTTTTGTTAAGATATATAAAAGGGGAGAGTGAACATTGGACAACCAGAAATTGAGGCTGGCTGCAGAGAAATGGAAAACAACGAATTGGCGAATGACCTGAATAACTACTTTCCGTCAATCCTCACAATGGTAAATACTATGAACATTACAGAACTTCAAGCGAGTCAAGGGTGAGGAATGGATGTCGTGATCAGCGCTGAGGAGAAGGTACTAGGGAAGCTGCATTGTTTGAAAATGGATAAATCACACAGACTGGAAGGATAACAACCAATATTCTGAAGGAATTAGCGGAGGAGATTGTGAAATCATTGGTCGCGACTGTTCAGGAATAACTATCATCAAACAAAGTCCCAGAGAACTGGAAAATGGACAATTTAAAATCTCTGTGTAAGAAGGAAGAAAGGCAAAATACAGAAAATCATAGGGCAGTATAGCCTGGCATCGGCCGTTATTAAGGATTTAGAGTGCACTGCTAGCAATGAGATTGCAGAGTACCTGGAGGTGCATGGTAAAATAAGGCTGAGTCAGCATGGCTTCATCAAGGAATGGTCCCCCTGACAAGTCTGTCAGAATTCTTTCAGAAGATAATGAGCAGATTTGACAAAGGGAAGACGTGATCTGATTTGCTAATAGGGAGTGTGTTAAATTTGAATCTGTGTTAAATTGAATCATGTTAATTTATTGGTTGTAACTTGCATAAGCAGATGTACAAAAACAACTCAAAATTGTAAAGGAACAATTCAATAGTAGTTAAATAAAGTAAGAATGGAGGGTCGGGTGATGTGTTGTTTCTACATGATATGGGAGTGGTGGAGCCCACTGTGGTTCCTAGTGACCATGTCTGGAATAAACGTTGCATGCTAGAAGAACTCTGGCTCAGAGTCGATGAGCTGGAGTTTAAGATTCAAACATTGTGAGGCATCAGGGAGAGGGAGAGTTCCCTGGATGCTGTAATTCAAGAGACAGTTACACTCCTCAGATCAACTGACTCAAAATCAGCCAATGGTTAGAAATCGGATGGTTTGGCTATGAGTGAGGCAGGTGGAGGGATATAGGAGGTAGAGTTGCAGGAGCCTCAGCACCTGTCCATGTCTAACAAGGTCAAGAATCTTGTTCCCTGTGTGGATGAGAATGGAGACTGCAGGAAGGGTGAGATGATTGGCCTCAGCACCGAGTTGAGTGAAACTTTCAAGCGGGACAAGAGAAGAGAAATATTATTGTAATTGGGGATAGTATGGTTAGATACTGTTCTCTGTGATCGCGAATGAGTGTCCTGAAAGCTGCGTCACCTACTGGTGTTTGGGTAAGGGATACCTCATCTGGGCTGCAGAGGAACTTCGAGTGGGAGGGTAAAGATCCATTGGTCGTGGTCTGTGTAGGTACCAACGACAGAGATAAAACTAGGGCAGAGTTTCTGCTAAGGGATACGAAGATCTCGGAGCTAAATTAGAAAACAGAACCAAAAAGGAAATAATCTCTGGATTACGGCCTGAGCCATGAGCTAATTAGCACAGGGTCAGCAGGAAAATCCGTGGCTCAAAGTTTGGTTTGGGAAAAATGGGTTTGTATCATGGGACATTGACACCAGTACTGGTGTCAACCCTAACCCTAACCCTAACCCTATGCTTTCCTTTATTGGTCAGAGTACCGAGTACAGGAGTTGGGAGGTCATATTGCAGCTGTACAGGACATTGGTTAGGCCGCTGTCAGAATATTGCATGCAATTCTGGTCTCCTTCCTATTGGAAAGATGTTGCGAAACTTGAAAGGGTTCAGAAAAGATTTATAAGGATGTTTCCAGGGTTGGAGAATTTGAGCTCCATGGAAAGGCTGAACAGGCTGGGGCTGTTTTCCCTGGAGCGTCGGAGGCTGAGGGGTAACCTGAAAGATGTTCACTAAATTATGAGGGGCATGGATAGGGTAAATAGGCAAAGTCTTTTCCCTGGGGGAAGAGTCCAGAACTAGAGAGCACAGGTTTTGGGTGAGAGGGTAAAGATATAAAAGAGCCTAAGGGACAACTTTTTGACGCAGAAGGTGGTACGTATATGGAGTGAGCTGCAAGATGAAGTGGTGGAGGCTGGTACAATTGCAACATTTAAGAAACATTTGGATGGGTTTATGAATAAGAACGGTTTGGAGGGATATGGGCCGGGTGCTGGCAGGTGGGACTAGATTGGGTTGGGATATCTGATCGGCATGGACGGGTTTGACTGAAGGTTCTGTTTCCATGCTATACATCTCTATGATTCTATGATTCCAAGTTATTCAAATCTCCAGCACAGACGCAGCACCATACACAGGGAGTATGGAAAGTGTGAGCAATCAAACTTCAAACACACAGGACAAACAAATGACAATGAGAAGAGGAATGGCTAATACAGGGTTGAACTGTTATATCGGAATGCATGCAGTATAACGAATAAATTAAAAATGCTTGTGACTCATACACAAATTGGTAGGTCGCCATCACGGAGACGTCGCTGCAAGAGGATCAGAATTGGCAGCTGAATATTCAAGGATATGCATCTTATCAAAAGATAGGCAGTTGGATAGAAGGTATGAGGCTGTCTTATTAGAAAGAAATGAAATTAAATCAACAATAAGAAATGAAGTAAGGTCAACTGGTGTGGAATCTGTATCGGGAGACTTGAGGAATTAAAAAGGATAAAAAAATGTAGTTGGAGCTCTGTTCAGGCCTCGAAACAGTAGTCAGGAGCTGAGGTGCAAGATATACCAGGAGCTAGAAAGAAGTGCAGGAAAGACAAAGTTACAGTGATCATTTGGGATTACATTACGGAGATGGGCTGGGAATTCAGGTTGGTAGTGGTTTGCAAGAAAAGAAATTTGTGGAATGTCGATGAGTTGGTTTTTTGGAGCAGCTTGTGCAGGCATTTTAGATAAGGGAGTTTAAGGAGAAGGAAATAATAGGAGGCAATGATTATAATATGATTGAATTTACTCTGCAATTTCAGATGGCAAAGTTAGAATCAGAGGTAACGGTATTAAAGCTGAATAAAGGCAATTATAGAGGCATGAGAGAGGAGCTGGGTAGAATTGACTGGTAGAAGGGCCCAAAAGGAAAGACACTGGAGCAGTAATGGCAGGAGATTTTTGGAGTAATTCAGGATGCAACAGAGATTTACACCGAGTAAAAAGAGGCATGATACATGGAGAATGAGGTAACCGTGACTGACGAAGGAAGTCAGGTATAGCATTAAAGCAAAAGAGAAAGGACATAATGTGGCAAAGTGCAATGGGAAACCAGAGGGTTGGGAAACTTACAAAGACAAAACAGAGGGCAAACAAAATAAAATAAGGAGAGAGATTATTAAATATCGGGGTAAGCCAGCCAGTAATATAAAGGAAGAAATGTAAGAGTTTCTTTCGATATATAAAGTACCAAAGAGAGTCAAAATATGGCATTGGATTGTTGGAAAATGACACTGGAGAGATAGTAGTGGGGACAAAGAAAATGGCCGAGGAATTGGATAATTACTGTGCATAGGTTTCATGGTGGAAGACCCAAATAATATCTCAAACATTCAGGAGAGTGAGTGAATGAGATTTCTGAATACTTGGAAGTATTTGGCAAAATAGGGCAACGTTAGCATGGTTCCATCAAGGGAAAGTCATGCCTGACAAATTTGTTGGAAATCTTTGAAGAAAAAATGAGCAGGCTCAATCAAGTACAGCCAATGGATGTTATCCACCTGGACGTCAAGAAGGCCTTTGGCAAGGTGTCACACAGGAGATTATTGATTAAGATAAGGGTCCGTGGTGTTAGAGGCAAGGTAGAGGCGTGAATAGACGCTTGCCTGTCTGACAGAAAGCAGAGAGTGGGGATAAAATGGTCCTTCTCAGGATGGCAGCAGGTGACAAGTAGTGGTCAGCAAGGCACAGTATTGGTACCAATTGGTTAGCAATCTAGATGATGGAACTGACGGCACTCTGGTTAAGTTTGCAGACGAAACTAAGATACGTAGAGGGTCAGGTCGGAGAGAGGAGGCAGAGAGGCTGAAGAAGGAATTGGCCAGGTAAAGGGTTGGCAGATGCATTCCAACGTCTGAAAGTGTTAGGTCATGCTCGTTGGCATGAAGAATAGAGGCATGGTCTATTTCCTAAATGGGGAGAAAATTCATAAATCCGAAGTGCAAAGGGACTTGGGAGTTCTAGTGCAGGATTCACTTAAGATAAGCTTGCAGGCTGAGGTAGTAGTTAGGAGTGCAATTGCAGTCATTATTGATGGCATTTATTACGAGAGAAATTGAATAGAAGAACAGGCTGTATACAGCTTTGGTCAGACTACATTTGGAGTGTTGCGCGTACTGTTGAGCTCTATATCTCAGGAAGGCTGTACTGTCCCTGGAGCATGTTCAGAAGGTTTTCACGTGAATAATCATAGGAGTGAAAAAGTTTATTGTGTGAGGAATGTTTGAGTCTTTGGGTCTAGACTTGATAAAGTTTATAAGGAAGAGAGGAAATGTAATTGAAACATACAGAATACTGAATGACCTGAACCGAGTGGATGTTCATAAGATGTTTCCATTGGTAGGAGAGACTAAGACGAAAGGACACAGCCTTAGCTTAAAGCGAACATCTTTTAGAACGTTGATAAGGAGACTTCTTTAACCAGCGAATGGTGAATCTTTGCAATTTATTGCCAGAGAAGGCTGTGGGGCCAGGTCATTGAATATATTTGAGACGGAGATAGATTTTTTGATTATCCAGGGGATCAAGGATTACGGGCAGAAGGTCGGAGAATGGGTTTGAGAAACTTATCAGCGATGAATGAATGGTGGAGTAGACTCAATAGGCAAACTTGCCTAATTTCTGCTCCTATTTCTTATAGTCGTGTGGTCTAAACCTTAAGGAGACACCTTACATCTCTGATGATATGGATTCATGCTCTTCATGAAGGTCAGAAGCTGGTGGAAATAGTCGACTGTTATAGAATGAAGATATTGTGGCTGCTGCCGGGGTGGTGGATAATATGACATTCAGTACAAGATCACACACCAACTGCACTGTATTAATGTGGGGAGAGTTTATTCAAAACCTGGACCTCTCTATCTCTGTCAATCGCCGTAGTGAGTGGGTGTTTTTGTGGGTAGGCGTAACGTCCACAGAGGCACTTAAACTATCCAGCATCATGCATCCTGAGTGAAATACAGTCATGGAACTTATCACATTTTCATTGTATGTTTAGAATATAAGGAGTGATTGTCCATCCCCCTCAAGGTTCAATGCAATCATCTCTTATTATCTCACAGCGCTACAGATCAACCTTTATTCACTCCTCATGGTGCCATCATCCCAGGGAAAAATCCGTTCTATGTCACGATGATGGTACTGGACAGGATTGTTGAGTGGAGAGGATATGGAAATGTAAACTTGTGCAGGAGAAAATGAACCAAGGAGAACAGTCTTTTTAATCCTCGCATATTGGTGCATAATTTGTAAATAATCATTTGCTAGTTATAATTTGTAAGGAATGGAATCTTTGATTGGAACTAAAAACACTGACTTGCACCTTTCCAAAGTTTACATATTATGACCATCAATTCAGTTCAGACCGTTTCACTAACCAATCTACAAACTGCAGATGCATCTGTCCATGACAGCATTAGTAAAACTGACCACCGCACTGTCGTTGAGGAGACAAAGTCTCACGGTCACATTGAGAATAAACTATATTGTGTTGTGTGGCACTATCACCATGCTAAATGGCACAGACTTCAGATCTAGCAACTCAAGACTGAGCAACCATAAGACGCTGTGGTCCATCGATATCAGAACAATACTCCAGCACAATCTGTAATGTCAGGACACAGCATATAAACCATTCGTTCATTACCATCAAGCCAGAGGATTAACCCTAGTGCAATAGAGAGTGAAACAATGGGAAAAATCTGCTCAAGTATTTTCTGTACATAAAACGCAGAACAAATTCAACCCAGCCAAATACCACCAAATCACTCTACTCCCCATCATCAATAAAGTGATGGAAGGGTTCATCAATAGTGCTATCAAGCAGCACCAGCTCAGCAATAACCTGCTCAATGACGCCCAGTTTGGGTTAGACCAGGGTCACTCAGCTCCTGACCTCATCACAGCATTTGTTCAAACATAGACAAATGAACTGAATTCCAGCACTTGAAAATCAAGGCTGCATTCTTTCAAATGTGACATCAAGGAACCCAAGCAAAAAGGATATTGTGAGTAATTACTTCAAATTGGAGTTATACCTGACAGATAGGAAAACGGTCATTGTTGTTGGAGGTCAGTCATCTCACTTCCAGAATATCTCTGCAGTAGTCCCTCACGATAATGTGGACGTAGGTTTGCTCCATGAGCTGGAATGGTCATTTCCAGACGTTTCATCACCATACTAGGTAACATCTTCAGTTGCCCTCTGGATGAAACCTAGATCCAAACATCTTCTGTTGCTTCATCAATGGCCTTCTCTCCATCATAAGGTCAGAATAGGGATATTCGACGATGACTGCACAATATTCAGCACCATTCGCAAGTGCTCAAATACGGAAGCAGTCCGTGCCAAAATGCAACAAGGTCTGGACAATATCCAGGCTTGGGCTAATAAGTGACAAGTAACACTCACACCACTCAAATGCCAGACAATGACGATCACCAATAAGAAACAATATAACCATTTGGTATTCAGCAGCATATTTGTCACTAAATTCCCCTCCCCACCAGCCAATCAATACACTTGGGGTTACCATTGACCAGAAACTCAACTGGACTAGCCACATAAATATCAGAGCAGATCAAAGGCTAGGAATACTGCGCGAGTAACTCACCTCCAGTCTTCCCAAAGCATGTTCACCATCTACAAGGCACAAGTCAGGAATGAGATGGAATACTCCCCAATTGCCTGAATGAGTGCAGCCACAACGATACTAAAGATGCTTGACACCATCCAGGACAAAACAGCCCAATTGATTGGCACCACATCCACAAGCATTCACTCCATTGATCACCAACGTGTGTACTATCTACAAGACTGCACCTTCCAATCCTACGAACACTTCCGTCTTGAATGATAAGGGCAGCAGGCTTTTGCAAACACCACCACCTTCAAACTCCCCTCCAAACCAGTCAACATCCTGAGTTGGAAATATATCACCATTCTTTCACTGTTGCTGGGTCAAAACCCTAGAATTCCCTCCCTCGTAGCATTGTGGATCAACGCACAGCTGGTGGACTGCAGCGGTATAAGAAGGCAGCTCAGCACCACCTTCTCAAGGGGGCAACTAGGGATGGACAAGAAATGATGGGCCCATCCAGCGATTCCCATAACCAAAAAATAAGTTTAAAAAGTTCCAAGTTGAACACCTCGATGTGACAGGTTGTCTAATTTGAACATGAACAGAAAAGCAGTGGTTCTGATACTGGACATTTTAGACCATTCTGGTATTAGATGTGTGTTCAGTGTTCCATGACATATTGTTGCTGAGTGCTGTGATAAATTGCACCTGTTTTGTTAAATTCAACAACACTAGCGTAACAGAATCGATCCTTCAAAAATACCAAACTGAAAATGACAATCATCGTAGAGACAATGTACTCCCGCCAGATGAGACTCACAGGTAGCAGCTTATATTCAACATATTACTGCGCTACTGACTGGCACTGAATTCTCCCACCGTCCAAATTACAGGGGTTACCATTGACCAGAAGGTGAAGTCAAATCAACGTACAGATACAAGGGTTACAAAAGCAGGTCTGAGACTTTCAACTCTGCACTGAATAATAGACTGTATGACCATAAGGGCATGAGATATAGCAATAGATTTAGGCTATTCAGCCTATCTCTTCAGTCTGAAACGGCGCCATTTTGTCTTAGTCGCTCAGACAAGTGGAAATATCTTCTATACTCTAACTGTATCAATCTTTGCAGTGGTCGGTCAGTTTCAATCAGATACGCCCCCCCCCCCCCCCCCATTCTTCTAAATTCCATTGACTACAGGCACAGAGTCCTCAACTGCCGCTCATATGACAAGCCATCATTCCCAGGATAAATCATGTCCAACACCCGTCGATCCTTCCCCAGAACAGCTCACAATAATCCAAATGCCATCTGACCATAGTCCATTATATTCTGATCAGTTTGTCTCCGCTTTTGTATTCTCACTCTCTTGAAATGAATGCTAACATTGCATTTGCTTTCCTAACTGCCAACTGAACCTGTGCATTAACCGTACGAGAGGGCGATGACTCCAAACTGCTTTTGTGCTTCAGATTTCATGAAGCCTTTTAGAACACAGTGTCTGCCTGTATTCCGCCTACTAAAGTGCATAATCTCACATGTTTCCATATTGTGTTCCATGAGCAATGTGATTTCCCAGCGTCCTAAACTATCCATGTCTTTCTGCAGCCTCTCCACTTCCTCAATATCACCTGCCCATCCAATCATCATTGTATCATCTACAAACCTAGCAAAACTGCCATCAGGTCAGATGGTTCACGTAAATGGCACCTCCTGACTACCTCAGGACTGTCCACCATTGAAAAGGCACAACGCTCAAGATGCCTGGCTCCATTGAGGTTTAAGCAGTGGCTTGACTGGAATTACACCTGCAAAGTCTTCACTCCTTGCACCACTGTCACTGACACCCTGCCCACCATTTTATTATGAATTTACCCCATTTTGGTGATGCAGAACTTGATGGCGCATGATCCCAGTCTATTAATGGCAATCTGTCTCAATGCTGACTGTGTGGTGCTCACACCAACCAATGTCATTGTGTGTGAAGAGGACAGAGGGAGGTGGGGGTGGGGATGTCGATCGTAAATGACTTTGTGACTGTCACTGAGGGCTGACACTTGCCGTGAAAGCCCCAGATGTACCTGTGTCTGTTGTCACCACTGCAGGTATGGTCAGTCTTTTAGTGAGTCAAATCAAAGAAAGTGATGGGCCTGGAGAGTGTTCCTGGCTGAGCACTCAGATCCTGTTTGCACCAACTAGCAGAGGTATTCACATACAACTTCAGCCTCTCCCTCAAGAAGCCGAAGTCGCAATCTGATTCAAGAAGGCCATCATCATCCGCGTAAGTGAGAAAGCACATGGAACGTGTCGTTATAGACGATGAAGTGCTTTGAGAGGCTGGTTATGGCCTACACCAATTCCAGTCTCCCAGCCTGACCTGCTGCCCTATAATGTGCCGACTCATGTAACGGGTTCACAACAGATGCCATACCCGAGCCTGCACGCATCCCTGGAACATCTGGACAACAAGGACACCTACACCCGACTCTGCTCATTGACTAAAGCTCCACCTTCAAAGTCATTATCCCTTACAGACTAATCACAAATCTCCACGACCTTGGTCTCGGTTCGATCACCTGCAACTGGCTCCTCAGGCTTTTGGCACACAATCATGTAGATAGGTAAAAACACCTTTTCCACAATAACAATCACCACTACTGCTGCTGAAGGATGTGTTCTCAACACCCAACAATACTCCCTCTACACTCACGGCTGTACCCTCAGCCCACTACTGTCCTCCCTGTACACCCACGGCTGTGCCCTCAGCACCTTACTGTACGCCCTGTACACCCACGGCTGTGTCCTTAGCCCCCCCTCCACTGTCCTCCATGCACACCCACGTCTGTGCCCTCAGCCCCTTACTGTATTCCATGTACACCCACGTCTGTGCCCTCAGCCGCTTACGATACTCCAGCTACACCCACGGCTGTGTCCTTAGCCCCCCCCTCCACTGTCCTCCATGCACACCCACGTCTGTGCCCTCAGCCCCTTACTGTATTCCATGTACACCCACGTCTGTGCCCTCAGCCGCTTACGGTACTCCAGCTACACCCACGGCTGTGACCTCAGCCCCTTAGTGTGTTCCCTATTCATTCCACGGCTGTGCCTTCAGCCAACCACTGTGCTCCCTGTACACACACGGTTGTTTCTGCAGCCTCCTACTGTTCTCCCTGTACTCACATGGCTGTGTCCTCAGCCCCTTAATGTCCTCCCTGTACAACCACGGCTGAATCCTCAGCCCCCTACATACACCCTGTACAGCCACGGCTGAGTTTCCAAATTTCAAACAACGCCAGCTACAAGTTCGCTGATGACATCACTATAGTAGGACAGATATTAAACAATAACGCGTCAGAATCTAGAAAGGCGATAGAGCGCTCGGTGGCATGATCTGTGGATAATGACCTCTCTCTCTAATTCGGCAAACATAAAGGACTGATCACTGACTTTAAGAAGAAAGGAGGGGAACATACCCCATCTACATCAACCGTTTGAGTGAGTGCAGCGCATCAAGTGCATCGGAGTCATGATAACTCACAACCTGTCCTGAACTTCTCACATAGGTCCGACAGTTGGGAAGGTTCAACAATGCCTCTCCTTCCTGAGGTAATACAGGAAATTCAGCATGCGCTACATCTACAGATGCACCATTGAGAGCGTACTGTCCCGGTGCATAACAGCCTGGTATGGCAACTGCTCTACTCAGGACCATGAGAAACTACAGAAGGTTGGATGCACAGCTCTGACCAACACGGACTCTAACATCCCAACCATCGATTCCATTTACATGGCTCGTTGCCGCAGAAAGGCTGCCAACATCTAGCCCAGATTACTGAGGGAAGGAAATAGCTGGGGCATTAACAGATATCTTTGGAGCATCCTTGAACACGGCCGATGTCCCGGAAGACTGGGCAATTGTTAATCCCCTTGTTTAAGGAAGATAGTAGGGATAATCCAGTCAATTATAGACCGGTGAGACTGATGTCAGAGGTAGGGAACCTGATAGAGCAGATACCAAGGGATAGGATCTACTCTCATTTGGATAGACAGTGATAGACAACATAGTTTTGTGCAGGGAAGGTCATGTCTTAGCAACTCAATAGAATTCTTTGAGGAGGTACAAAGTTGATTGATGAGGGAGAAACTGTAGATGTCATCTACATGGACTTCAGGAAGGCGTTTGGTATGTTTCCCCACGGTCGGGCTATGGTGAAATTGAAGTCACATGGTGCGCTAGCTACGTGGAGAAAGAACTGGCTGGGCAACATAAGACAGAAAACAGTAGTGGGAGGGAGTTTCTCAAAATGGTGAACTGTGACCAGTGGTTCCATTTAAGATGTTTCTGGAAAGATACATGAATAAGAAGAGAGCTAATGGATACAGATCCTTAGAAAATAGGCGACAGGTTTAGATGGAAGATTTGGATCGGCGAAGGCTTGGACCATCGAATGACCTGTTTCTGTGCTAGAATGCTTTGTTCTAACATTATCAAAGACCAATCACACCCCAGTAATGGTCTCCCACAACCTCTTCATCAGGCTAAAAGATATGGAAGCTTAAAAACACAGAGCAACTGGTTCATTAAAAATTGCTTCCTGACTGTTATTAGACTGATGAATGCACTCTCTAATCTCAGATAATGACGATCTTGTTCATGTTGATCTCGCATCGCGCACGCCCTGTACAACGTAACCTGAATGCCTCTCAGACATGTTTTATAGCAATCGTTCTGCACATCCTTGCTTACTATGATCTGCCTGTACACCTTGGTACAGGTCATAGTAAATCCTCATCTTCCTCCCCCAAGCTCACTCCGAGCTCTCTCTGGTTCCCACCCCCAACACCTTCCATTCCCCATCATCAGCTCACTGTGTGCTTTGTATCCAACTATTTCTCTCACACTGTCTGCTTCCTTGTATTTTCCTCTTCTCTGTCTTCTGTTTCTTTCCCTGAACTTACTATCTCCCCTTCTCCCTGTCCATGTGACTGTTTTCTTTCTTGTTTTGTTTCTTTTCTCTGTTTTACTGACTGTCCTTCTGTTTCCCTCGCTATGTTTTCTCTCTCCTTATATGTATCTGCCTATTTCTCCCTCGTTGTGATGGTGATGGCGTCTCTATTCTCTTGAAGCATGTGATGGCTCTTTGGTTGGATGTTGGCAAGAAAATAAACTCAATTGCGTTTTGGTATCTTGGACATAATTTAAATTTATTGGTTAAACTTCAATTGTTGTCAAAATAGCAAGCAGAACTTGGATATCCATTTAACAACCAATTTTTACATCTAAATATTTTGGAACTGCCTCCTCTCAGTGCTCTGCATACTGGCAACTGAAAGCATTCTATTCACGTGCATAATAGTGTGACGGTAACAGCTCTTCCCATGACCATAAGAAACTACAGACGGTTGTGTGCACAGCCCAGATTATCATAGAAGTAAAAACAATGACTGCAGATGGTGGAAACCAGATTCTGGATTAGTGGTGCTGGAAGAGCACAGCAGTTCAGGTAGCATCCGAGGACAGGCAAAATCGACGTTTCGGGCAAAAGCCCTTCATCAGGAATAAAGGCAGAGAGCCTGAAGCGTGGAGAGATAAGCTAGAAAAGGGTGGGGATGTGGAGAGAGTAGCATAGAGTACAATAGGTCAGTGGGGGAGGAGATGAAGGTGATCGGTCAGGGAGGAGAGGGTAG
Source organism: Chiloscyllium plagiosum (assembly GCF_037043375.1). Classification (NCBI taxonomy): domain Eukaryota; kingdom Metazoa; phylum Chordata; class Chondrichthyes; order Orectolobiformes; family Hemiscylliidae; genus Chiloscyllium; species Chiloscyllium plagiosum. The sequence goes on from NW_028270186.1 coordinate 43,712,269, forward strand.
AGTGGATAGGTGGAAAAGGAGCTGGGCAGGTCGGACAAGTCCGGACAAGTCATGGGGACAGTGTTGAGCTGGAGGTTAGAAACTAGGATGAAGTGGGGGAAGGGGGAAATGAGGAAGCTGTTGAAGTTCACATTGATGCCCTGGGATTGAAGTGTTCCGAGGCGGAAGATGAGGCGTTCTTCGTCCATGCGTCTGGTGGTGAGGGAGCGACGGTGGAGGAGGCCCAGCACCTCCATATCCTCAGCAGAGTGGAAGGGGGAGTTGAAATGTGGGGAGTGTGGTTGATTGGTGCGGTTGTCTCGGAGATGTTCCCTAAAGCGCTCTGCTAGGAGGCGCCCAGTCTCCCCGATATAGAGGAGACCACATCGGGAGCAACGGATACAATAAATGATATTAGTGGATGTGCAGGTAAAACTTTGATGGATGTGGAAGGATCCTTTAGGGCCTTGGATTGAGGTGAGGGAGGAGGTGTGGGCACAGGTTTTACAGTTCCTGCGGTGGCAGGGGAAAGTGCCAGGATGGGAGGGTGGGTCGTAGGGGAGCGTGGACATGACCAGGTAGTCACGGAGGGAACGGTCTTTGTGGAAGGCAGAGAGGGGTGGGGAGGGAAATATATCCCTGGTGGTGGGGTCTGTTTGGAGGTGGCGGAAATGTCGACGGAGACAATCTTCCATCCATTTAGACTTCTCATTACTAGCCTTTCGCTGGCATCAAATATCTCTCCAAAAATGGTAATGGTCTCCTACAACCTCTTCCAAAAGGGAGGAGATACAGAGGCTTGAAAACATGGACCAGCATGCTCAGGAACACCTTCTTCCCCACCGTAATTACCCTGGCGAATTGAAGTCTCTAACCTTTCAAATAATATTAATCTTGCGAAAGTCGCTCTTGCTTTGCACACCTCCTGTGCAGCTGTCACCTTGTGTGCCTCACTCTGTCTAAGTGGCATTGAGGCTCAAGGTCTTCTCAAGGGCAATCAAATAAGTGAACTAATGCTGGCCCAGCCAGCGATACCTATATCCCATTAATAAATATAAGAAGATGACGACACTCAGGAAGACAGACAGTTGGGATCAAATTGCTTTAAACATTATCTTAGATATATATAGTTTCCCTGAGTATCTGAAAGTAGAGTGTACCTACAAAACCTTTCATAAGCTGATATGGCGTAAAGTGAAGTAGCATTAATTTATTTGGAAAAAAAAAACATCTTTCTTGGTAAAAGTGGAAATTATCTTCGGATTTCTTTTAGTTAGCGAAAACAGGACGTAATGGAAGTTCTTCGGAAAGGGAAGTGGCAAAAAGCGATTTTTTGAAAAGCGGGGTATACATGTACTGACATGGGCAGGATTTTCAGGAAGATGGGAAAAGCCAAAAATAAATGAGGTGAATCTCACATTTTATTTCCATCCCAGCTGATCATCATTCCTGTTGTTTGCTCTTTTTCTTCTATCTCTCTCTTTCTCTATCGATTTAGCTCACTACTTCTCCCTTTCAAAGCAGACTTCCCTGTCACCAGCATTATTCACACGATTTTCCAACTGTTTTCAGTTCAGAAAAGCTCCGAGCACTTTCTGTTCTTTGCTTTGCATTTTTTAATGCAATTTCAGATCTCCAGCATCTTCTTTTATTTGGTTTAAACTTCAAATTTGTTATTCCATGGGAAGTCGGCATCTCTGCCAGGGCAGCATCTGTTACTCATCACTAATTGCCCTGACTGTGAGGCCATTCCACAAGCCAATATAAAATCAAGCGCATTGATATGGGTCTGAAGTCACACTGAACCCAAACCGGGAGTAACATTAGATTTCTTTAAGGTCATCAGTGAAACAGCAAGATTTTCAGACAAAATCTGGGTTTTATGGTTGTTTTTCGTGAAATGCACTTTATTCGTATTCTTATCATTTTTATTGAGGTTCTGCCATCAGTTTTGGTAGGACTTGAAACAAGTCGCTTGAAACAATGTCTTTCGTTTAATAAGCTTTGCTCCTGAATTATATCCAGCGACATTCCTATTCTGATACATTGTCCTAATCATGAAGTAACGTCCGAGACAAGAACAATTTTGAGATTGAGATACTTGCAACTGGAAAAGTGGCCAGAAGAGAGCTTGAAATATAAAGTCTGAATTTTACCAACGTGCAGACAATGGTTTGTTCAGACACAGCACTGATGCAGAGATGGAGATTGGGGATATTATGATCTGATAGTAGACAGGGCTGGTGACAGAGAGAGGACGAGACATAAATCAATTCAGGGCCAAAAGGGATCTTGAGGTTGTCCACAGTTTTGTTCTTAGATGTTTGTAAGGGAGTGGTCTGCAATTCAGATGAATGGAGACTGCAATTTGAATTGAAGATTATAGTTTCTTTCTCTGACAAATATAGATAAGAGAAATTGCAATGAAGTTCAAAATTGTTTATGGGATTAATGAATGGACAGAGGTCGAGAACACCAATAATAGCGAGAATAGGTTAGTAACACACCCTCCACCCCGCCCAGAATAATAATCAGTACTGCTGATATCCGATATGGTAGAAATTCCCAATAGAGGGAAATGTTGAAAAGGCCCAAGGAAATCCACTGGTGTAATTATCCAGTCCATTATTCTCAGATTCAGATCTGTCCTCTCCACGTCTGTGCAGCGACTGATCTTTGTTATTGTTCGAGCTGATACATCTGCTCCTACACTGGGATAGCGCACTGAGTGAAGCCCCTCACCAATAAGAGAGGGAAACGCTCCAGTGACAGAGTTACAATGCATGGAGACTGATATCAATCACAGTCACTGAGCAAACAGTTCTAGCTTTCAATACAACACTTTCAGTTCGCAATATAACTGGACTGGACTGGATGCTGACATCACTGGCTATTGGTCACATTTGCCATCACTAATTGCTCTAGTGAAGTCAGTTGTGAGGGAGAATGATGGATGCTTTCTTATCGCAGGCTCGATGACTCTGCTCTGTTGTACGTTTGCAATGCTGTAACCATCTTATCCCGAATTTCCACCTCTCCACAAAAAAAAGAAACACAATCAGGACTTGTTACTGTGCTGATCTCTCCTCCACGGGAACAAACGCCAGCCAACACACTGTCACTGGGCACAGTTGCTCTGCAAATAAACAGGAAGTGTGGACTTATCTGAATGTTCCTCTCCCTGCTCTAATAAATGAATGGACCTTCCATTCATAATATGCTTCAGTAATTAATTTATACAAATTGACAAACATCTTAATGCAGTGTTATTTGCTATAAAGCAACAATTTTTACACTTTTTCCCCTCGGTCCAAACCAAAAGTGAGCTTATTCTTTACGACTTGTGAATTAATGAGTCACGTTTGGCTGGGAGATAGGACAGAATGGGGGCAGTGGCTGTGGAGACTGCATGGGGAGTACAATGATATTCCCCAGTCATCATCACTCTTAACGTCAGATAGAATTAAATATAGTTCACAACAAAGATATTTTATAATTTATATTTTATGTACACACCATTTAATCTTTGGGAATACAGATTGAGTAGGGTCATCGCATCTGAAGCAAAAATATTGATTTCTCTTCACAGATACTGCCAGACTTGCTGGACTTTCCCTACAAAGTCTTTTTTTTGAAATTGATCATAATGTTCATATCTTGCAGGATGCTTACAATTAAAAACAGATACTAATAACAAAATGTGCAGGGCTATGGGGACAATACAGGAGGATAATGGTAGAGATATCGCTCATTCCAAACTGGAAGAGACAATGGGCTGAGTTTTCACCAACTTTGCTGTAATAATTCTATGTTATGCATTGAAAGCTTTTGGAGAGTGGGGAGACAAGCTTGTTCAATGAAGGACACAGACTGTTCCATCATCCAAAATCTATCCCGATTATTTCATGGAGTTCAGCTGCCTCTAAAATGCATTTTAAAAAAAAATAGATTTCCAGAGATTTACAAGATGTTCAGAATTTTGTTTTACTTTCTATCTTAACGAAGAAACAGATTTCGGCTGTAATTCTGGTGTCACAGACACACCAACTGTAATAGAAATAAGAAAGGACCACATTGTCCAAATTCCTCTGTTTGACAGGGCTCTAAATATCGATAATGTGTTGTATTGTGAGAACTTGTGATGAAAATGTTGAAACAAAACAAAAGTTGCTGTAAATGCTCAGTAGGTCTGGCAGCATCTGTGCAGAGAAATCAGAGTTAACGTTGCATGTCCAGTGTCCCTTCCTCAGAACTGATGGTTATACGGAAAATGTTGGTTTATATGCAGAAGGGACTGGATGGTGAGATTGGATGAGAAACCATCTCTGTTCAAGAAAATCGGGATCTGGAGTCCATTCAAAATTAAGAAAAGATTTCTTGTACTCTCTCTTCTATCGCTTGATTCTTGTTCAGGTTGTACATGTACTATATATTTCTATATCTCCATCAAGTGCAGACGACATGGTTTTTTTTTTCTCCCCTACTGTGGTGTTTCAACATTTTTGATTATTTTCTAGCATGTATTTGCTTCCAATTCAAGGTGGATATGAAAATATGGTTTGATCTTCTGCAGTTTGCCTATAACATCGAATTTAATTGAATATTTATCCCCATCACCCTCGCTGATTTAAACAAACAATGAATGAGTCCACGTCCATCCTGCAGATGAAAAATTTCTTCAGCTCTGGCTATTGCAGGGAATGTTACAAAGAACAGTGCCACGCAAAATGCAATGGCTTGTACCAAATTATTACAAGGTTTATAAATAAAACATGTGGAGAGGCAGAGTGTAAAAGGTGAATTCAACAAAGGTGTCGAAAATGCTATTTGTGGCTCCCTCAAAAAATGTGTTAATTACATCACTTATAAATTCACCAAAATAGGGAAAGCAAGAAATTGGAATTGTCAAATCATCCTCTGAATAACATCTGAAGAACAGGAAGAAATCACGGGTTGTTTGTGATATCCAGAAATGACGATTGTGAGAATGTGGAGGTGGGGATCAGTGGAATGATGATCAATGTTGTGGATGACACAAAGATGAGCTGGGTGGATCACAGTCCACCACAGAAAGTGTTAGGCTACAGGAGGATATAACCAAATTATCCAAATAGACAGAACAATGGCCTGATGAAATTTAACACCGATAAATTTGAAAGATGCAAGTCAGAAGTAACAAGACAAGTGTGTACTCAAAAGTGAGTATGAAAGAGGACGGCTAAATTTGTTTGTTTTTCTTTGCAACAGAAAACGTTGAGGAGGGAATATGGTACAGGTGGACAAGAGTATAAGGGGTATGGAATGGATGGACATACAGCAGCTTTTTTCCTTAGCCAAAGGGTCAAAAATAAATGGACTCACTTTTAAAGAGAAAGCGAGGGGTTTGAGAGAGGATTTGCGGAATGTGTTTCGAACTGAGAGGGTAGTATGAATCTGGAATGCATTGTCTAGGAGGGTGGTTAATGCAGGTAACCTCTCAAACGTTTAAAAAGCCATTGGATATGCACTTGCTGGTACAGATGTGATAGGCCTGTTTTTCATTGCATGATTCTTTGCAGTGGCAGCCATGAACACTCTGGTATATTCTGAAACAAGAAGCAATGGCAGTTGCTGCTTTGTTCCTTTGACTGTACTCAGTCAGTAGCTATATTACAAAGCAGCAGCATCTCATGCAGCTTCAGCACTTACTCAACCAAAGTCAGCCCAGCCATCTCTGGAAATATCCAGGGTAATTCGCATGCTCTGTGCAAGCATTGTCCAACAACAGCACTGATAATATTCTAACTGCTTGCGACCATTATTATAGTTACAGTCATAATTTGAACACAGGTTTTCCTCCATTATAATACAGACTTCTAGCAATAAGGATGTTATTTCTCTGAAACATAATAAATTATTTCCCAGGTATTCCCTTTGACAAACAGCAAGTTTTCCTGTGTTTTTTTTCTGCCAGTTTTTTTCTCACAGAATTCCCCACCCCAACCTCTTTCCACTTTATCATTTTTTTGTGCACTGTCTCCCTGATCTCACACACCTCACTCCCTCACATCTCCCACACTCTCCATCCTTATTTATTAATCCCTGATAAACATGCGCCTAATCTCGATAATTTATTACAACTCCCAACTCACATTTTGGACTGATTTGATTCCTTCTCTCGGCATGGTCATTAGACTGGTCGTGTCTGATGTCCTATTCACCTCGATCTTCTACTCAGTTCCTGATCTGCTGCTTTGGTTCTCATTCTCCTGGTTTATTCAAATCCATCTGACTTGCACTAACAAACCTCCCCACAAGGATGTTGGTGCTCGTCCAGTTAAGATACAACCTGTCTTTTTTGTGCAGATGCTCGCTTGCATTGCAAGAGGTCCCATTGATCCAAAATCTGAAACCCCCATCCTTGAACTAGCTTGTTAACAATATGTTAAACTATACTGTCTTCCTCATCCTTCCCTCTTTTCCACATGGCACGGGGAGTAATCCAGAGATTACAGAGGATTGTTTTCTTTCCCTCTCTCTCCCCCCTCTTTCTCTCTCATCCTCTCTCTCTCTCGCACCAACCGCCCCCCCCCCCCCACCACCAACCAACACACACACATTCAGAAGACAGAAAGACAGACACCAAATTACTTTGCAGGAGAATACAAATAACCTTAAAATAATCGGAATGATAACTCGAATGAAGGATTTAGTTAAAGGCAGGATGAGAGAAATTGCGCTTCTTCTGGATGTCAGTTTGCTCGCTGAGCTGGAGAGTTCATTTTCAGATGGTTCATCACTATACTAGGGAACATTATCAGTGAGCATCTGGTGAAGTGTTGTTGTTATGTCATGGTTGCTATTTATGTGTTTAGATTTCCTTGAGTCAGTGATATAATTTCCAGTATTGGTGGTTTTATGTCCGGTTCTTTTTCTCAGGGAGTGTTAGATGGAATCAAAATCGATGTGTTTGTTGATAGAGTTCAGGTTGGAATACTCTGCTTCTAGGAATTCTCGTGCGTGTTTATGTTTGGCTTGTCCTAGATGGACCCATTCGAAATGGTGTACTTCCTCATCTGTATGTAAGGATACTAGTGATAGTGGGTCATATCTTTTTGTCTCGATAGCTGTTGTTCATGTATCCAGTTGGCTAGTTTTCTGCCTGTTTTTCCTATGTAGTGCTTGTTACAGTCCTTGCAAGGCTTATTCTTCCTGGAGAAGAACAGACAAATATGTGAACTTATTGCGGTGCTCAAACGTATGAAAAAACGTTATAGAGTAAAACAGGAATACTCTGTTTCCGTTAGTTGGAATGACAGCATCATTGATTTCTAATTTCAATATTTTTAGCAAAAGATCCAGGTTTGAGATAAGGAAAAACTTCTTTATTGAGAGAATTGTTACGATTTGGAATGGACTGCCTGGGAGAGTTGTGGATGAGGATTAAAAAGAGATTAAAAAGATTTGGCAATATGAATTTAACAGGTGGCAAAGATAAGGCTAACAAATGGGAAGGCTTTGGAGACATTCCTGGAGTCGATGCACACACAGTGGCCAATGGCCTCCTCCTGCGCTTTAAAGTTTTGCACTCTATCTGATGCGTCTGATGCGAATAAAAGTCAGGATCCGATTATTTCTCATTGTAAATGTTCACGGAAATATCTGATTATTCAGTGCAGCATAAGCATTTAAAATGCAAGTATTGCAAGACCATCTTCATTATATTGTCTAATTATTAATGAATATTTTAAACGTTGTATTCCAATTACGAAAACAAATCTGTCATTGCTTTGGCACAAGTCTCTTTGAAAAGGTTTGACTTTTCACTCACACGATAAAATGTTTATCGTTTTTGTTCACTGTCTGCATTTCAAATTAAATAACTTTTCTTTCTAAAATTACACATTTTCAAATTATTGTTCACTGACATTTGATAACACAAATCATTTATTTAGTTTAATACTCACAGTGCATGTTGAATTATAGCCATTTCTAATTCGCTGGCAAATAACTGAAGCTTTGAGGAGAAAGTGAGGTCTGCAGATGCAGGAGATCAGAGCTGAAAATGTGTTGCTGGAAAAGCGCAGCAGGTCAGGCAGCATCATACCCGAAACGTCGATTCTCAATAGCTGAAGCTTGTACATTTCAGTGAGAAATTAAACTGATTGATTGTGTATAAATGTATAAGAAAGCTAATTCTATTTGATTGTTCAATCGTTTGCTCACGCTGAACACTTAATCATTCAGAAGCCAACCGCTTTCAAAATGTTGGAGTGACAATGCATTGTTTTGAATCCTGACATTGTGTATGTAATTCTGATCGCCAAAAAAGTTAGATCCATTTTGTTTGTTCGATAGAAAATAAAATGTATATTCTTTATTTCTGTGGCAGAAAATCTTGACAGGAGTTTATATTTTAGATCCGTGAATATAGAATCAACCTAATGCTTTTCAGTCGAATAATCATAGTTGAGGTCTTATTTTTGCCCAATTCACGCAACTTAGCAAACATCTGATTAATAGATGGGTCACCCAACAGATTTCATCTGAAGAAAACAGCAGCAAATGACAAGTCAAGAATAACGTTAATAACTGAACTTGGCGGAGCCTACCTGGTGTAGGACACCACACATACTGTACTGGCATTCAGGTGAATGGAACAATGAACAACATAACTGGAAGTTTTGGGCTAACGCCTCTCCCCAGCTTCCTGATCTCACACACATCACCCCCTCACACATTCAACAATTGATAAGAATACACAGGCTGGGTGAAATATAAAACACAGCACAGTACAGCACATTGCAGACTCTTGACGTCCTTGACGTCCTGCCGATCTTTTATCCTATTCGAAGATCAGACTAACTGACATATCCACACATGCTGGTCCCGTGACACGAACAGTGCACGGTCAGCCATTCTTACTTCCTGTTCTTTTCTGATGTGCAGCTGCCTTGAAATGTCTGTTCAAACGAAACAGATTGAATGAAATTCAAGCAGTCGAGAGGACGTTCGTGACTGTGTATTTCAATCAGGATTTAATGAAGGATGAGATTCCAGAATAACATGAGCAATGAATGAAAAACAGGGTAACACAAGAAATAGCAGTTGAGTACCACATGTGGTTCCAAGTAGGTCTCATGTTATTACCGATAGATTATCAATCCAGACAATCAGCTCTTTTTCTTTGGACCCAGGTTCGAATCCCTCCACTGTCGATGGTGGAAATTCAATTCAATAATTTTAAAATATCCGTGGAATTAAGAATCTACCTATGAGAATAAAACCATTGCCGGTTTTCAGAAAAGTCCATCTGGATTACTAATATCCTTCAATGATGGAATCTTCTATCCTCACCTGGTCTGGCTGACATGCAACTCCAGAGCCAAGGCAATGTCATTGACTCGCAATCGCCCCCTGAAATGGTCTCGTGAGTCATTCAGTTGTACCAATCGTTACAAAGTTTCAATGAAATGAAACCGGCTGGACCACTTGGCATCAAACTGTGCACTGGAAAAATCAACATTAGAAACATCACTGTAGAACCTCCAAAGTCTTCCTTACTATCATCTAAGGGGTAGTGCCAAAATTGGGACAACTGCCTAACAGACTAGTCAAGCAACAGCCCGACATAGTCATACTCACGGAATCATACCTTACAAAATTAACCCAGCCATCACCATCACCATCCCTGGATATGTACTCCCCAAAAGGCAGGACCGATCCAGCAGATGGGGAAGCTCAGTGAGGTAGAGTCGGGAGATAGTTGCTCTGGTAGTCTCCAGAATTGACTCCAGACCTAATAAAGTCCCATGGCTTCATATTAAACATGGACAATGAATTCTCTTACTGATTACCACGTAACGTCGTTCCTCATCTGAATCAGTACTCCTCTATGTTAAACAACACTTGGAGAAAGCAGTGACTGAGGCAAGGGCACAAAGCATATTCTGGGAGATTTCAAAGTCGATCACCAAGAATAGTTTAGCAGCAGTACGACTGATCAGGCTGGTCGGGTCCTAAAGGACATAGATTCTAGATTGGGTCTGCAGCAGGTGGTGAGGCAAAGAACAAGAAGGAAAAAAAATCATATATGACCTCATCCTTACCAATCTACCAGCTGCGGATGTATCTGTCCATGACAGTATCGGTAAAAGTCTCGCGGTCACATTCAGAATAAACTCTATTGTGGTGTGTGGCACTATCACCATGCTAAATGGCACAGATTTTGAAGAGATCTAGCAACTCAAGACTGAGCGTCCATAAGACACTGTGGATCATTAATAGCAGCAGAACTGTACTCAAGCACAAACTGTAATGTCACGGCCCATCATATCCCCCCACTCAACCATTACCATCAAGGCAGAGGATCAACTCTGGTTCAATGGAGAGTGCAGGAGGGCATGCCAGGAGCAGAACCAGGAATATACAAAGATAAAATGTTAATCTTCTGAAGCTTCCAAATAGAAATACTTGCGTGCCAAATAACATAAACAGCAAGGGACAGACAGAACTGAGCACAACAAATGCATCAGATTTAAGCTCTACAGTCTTCCTAACCTGATCATGGATGGTGGTGGACGATCAAACAACTCACTGGAGTAGGAGTCTCCACAAATATCCCCATCCTCAACGATGGAAAAGCCCAGAACATCGGTGCAAAAGATAAGGCTGAAGCTTTCGCAGAAATCTTCAGTCAGAAGTTTTGAGTGGATGATCCACTTCGGCATCCTCTCCTGGTCCCCATCATTACAGATAGCAGTCATCAGTCAATTCGATTGACTGATATCAAGAAACAGTTGAAGGCACTGGATACTGCAAAGGCTATAATCCTGATAACATGCCGGCGATAGTCCTGAAGACTTGTATTCCAGAACTTCCCACTTCCCTAGACAAGCTGTTCCAGTACGGTTAAAAACCGACAATGGGTAAAAAAAAACTGCTCAAGTATGTTCTGTACATAAAACGCAGGACAAAGTCGACCCATCCAAATACGACCTCATCAGTGTACTCTCCATTATCAGTAAAGTGATGGAAGGATCATCAGCAGTGCTATCAAGCAGCACCTGCTCAACTATAACCTGCTTAGTGACGCCCATTTTGTGTTCCACCAGGGACACTCAGCTCCTGACCTAATCACAGCCTTGGTTCAAACATCGAAAAAGGAACTGAATTCCAGCTCTTGACATCAAGGCTGCGTTCTGACAAATGTGACATCAAGGACCTCAAACAAAAAGGGTATTACGGGCCAACACTGCATTATTTGAGTTATACCTGACAGATAGGAAGATGGTCATTGTTGTTGGAGGTCAGTCATCTCAGCTCCAGAACATATCTGCAGTAGTCCCTTAGGATAATGTTCTAGGTACAAATATCTTCAGCAGCTTCAACAATGACCTTCCTTCCATCATAAGGTCGGAAGTGGGGATTATCCAGGCTTGTGCTGACAAGTGGCAAGTAACATTCGTGCCACACAAATCCAGACAATGACCATCACGAATAAGAAACAATATAACCACTTGTTATTCAGCAGCATTATCGTATCTAAATTTCCCCACTGTCAAAATCTTGGGGGGTATCATTGACCATAAACTGAACTGGACTCACCACAGATAAGTGCAGATCAGAGGCTAGGAATACTGCGCGATTAACTCACCTCCTGACTTCCCAAAGCCTGTCCAACATTTACACGGCACAAGTCAGGAATGAGATGGAATAATCCTCACTTGCCTGAATGAGTGCAGCCCCAACAACACTAAAGAAGCTTGACACCATCCAGGATAAAGCAGCCCATTTGATTTGCACCACATCCACAAGCATTCATTCCCTTTCACCACGGTCGCTCAGGAACAGCAGTACGTACTATCTACTAGACACAATGCAGATATTCCACAAAGATCCTCAGAGAGCTCATTCCAATTTCACGAACACTTCCATGTAGAATGACAAGGGCAGTCGACTTTTGAGAACACCACCAACTTAACATTCCCCTGAAAACCAGTCAACATCCTGATTTGGAAATATATCGACGTTCCTTCCCTGTTGCTGGTTCAAAACACTAGAATTCCCTCCTTAATCACAACGCACAGCATGTAGATTGCACCAGTTCGGGAAAGTAGCTCACCACCACCTTCTCAAGGGCAACTCGGGACGGGCAAGAAATGCTGGGCCCATCCAGTGATGTCCACATCCAAAAACGATTTTTTTTTAAAGTTCCAAGTTGAGCATCTCGATGGGACAGATTATCTGATTTGAACACGAACAGGAAAGCAGTGTTTCTAATATTGAACATTTTAGACTTTTTCTGTTATTAGAAGGGTGTTCCGTATTCGATTATATATTGTTGATGAATGCTGTGATAAATGTAACTTTTTAGTTAAAATCAACAATACTAGTGTAACAGGCTCAATCCTTCGAAATGACTAGATTGCAAATGACAATCATCGTAGAGACAATGTACTCCCGCCCGGTGAGACTCACAGATACTAGCTTACATTCAACAGATTAATGGACTATTGGCTACACTGAATCCTCCCACCGTCTGTTGCACAGGGGTTACCATTGACCAGAACGTGAAATCAAATCATCTTACAAATACAAGAGCAGATCAGAGACTTACAATTATGCACTGTTCTGTTTTAGCACCGTCTCTCTGTCTTGTGGAAATATGTTCTACACACGGACTGTATCAATCTTTGCAGTAATCGATCAGTTTCAATCAGATGGACCCCGCCCCCCGCCATTCTTCTAAGTTCCATCGAGTACATACACTGCCGCTCATATGACAAGCCGTCATCCCTCAGCAGTTCACAATATGCCAAATGCTGTCTGACCAAAGTCCATTACATTCTCAGCAGTATGTCTCCTCTCTCGTATTCTTATTCTCTTGAAATGAATGCGAACATTGCATTTGCTTTCATAACTGCCAACTGAACCTGCACATTAACCATAAGTGAGGACGAATGTTTCAAAATCCTTTTGTTCTTCAGATTGAATGGATCCTATTAGAACATAGTGTCTGCCTCTATTCAGCCTATCAAAGTGCATAATCTCACATGATTCCATATTGTGTTCCATTAGCCACATGTTTTCCCACAGTCCGAAACTGTCCAAGTCTTTCAGCAGCCTCCCCATTTCCTCAATATCATCTGTGCACCTAACCATCATCTTCAAACTTAGCAAAACTGCCTTCAGGCCCTTTGTCCATTTTGTCCATGTATAGTACATTTCCTGGCTCCCTAAAGACTGGCCACCATCTACAAGGCACAACACTCAAGGTGCTTGACTCCATTCATGTTGAAGCAATGGCTTGAGTGGAATTACACCTGCAAAGTCTTCACTCCCTGCCCCACTGACTCTCAGTAGAAGCACACCCTGCCCCGTTTTGTTGTGAGTTTACTTCATTATGGCGCGCAATCCCAGTCTATTGATGGCATTCTGTCTGGCCACTAACTGTGTGGTGTTTACACCAAGCAATGTCACTGGGTGTTGATATCGATGGAGGGAGGTGAGGGAAGGAATGTCTATAATAAATAACTGTGTGACTGCCAGGCTGAAACCTGCCCCGACAGCCTCGGATATATCTGTGCCCGCTGTCACCGCTGCAGACATGATCAGTCTTTCTGAGAGTCAAGGCAAGGGAAGTGACAGACCTGGACGATGTTCCCGGTTGTGTACTCAGATCCTGTGAGGACCAACTGATAGAGGTATTCACATACAACTTCAGCTTCTCCCTATTACAAGCCGAAGTGCCAACCTGCATCGAGAAGATCACCATCATCCTCGTAAGTGAGAAAGCACATGTAACGTGCCATAATGACTACCGCCCAGTGGCTCTGACCTCAATAAACATGGAGTGATTTGAAAGGCTGGTTATGGCCCACATCACCTCCAGTTTCCCAGCCTGAACTGATCCCTTATAATTTGCCGACTGATGTAACAGGCCCAGAACGGATCCAATACCCCGATCTCTGCACACATCCCTGGGACATTTGGACAACAAGGACACCTACACCAGACTCCTGCTCATTGACGACAGCTCCACCTTAAACATCATTGTCCCCTCCAGACTGATCTCAAAATTCTGTGACCTTAGTCACGACTCTACCCTCTGCAACTGGATCCCCCGGTTTCTGACCAGCAGACCGCAATTAGTGAAGATAGGTATCTGCACCTGGACCACAATCACACTCAACACTGGATAACCCACGAATGCGTCCTCAGCCCCCTACTTTACTTCCTGTACACACACGGCTGTGTTTCCAAATTCCAAACAACGCCAGCTGCAAGTTCGCTGATGACATGCCCAGGTAAATACAGATATCCCCTACTTTTCAAAAGTTCATTTTTCACCGCTTCCATTTCCAAATGACTACATTAAGACCTGTTTTCGCTAATCAAAATAAATCCAAAGAGGATTTTCACTTTTACGAAGAAAGCCGATTTTTTCCCCATACAAATGAATGCCTCTTCACTTTACACCATATCAGCTTATGAAAGGAACACTGTACTTTCAGATAGTGCTGGAAACCTGTATATGTCTAAGACAAAGTTTAAAGCGATTTTATCTCTCTGTCTCTCTTCCCTGAGTGTGGTCATCTTCTTATATTCCTTAATGGGATATGGGTATCACGGCTGGGCCAGCATTACTTCACTTTTCTATTTGTTCTTGAGAAGACCATGAGCCATTGTAGTCCACGTGTTTTATTTGATTTGATTTGATTTATTTTTAGTCAAATGTACAATGGAAAGCTTTGTTTTGTGAGTAGTGCAGGAACATGATAGTAGACAAAAAACACAGCTCATGGGGTACTTCAACAAAGTGAGGCATATTAGGTTACAGCTGCACAGGAGATGTGCAAAGCAAGATCGCTATTAGCAAGACTAGTATTATTTGAAGTTAAAGATGTCAATTCGTCAGTCTAATTACGGTAGGGAAGAAAATGTTCCTGAATATGCTGGTCGATGTTTTCAAACCTCTCTATCTTCTTCCTGTTTGAAGAGGTTGTAGGAGATCATTAGCGGTTTGTGAGTGATTTTCTTTTTGCTACCAGCGTTTCGGCGACAATGAGACGTATAAATGGATGGAAGGTTGCCTTCCGTGATGCTCTGTGCTGTGCACACAACCGTCTGTAGTTTCTTATGGTCCTGGGCAGAGCAGTTACCATGTAACGCGAATAGAATGCTTTCAGTTGCCACTATACAGAATAACAGTAAGAGATAAAGGTCATTCTAAGCTGGAAGAGACAATGGGTTGAGTTTCCTCAACCTTTGCTGTAATAATTCTGTGATATGCATTGAAAGCTTATGGAGGGGGGATACAAGCTTGTTCAATGAAGGACACAGAGTATTCCATCATCAAAAATCGATTCTTATCATGTCATGAAGTTCAGTTGCCTCTAAAAGGCGTTTAAAAACAAAGTGGTTTTCTGAGATTTACAGGATATTCAGAAACATATATTTTTTTTCTCTTTGAATCTTAAATAAGAAACAGATTTCGCCCTTAATACGCGTGTCACAGACACACCAACTGTAATAGGACCACAGTGTCCAAATACAACCAAGGTCAACATATGGACCTGTCAAGAAACATGAGATATAATGATATGCAAACATGAGATAAAAACTGAAAATGGTGGAGAAGCGAAATAAAAAGATGAGGAAGTATCTGCAGAGAGCAACAGAGTTAACATATTGATTATGATGTGACACTTCTGAAAAGTCAAAGTGAATTCTGTGTATCTCTACTCAGATTCTGCCAGATTTGTTGAGTTTTGCTCCAGCTCTTTCGATTTCTTTTTCTTTCTGAACTGTGACAAATTTTCTGAACGATAACAGCAAAGCCCCTGTCTCACTTGGATCTCGAATAATTTGTTATGGACATTAAATGAAAAATTACAAAGTTCCTATGTTTGACAAGGCTCTAAATATTGATGACGTATTGGATTGTGAGAACTTGCCATGAAAATGTTGAAACAAAAACGGAAGTTGCTTCTAAAGCTCAGTAGGTCTGGGAGCATATGTGCTGAGAAATCACAGTTAACGTTTCTCAGAACTGATGGTAGCTCGGAAAATGTTGGTTGATATGCAGAAGAGGCTGGACAGCTGTTAATGGAGATTGTTAGTAGCTAACATTAGAGAGTGTGTAATGGAAGGCGATGTGAGAACTAGGCCTGGTGTATCATTGGTCGGGGAAGAGGACATTGGGGAGTTCAGGGCCGAAAGCTATTGAACTTGATTTTGAGTCTGAAGGGCTGTAGGGTCCGCACACGGTAAATGAGGCGTTGTTCTTCCAGTTTGCATTGACTTTTCCTGGAACACTGCAGCAAGCCTGACACAGAGATATTGGCCAGGGAACAGCATGCGGCATTAAACTGACAGGCAACTGGAAGCTCAGGGTCATTTGTATAGGTACACTTTGGAGGTTCAGTGAAGCTGAAAATGTGTTGCTGGTAAAGCACAGCAGGTCAGGCAGCATCCAAGGAAGAGGAGAATCGACGTTTCGGGCATAGGCCATTCATCAGGAATGAGGAAAGAGCCATTCTTGATGAAGGGCTTATGCCCGAAACGTCGATTCTCCTCTTCCTTGGATGCTGCCTGACCTGCTGTGCTTTACCAGCAACACATTTTCAGCTCTGATCTCCAGCATCTGCAGACCTCACTTTCTCCACGTTCAGTGAAGCGGTCACCCAGTCCACCATTAGTTTCTCCAGTCTAGGGGAGACCACATTGTGAGCAGCGAATCTATTAGACTACATTGTGGGAAACGTCGGTAAGGTGCTGCTTCATTGGTGCGGTGTTTGTTGAGCCCTTGGATATTGAGAAAGGAGGACAGAAGTGCGAAACTGTTACACCTTCGGCAGGGGCAAGAGAAGTGCCTCTGTGGTGTGGGGTGAGGGCGTAATTTTGGGAGTGAATAAAGAGTGAACCAGGGTGTCCTGGCTCTACCAGAAGACGGACAAGAGAGAGGAGGGAAATACATATCTGGTGATGACATCTTGCTGGAGGTGGGGGAAATAGCGGCTGATGATCCTCTTCATGTGAACGCTGGTGGGATGGTAAGCCAGGACAAGAGGAATTCTCTCGCTGTTGCAGGAGGGTAGAGAGAGGGTGAGGATAGAAGTGGAGGAGGTGGGTCAGACCTGGTTGAGGGCCCTGTCAAGAGCATTGCAAGGGAAATCCTCAGTTGAGGAAGAAGATGGACATTTTGGAGACCACATTTTTGAAATTGACATCATCAGAGGCAATGCAATGGAGACAGAATAACTGGTGGAATGGAATGGAGTCTTTGCAGCAAACAGCGTATGAGGGTGTATACTCCAGGTAGCTGTGGCCGTCGGTGGGTTAATACTGGATGTTAGTGGCCTGTCGATCCCCAGAAATGGAAACAGAGATACCGAGGAAAGGAAGGGATGAGTCAGAGAAAGACTAGATGAAAGTGAGGGAGGGATGCAAGTTGGAAGTGAAATCGATGGGGTTTTTTTTACCAAGTTAGGACAAGAGAGGGAAGCAGAATCGATTATATCATTTATGTGTTGGAGAAAGAGTTGTGGATAGAGCTGGAAAGGAACTGGAACAGGGAATGGTCTATGTACCCCATGAAGAAACAGGTTTGACTGGGGCCCACGTGTGTATCCATGCACCCCCCTCTGTGTGGCAGGAGCAGGCTGATGCAATGGGTCTGCCCGGGCAGTTCTGTTTGTGGATTTTCTGGAGGAGATTCAAATGACCTCTGCTATCAGAGGACCATCAGCTTGGGGACTGTTATGTGGTGGCAGGTGGGGTGTAAATGACCAAATGAAATGTGGTCAGTTTATCATAGTTGATACAATGGCCTGATGTGCCATGGTAGGGTCGTGGTCCAGCAGGTGACATGAGGAGGTATCTGAGAGCTGGCGCTCAGTCTGTGCAATGTAGAGGTTAGTCCACCAGACTTCAGTAACACCACCCTTCCCAGCACAGGCTGAATAACAAAGTCAGGGTTGGATCAAAGCACACGGCGTACAGCCTGTTCAGAGTGTAATTTGTGGATTGGGTGAGGGGATGCAGAGAAACTAAAACAACCAATGTCACATCGAGCATTCTCAATGAACAGATTGAGTTCAAGCAAACGCCAGAGCGAGAGGTCCAGGTGGAGGAAGAGTATCGGAGCTTGGCGAAGAGTATGTGGGATAGAGAGTGGAATATTTGCCCAAAGAAATGGGTACCAAGGAGAAGATTGTGGAAGAAGAGTTCAGCATCATGCCGTGCCCGAAATTCATTAAAGTGGGGACAGAGTGGGATAAAGTTGAGATCTTTTCTAAGTACAGAACATTCAACATCAGAGTGTGGAAGGTTTGGAGGGATGGTGCAGATACGATAGCAGGTGCATTTGGGGGCGGGGATGCAGTCAGAGTGCAGGGTACGGGTCGGGAGGCAGGTTTCGAGGCGTCATAGGCACCTCTGTATTATTGCATCTTGTGGGCCCCATATATCTAATGAGCATGGCGAATGAGCCGGAGAAAGAAAGAGAATTGGAGAGTGGTGCAGCCTTGAGCAAATGGTGTGTGATGCTTTTGGACTGATAAAATGTTGATATCACTGGCACTGACATCACACGATCAGTCCTCAAAAAGTAACTGGTTGAAAATAATCTGAATCGTAATATTATTGTAATGCCCTGCTTTCATTGGGGTGTCACTCAACCAGCAAGGCCTTACTTTTCTGAGATTTTAAACCAAACTGTAAAAACATAATATATGTTGATATTATTAACAGAACAAAGTCATCCATGGTTTTGGAAGGTACTAGAAGGGTATAATGTATTTGTCATTCCCAAAAGCTCTGGGGAAGGTGCCATTGTTCAGTGAGGAAATTACCAGCACAGGATTTCCTCCGATTCCCGTTGACCACAGTTTACTCAGGGTCCCTGATGTCACATGAGTCAAATACTATTTTGATTCAAGGGAAGTGACTCTGATCTCACCTCAAATGCCATTGGAAAATCCTTAAAATAATAAAAAGCAAAAGGATAGAACATGGCTTGTTTGAACAGTGTGTTCACTGTCCTCACAAATTTAAAGGAAAGCTGATACATGGCCTTCTGATTCTGAGGAGAGATTCATCCTATTTGTGATGCGGCTGTTTGGTTAAGCGCTGTGATACAGAGACAGAAAAACACTCCACTCTGTACCATGGGGGACAAAACCATCCTGTTCACGGAGCATCAGGCAGTGACAGAAACACACTCTTTTCTGTTCAGATTGGATATTGATCATCCCAATATCATCATTTACTAATGATCAATAGCAGCACAGAAGCCAGCAGCTCCCATCATCCCAGTTGGAAAGCAAATAGTGAACGCGATGGTCAGATGAAGTGGGAGTAATTGGGGAATTTGTGTAACTTACAGTAGGAGTGGCAGAAGAAGGGTATAAGGGAGATCATCAGTGGAAGAGTATGTAGCAGCAGAAGGGGTAGTGCAAGGAAAGTAGGAGTGTAAGGAAAGAGTAGGACGGAGGACGAAGAATGGCAGATGAAGTTTTAGTGACAGGGAAAAAATTGTTTTTGAGGAAGCGGGGTTGTGTGCAAAAGTATCACTATTCAGAAAAATCAAGATCTGGTTTCCATTCAAAATTAAGAAAAGAATTCATGTACTTTCTTTTCTATCACTTGATTCTTGTTCAGATTGTACATGTACACTATATTTCTGTATCTACATCAAGTGCAGGCGACATG
Organism: Chiloscyllium plagiosum; assembly: GCF_037043375.1. NCBI lineage: Eukaryota > Metazoa > Chordata > Chondrichthyes > Orectolobiformes > Hemiscylliidae > Chiloscyllium > Chiloscyllium plagiosum. The sequence goes on from NW_028270186.1 coordinate 43,731,943, forward strand.
TTTTTTTTTCTCATCTAGTGTGGTGTTTTTGAATTTTTTTACAGTATGTATTTGCTTCCAATTCAAGGTAGACATGACAATATGATTTGATCTTGCGCAGTTTGTCCATAACATATAATTTAATTGCATATTTATCTCCTCACACTGGCTGATTTAAAGAAACTATGAATTAGTCTGTGTCCATCCTGCAGATGAAAAGTTTCTTATTTTCTGGCTATTGCAATGAATGTAACAAAGAACAGTCCCTCCAAAATGCTAATGTTCCAGTGCAAGGTGCCAAAAACTAGTTCATCCTAAATTATTTACATGCTTTATGACTAAAACATGCAGAGGGGCAAAGTGTAAAAGGTGAATTAAACTCTGTGTCGAAAATGTTATTTGTGGCTTCCTCAGAAAGGATGTTAGCCACATCACTCTGCAAATTGACCAAAATAAGAAAAGCCAGAGACTGGAATTCTCAAATCTTCCTCTGGATAAGATGTGGAGAACAGGAAGCAAATCACGGTTGATTTGTGATATTCATAAATGATGATGGTGAGAATGTGGAAGATGTGGGTGGCCGGTGGCAGTGGAATGATAAAAAATGTTGTGGATGACACAAAGCTGAGCTGGGTGGCTCACAGTCAGGAGGAAAGGGTTAAGCTACAGGAGGATAGAAACAGATTATTCAGATAACCAGATAAATGGTCGATGAAATTTAACACTGATAAATGTGGGATGGTGCATGTCAGAAGTAATAAGACAAGTGAGTACTCAATCTATGAATGGGGAGGGCTAAATTTACTCGTTTTTCCTTTGCAGCAGGAAAGGTTGAGGAGGGAAAATGGTACAGGTGTACAAGTGCATAAGGGATATGGAGAGGCTGAACAGACAGAAGCTGTATCCCTTAGTCAAAGGGGCAATAACAAAGGGACGCATTTTTGAAGTGAAAGGCAGGGAATTGAGAGAGGATTTGTGGAATGTGTTTCGCACTGAGACGGTGGTATGAATCTGAAATGCATTGTCTAGTTGGTTCGTTGAGGGAGGTAACCTCACAAACGTTTAAAAAGCCTTTGGATGTGCACTTGCTGGTGCAGACGTGATAGGCCTTTTCTTTGTTGCATGATTCTATGCGGTGGCAGCCATGAAAACTCTGATATATTCTGAGGTAGTAAGGAATGGCAGTTGCTGGTTTGTTCCTTTGACTGGACTCAGTAAGTGGTGAGATTACAAACCAACATCATCTCATGCAAGTTCTCACAATGCACTTACTTAACCTAGGGCCTCTCTGGGAACATCCAGGATAATTCACATGCTCTCAAGCATTGTCCAACAACAGAACGAGCACTTTTCCCACCATTATTATAGCTACAGCAATATCATGGACATAGCTTCTCCTTTAATATAATGCATACTTTTAGCTATGAGGGTTCTAATTCTCTGAAGCATAATAAATTCCTTCCCAGGTATTCACTTTGACAAAAAGCAAGCTTTCCTGTTTTTTGGAGCCAATTATTTATAACAGAATTCCCCACCCCACTACACCCCGACCTCTTTCCCCTTTAATATTTTCTTGTGCACAATCTTCCTGATCTCACACATCTCAATCCCTCACAGCCCCCACACTCCCCATCCTTATTTGTGAATCCCTGATAAACCTGCCCCTCTTCTCTATCACCTATTCAAACTTACATCTCACAATGTGAACTGATATGATTCCTTCCATCAGCATGGTCATTAGACTGGCCGTGCCTGATGTCCTGTTCACCTCGACCTTCTACTCAGTTTCTGACCTGCTGCTTTGGTTCCCATACTCCTGCTTAATTAGTTTAAATCCATTCGACTTGCACTCGCAAACCTCCCCACAAGGACGTTGCTGTTCCTCCAGTTAAGATGCAACCTGTCTTTTTTGCACAGGTCCTTCCTGTCCTGAAATAAATCCCAATGATCCAAAAATCTGAAACCATCAACCCTGAAATAGCTTTTTAACATGTTAAGCTATACTGCCTTCCTAATCTTTGCCTCTTTTCCATATGGCACGGGGAGTAATTCAGAGATTGAAGATTCGGTCTCTCTCTCACACACACATTCACACAGACAGACAGACAGATGCCACATTGCTTTGCAGAAGAATACCAATAACCTTATAAATAATCAGAATGATAACTGTAATAAAGGATTTAGTTAAAGAAAGGATGAGAGAAATTGCGTTTCTTCTGTATGTCAGTTTGCTCGCTGAGTTGGAGAGTTCATTTTCAGACGGTTCATCACTATACTAGGGAACATTATCAGTGAGCCTCCGGTCAAGCGCTAGCGTTTTTTTCCGAATTTATATTTAAGTGTTTAGGTTTCCTTGAGTAAGTGATGTAACTTCCATATTGGTGATTTCATGTCCGGTTCTTTTTCTCAGAGAATGTCAGTTGGATTCAAAATCGATGTGTTACTTGATGGAGTTCCGATTGGAATGACATACTTCTAGGAATTCTCGTTCGTGTCTCTATTTGCCTTGTCCTCGATGGGTGTGCAGACCCAGTCAAAATGGTATACTTCCTCATACATATGTAGGGTTACTAGTAATAGTGGGTCATGTCTTTTTTCTGGCTAGTTGTTGTTCATGTACCAGGTGGCTAGTTTTCTGCCTGTTTGTCCAATGTAGTGTTTGTTACAGATCTTGCAAGACTTATTCTTCCTGGAGCAGAACAGACAACGATGTGAACTTATTGCGATGCTTAAAATTATGAAAAAAAATGTTGCAGAGTAAAACAGGAATACTCTGTTTCTGTTAGTTGGCATTACAGCATCATTGAATTCTAATTTCAAGATTTTTAGCTAAAGATACAGGAGTGAGATAAGAAAAATCGTCTTTATTGAGAGAGTTGTTAGAATTCGGAATGGACTGCCTGGGAGAGTTGTGGATGAAGATTAAAAAGAGAACTGGTTATGTATTTGGAAATATGAATTTAACAGGCTGCAGATAGGGCTGGCAAATGGGAGGCGCTTGGGAGACATTACTTGAGCTGGTGCACACACAGTGGCCAATGGCCTGCTCCCATACTTCAAAGTTTTGTATTCTGTCGTGTGTCTGATGCGAATAAAAGTCAGTATCCCATTATTTCCCGTTGTAAATGTTCGCAAATACCTGATTATGTGGTGCAGCATAAGCATTTAAAATGCAAGTATTGCAAGGCCAGCTTCATTGTGAAGTCCAATTATTACTCAGAACATGAATATTTCAAAATTTGCATTCCAATTACTAAAACAAAATCTGCCATTTTTTGGGAAAAAAATAGCTGGGCGACCACCGGGAATGGCGAATGGAGTAGGCATGGAGCGCAGAAATCTCCTGTGGCCATTACTCTCGAAAACAAGTATACCATTTTGGATTCTGACTTTGTGTGTGTATTGGCAGATGGGGGAATGGGTGTCAGGAAATCAGCAGTAGCCAGGTTGGTTGCATTATGACTGGCTCTGGGGAGTAGCAGGAAAAGATAACGGTAAACAGGGTCTTAGGGATTGAAGAGTCGATTCTTAGGGGGACAGATCAGAGATTCTGTGGCCTCAAACGGGAATCCAGGATGGTGCGTTGCCTCTCAGGTGTCAGGGTCCAAAATGTTTTGAGTGGCTGCTGAATGTTCTCAAGGGGAAGGGGGAGCAACCAGAAGTCATTGTGCAGGTTGGCACAAATAACCCAGGTAGACAAAGAAATGTGGTTCTACAGAATGATTACCAGCATCTAGGAGAAAAGTTAAAAACCAGGACCTCGACAGTGGTAATCACCTGCTTACTTCCAGTGTCATGAGCTAGTGAAAGTAGGAATAGGATGATATGGCAGATAAAGATGTAACTAAAGAATTGGTGCAAGAGGAGGGACTCATAATTTTAGATAATTTGGAGCTTTTCTGTGACAGAGTTGACCTTTTCAAGAGGGACTGGTGGCACATGCACTGGAGGGGGGAACCAATATCTTCGAAGCCAGTTTAGCTAGTCTTACAAGGGAGTGTTTAAGCGAGATTGGCAGGAGGTGGTATCCTCAAGAGCAGGGAGGCAAATGTGAGGCTGGAAGGTGATACAGTATTCAGAATAGTACGTTGAAGAGATAGATCAGGTTGGAATACGATAGGGAGCAAGGAATGCCTATGGATTAAATTGCATTTATTTCAATGCAAAAGGACTAACAAGTAAGACCAATGTACTCAGGGTGTGGATACGTAATCGGCGCTGGATAGAGTAGCTATTACAGAAACATGGCTGAGGGATGGATAGGACTGACAGCTTAATGTACCAGGAAAAGTGTATGAGGAGGTACAGAGATAGTGGAAAGAGTGGACGGGAGTTTCATTTCTGATAAAGAGGAGTATCACAGCAGTGATCAGAGATAAAACAACTGATGAATCATCCAGTGAGGCTTTGTAGGCAGAACTAAGACAAAAGAAGGGGATGGTGACATTAATGAGGTTGTACTATAGGCCCCTAAATAGTTAACAGGAATAACAGGTTCAACAATATAGCAGAGATTGGGGAGACTTGCAGGAACATCCGGGTTGTCATAACAGCGGTTTTATTTTTGATAACACAGACTAGAACTGCCAGAGCATTAATAGATTTGATGGGATGGAATCAAGTAAGTGCGTCAGGAAACTTCCGTCAAGCAGTATGTCGAGGGTCCTAATCGGGAAGGGGCAAAATTTGACTTACTTTTAAGAACTAGGTCAGGACAGGTGAGTGAGGTGACAGTAGATGTGCACTTTGGGACCAGTGACCATAATTCTATTAATTTTAAAATAGTTATGGAGTGGGGAAAAATTGGTCCACAGATTCAAGTTCTAAATTGGGGAAAGGTTAATTTTGATGGACTTAGACAGGATTTTGCAGGGGTTGATTAGAGTAGTCTGCTTGCAAGCAAAAGGGCCTCCAACAAATGGGAGTTTAAGATCGATATTTCCTGTGAGTGTGAAAGGAAAGTTGACAGGAATGAGGAATCCTGATTGACAAGAAATGTTTAGGCTTTGAACAAACAAAATGAGGAGGCGTGGCTCAGGTAGATGCAGTTGGAATGAAGGAAATCCCTGGAGGTACACAGGGGATATAGGAGTTTACTGAAGGAGGAAATCAGGAGGGCCAATAGGGGGTATGAGATAACCTTGACTGAGAAGATCTGGGTGAATCCAAAGTGGCGCTTTAAATATATTAAAGGAAAAGCATAAACTAGAGAGAGAATAGGACCTCTCAAAGACCAAAGTGGACATGTATGTGTTGTACCGTAAGAGATAGGCGATGCCCTCAACAAATATTTCTCCTCTATGTTTACAGTGGGGAAAGACATGAATACATGGGAATTTGAGGAAATTAGTGGTGATATCTTGGGGACAGTCCATATCACAGTAGAGGGTGTATTGGGTATACTAGAATGTTTGAAGTTGGAGAAATCTCATGCCTTACCAGATATATCCAAGAACACTGTAAGGGGCTAGAGAAGAATTTGCGGGGGGCCTGCCTGATAATTTTGATCATCAGTTACCACAGGTCACTGTGGGTGTCTTTTTGTATGTGTCTGTGTATGTGTATGTTTCTGTGTATACAAACTGCATCTCAGTATAGATTGAAATATAAATTTTAATGTACATATTTTTCCACACTGCTTGCCACGTATCTTTCCATCATAGCTTGAGTAAGTTTGCTTTGGTAAATTACTTTGCCAAATTAAAGATATCTACCTGACTTGTGCCTAGCAAAGAACCTGACCAAGACCGAGAACTATATCATTGGCCATATCACCAACGGAGTTACATTTAAAATGTGTCATGACCAATGGAGGAGCTGGAGTAGAAAATGAAACAGAAACCTCTCCAAACCCAGTCTGAACAGGGATGACGAGAAATTCACAGCTGTTTGAGTGGGAATGCTCTTGCCCAGAAGTTTATGGTGCCTGTGTGTTTGCATTTATTCAAAGCCGTGCTACTTAGACATTGGATGATAAAGGACAATGAACTACAGACAGGAAAGTGAGGCTGAGACCATAACATGATCAGCCACAATCTTATTGCCTGGTGGAGAATTCACAAAGTGTCTAATGACCAACCCTTCTCCTCAGTCTCATGTTCCTATGTTCCACTGAACCTCTCAAACCTGATGGACAGGAACAGTCGGAGACCATTTATCCCAGTAACCTGGTGCACAGAAACAGCGGAGACCATTCAGCGGATGAAGACTGTCACACATAGTTTGACATGGCGTTGGAAAATATTCTTGGGAAAAGAAAGGGTAGGTGACGGTGTGAAACATCTCACTCCTCTGTCTTTACAGAACTGTCTTCATTTGTTGGTCATGTTGCCGATCCAGATTCATCGTAAATACAGCACCCATTCCTCACCCAGAGATAGCCCACAAAATCATCTGGTCTCCCTGACTGCAGCATCCAATAACAGAATTTCCAGGAAAATAACTTCCCAATAACAGAATGAGAGAACATCAGATACGCAAATACGTCATTCAGCCCTCCTGGCCTGTCTTTCGCTTCAATATGATCATAGCTGATCTGCAAAAGCCACAACGCCTCTCTTATGCTCAATCCCTGCAGTCCTCAACATTCTGATACCTCATATATCCATTGTGCCCCCTTCCAAATATCTTAGTAATCTACCTCCCTACCTCTCTGGAATACAGAACTCCCGACAGTCACTATCCTCTGTGAGAAGGGAACACTTCACAAACACACCGTGACCTATTCACATGAATAAAAGATATGAACACGTGGTAAGAGTGACTGGCCCTGATATCAAGGCAGGATTTAACTGTGGATGGTATTAAGGAACCAGAATACAATGGAATGTAATGGGAATGAATTGTAAACTCCCCATTGATTAGAGACATTCAGAGGAGAAGGGAAGATATTTGTGATTGGTCACAGGATATCTCTGCCTACATCCTCAAGTTAGCTCTCTTCAGCTGTTTCAACTTCTTTCCCACATCTTATGGACCGAAGTGGAGATGTTCTCTGCAGATCACACAATATTAAGAATAATTTGTCACGTGTCCACTGCTGAGGCAGTTCGTGTCCGTGTGCAGCAGGGCCTGAAAAGCATCCAAACTGTGTTGTTAAAGTGAAGGTAACATTCATGTGACAGTCTTACTAGAAATTTCTCTTTCTAGTGTTCCACAGTTAAATAAGAGGAGCTCATTCAGCACCACAAGCTGGTTTCAACTGAATATATTCAACCCACTGAAATTATTGAATATGAACAGGGATAGCCCATTCAGTCCCTACTGCCTATTACACGAGGAGGGAAGGAATGTAGTCAGCACATCGAGATGTTAAACAGGAACCAGGAGTTGCCAAGTCAGGTCTTTGAGCCTCTTCCATGAGACCAGGAAGAGGCCATTCAACCTGTCAAGTCAATTATGCAGAAATAGGAAGATGTCATTGATGCCCCAACATGACATCAGCGAAGCAGAGACTACACAGATAAACTGCACTATGTTGTTCCTCCTGGGTCCATTGCCAGTGGTTCACGTGTTAATTTAACTTGGTTTACTGAAGGTGAGAAGGGAAAGTGGCGGTTTGTGCACGTCTCAAGGAAAAAGCTTCTGTCTCCGAGAAGACAGACTGGTAATTTGATCGAGGTTACAACCTGGTGGGACTGGCTAACTCTTTCAGGAATAAGATATTGTGGCTGCTGACATATTTGTGAACAGTTCAGGATCACACCCCAACTGCAGTTTGAGACAGTTAGAGTTCGGTCAGAGCCTGGAGCTGCCTCTCAACCAACATGGGGGCTCCGGGCAGGTATGTGAACTATTGGGAATCAAATATAATGGAAAGAATGTAGTTTCTCACATGATCACTGTCTTTTTCTTGACAACATTTGTGTTAGTCTGTAATGTTCAAGTCTGAATGTAAAAGCCTGTTATTTTCTCTCAGCGCCATGTATTAAACATTCATTTTCCTCACACTTTCTTCATGATACCATCATCCCAGGAATAAGTTTGGTGCAAGTATATTGCACTATCTCAGTCACAATGTAATCATTCCTTATAAAGGAGAGAGAATCTGTAATCAGTGGCAGAAATACTGCCCAAGCAACACACTACAAGTGCAGGAAGATGAATTTACTTCAACAATTGAATCATTTTATAATGAAGGACAACGTACCATTTACTGTCCTGATTACTTGCTGGCTCATGTGAATTGTATAAGTGATGACTGAACTTCCCAATCTCTCATCTTCTAATAAATACAAAATGAAAAGAACTGTATTTGCTGCTCATTTCAAATCATTTCATTGCCTTGTGGACAGCTGTGCTCCAAGCACTGATACATGGGAAACCCTATGTGCAATGACCTTTATTCCAGAGCAGAATCTTACTCTCTGTATTCTCCCCATTATCCAATTCTCATTTCCATGTAGTATATTCACCCCTTACACAAGGACTCTAACGTTCTTCACTCACCTGTCAAAAGCCTCCTAAAAATTCAAATACACTGTTACCATTGGTTCTCATTTGTCGATGTCACAATCAACATCCTCCGTAAACTTCAAGTGGTTTTTCAATAACGATTTGCCTTTCTAAAATATAGGCTGACTCCGCAAATCATAACATTAGTCTCCAAAGATCTAGTTATTATGAAATACTAAAAAATTCTAAAATTTTCCCACACAACTGACATAGATTTATTCATCACTTGGCATGCTGTTTTCCAACTCGCTCCTATTTTAAATGTTTGTGGTCACAGGAGCTACGTCCAAGTCTGCAGGATCCTTAACATAACATAAAAAGTTTTGACATACTTTGCCCTCCCTCATAGAGTTAAGGAACTGACAGTACAGATTTAGGCCATTGACCCATCGTGACTGTACCTGCTCCCGAAAGAGCTACCCGGCAAGCACAACTCTCCAGCCCTAAGTCTGTAGCCCTCTAAATTCATAACTCAATTAGTCCAGCAACTTACCAATATTCACAACATGAGCTTTGTTTTTTTTTTTATCCCCAGTACTTCCTCTTTAATAATTCTAACTTCTAGCAGTTCTACATTTTCACCAGTTACTATATTGCCTAACATTTCGGGAAGATTTTTCTGTTCTTTCCACTGTGGAGACAGAACCAACATATTAACCTCACCGGAAGGAGATGGTCTCTGTCACCTTGTGAGTACATGAGAGGATCACACTCTGGAAAAATGGATACTTCACCCACTCCTGCCTGGAAAGTTCCAGAATCAAAACAGTTGATGGGAATTTTGAGTATAGTCCTCTCCCTGGTGTGAGACAAATTTTGTGCTGATGGAGGTTTCACAGCTCTGTGACGTCATTGTTGAAATGAACTGGATTCACACTTTGCACACGAAAAAGGTTCAACATTGAGAAATATTTGTGGAAATCTCAGAAAGGATAGTGCAGTGTCCTGCTCCTTCCTATGAAGTCTCTGAAGACCCAGACTCTCTCCAAAATGCAGTGTCCAAACCTTGTCCAGAGTGGGGACACCAGACCCTCAGGTTTCCCTAAATCATTGCAGTAGCTGATAACACAAACCCAAGAAAACCATCCAGGGAACCTCCTCTGACTTTCCAGTGATGAGAACAAGTCAAGTCTCTGTATATATATATCACACCCAGTTTCTACTCCTGGCTGAAAAACCATTGCAGCTCTGCACAGTCCCTATGACCTGAAATATTACCGGTTCTGTTCTCCATGGAAGTAGTTGACAATGTAACTGCACAATTTTCTGCACCTCAGTCACAATAACAGCAACACTACCATTACCAGTGTAGATGCTGGGGATGCGATGGTCTAGTGCTATTATCTCCAGTCTATTAATCCAGGGACCCAGCTAATGACTCAGACCTGGACTTGAGTCCCGCCTCATCAGATGGTGGAATTTGAATTCAATCGAGTATTTGGATTAACAATCTAATGAACGTTTGTCAATTGTCAAATAAAAACAAAAGCCTAACTAATTGTGTCCTTCGTGGAAGGAATTCTGTTATCTTCATGTGGTCAGGCATACATGTGGCACCAGACCCAAAACAATGTGATTGACCCTCAACTGCCCTTTGAAATGAGCAAGCCAGCATTCAGTTATATCACTACAAGGTCTCAAAGAAATGAAGCTAAACAGATCTAAGCACTGGCAGCCTACAGCATGTGAACTGCTATTGTTCAAGAAGGCAGCTCACCAACACCTTCTCGTGGGCAACCCGGAAAGGGAAATATATACTGGCCCAGCCAATCACACCCATGTCGCTTTAATGAATTAAATAAAATTATCACACTCAGGGAAGAGAGTCAGAGGAGACATACCTCGTTTTTAAAAGGGGTTTGGATAGATATCTACATGGACATGATACTCATGAATATGGGGGAAAATGAAAAATCAACGAGATTAATGTCACATTTTATTTCCATCCTAGCTGGTTATCAACAACTGATTTTTTAAAATCTTTTTCTCTATCTCTCTATTCCTTAATATATTCAACTCACGCCACCAAAGCAAAGTACACTATTTCCCAGCTGCTTTCAGATCTGATGCATGCTGAGTGGATTGAAAACGTTAACTCTATTTTTCTCTCCACAGAAGCTGCCAAATCTGTTTCGTTTCCCCAGCACTTTGTTTCTTTTTGTTTCAGATCATCAGTAGCTTTCTTTGTTTGATTTAATGTTTGTTGTTTGGTCTTTCATGAGATATCAGCATCACTGTGAAGGGCAGCATTTGATGATCATCACTAATTGCCCTTAATTGTGACCATTCCACAGGGCAGTGCAGAGCCAAGCACATTGTTGTGGGTCTGAAGTCATTCTCAATCCAGACCAAATAGATTTCTTTCCCAAAGCACATCGGTGAAACAGATAAATGTTTAGACAAAATTCTCCTCATTTTATGATTACAGTTCGTGTATTTGTTTTTATTTCGATTCTTATCATTGAAATTAAATTCTGCGATCAGCTATGGTAGGATTTGAGACAAAAGGCAACTGTGACTGTAAAGTATGACCTTTATCAAGGCATAGATAATGGTTTATTGAGCAACGGCACTGACACAGTGGTAGAGACTCAGTGTATTATGAAGCTGGTCGTGGGCAGGTTTGGTGATGGAGACAAAACCAAGACATACATCAGTTCAACGCAAAAAGTGTCCTCACAGTTTTGTTTCAGACATTTGTGAGGGAGGGGTCTGGAATTTGTGGACAATGAATGGAATTTACAATGGAACTAAATGCAATAATTTCTGTCTTTACCAGATATAGACAACAAAAAAAAGCAATGAAGTTCAACATGGTTTATGTAACTAATAAGTAGATAGAGATTGAAAAACTTCTCAGGAACACCAAAAATAGCGAGGGTGGGATAATAACCTGCCTGAATAATCATTAGTACACTGAATATTTGCAATGATAATGTTGACTCAGACCAGGAAAACAAGAAAAGACCATCGGATAAACCCCTGTGTATTGTTGTAACATTCCAGTCTATTGTTTTCAGATTCTGATCGATTATTGGAATATTCCAGTCTAACATTCTTAGATTCTGATCCATTGTTGTAACATTCCAGTCTAATGTTCTCAGGTTATGATCCATTATGGAACATTTCAGTCTGTTGTTCTCAGATTCTGATATCTCCTCTCCCTGTCTCTGTAGCTACTGACTCCGTCAGTGTTGGAGGTGATGTCTCTGCTGCTACCATGGGTAAAGCACCGAAAGAGGTCCCTTACAAATAGGAGAGAGAAATCCTCTATTGACACAGTTAGAGTCCATGGAGACTGACATCAATCACAGTTACTGAACAAACAGTTCCAGTTAACACCTTTCACTACAACATTTTCAGCTCACAATAACAACGGGAGTGGATTGGATGTCGACATCACCAGGTATTGGTCTCATCTCCAATCACTAGTGAAGTCAGTGCCGAGGTTGGGGTGGGGGGAAACTGATGGATGTTTTCTTTTCGCAGGTTAGATGATTTTGCTGTGTTGTTCATGTCCAATATTGTATTGGCTTGCAGCCCCAAAAATCACACAATCAAGTTGTTGTTATTATGTTGTTCTCTCTTCCGCTAGAAAAACTGCCAACCAAAAGATTGTCCCTGGACAGAGTTGCCCTGGCCTTACAGAGGAAGCTTGGATAGGTGTGAACATGACTCTGACTGCTGTCTGAAGGCAATGTTGTAATGTCAACACACAAGTTGCGCTTCAGTTTTTTTTTAATTGGCAAGCATCTTATTGCTGTTTTATTCGCTTTAAAACAGTGAGATTTACATTTTTTTTACTTCAGTACAAGAAAACAAATGCTATGTACAAAGACCTTGTTCGTTAAAACCCATGAATTAATGAGCCAGGGACGAATGAAAATAACATTAGTTAGGAGACAGGAAGGAACGGGAGCAGATGTTGTGGAAATTTGAGGGGAATACAACGATAATTCCCCAATCACCATCACGCTTTCTGGCAGACAGAATGAAATGCAAAGCAGAGCAATGAAACTGAGATAGAATGCTGATTGCTGATGTGGCTCTGTGGGTCAGGGATTAGCGCTACACTTTCACAGTGCTCGATTCCAACCTCAGCCGATTCTCTGTGTGGAGTTTGCATATTCTCTCCAGGTCTGTGTGCATTTCATCCCACAGTTCAAAGATGTGCAGATTAGGTGAATTGGCCAAGCTAATCTCCTCATTGTGTTCACCGATGTGTAGGTTAGGCACATTAGTGAGGGGTCAATATCGGGGGGAGAAGAATGGGTCTGTGTAGGTTACTCTTCCAAGGACCTGTTTCCACGTGACATGCATTCAATGAATGTGAACAGGACAATATCAAACGGAAAGAATAGTATGCTACATAAGTATTTAATCAGTGGATATACAGTTGGACAGATACAGAACATAGTACGATACAGCGCAGTACTGACCCTTCTGCCCTCAATGTTGCGCCGACCTATGAAACCAATCTGAAGCCCATCTGACCTACACTACTCCATTTTTCATCCATATGCCTATCCAATGACCACTTAAATGGCCTTAAAGTTGCCGAGTCAACTTCTGTTGCAGGCAGTGCGTTCCACATCCCGCTACTCTTTGAGTAAATAAACGACCTCTGACATCTGTCCTGTATCCACTACATCGCAATTTAAAGCTACATATCCTCGTGCTAGCCATTACTGTCCAAGAAAAAAGCTCTCGCTATCTAGCCAATCTAATCTCTGATTATATTATATGTCTGAATTAAGTCACCTCTCAACGTTCTCTCAAATGAAAAAAGTCTCAAGTCCCTCAGCCTTTCCTCGTAAGACCTTACCTCCATACTAGACAACAACCTAGTAAAACTCCTCTGAACCCTTTCCAAAGATTCCACATTCCAATGAGGTGACCAGAATTGTATTCAATAGTCCAAGTGTGGCTACACCAGGGTTTATTTTGTTTCCAACTGTACATGACAAAATGGTTACGAAACTCAATCCCTCTACGAATAAAAGCAAACACACCATATGTCTTCTGAACAACTCTATCAAACTGGGTAGCAACTTTCAGGGATCTATGTACATGGAAACTGAGGAATATCTACTCATCTACACTACCAAGAGTTTTACCAAGAGCCCAATACTCTGCATTCCTGTTGCTACATCCAAAGTGAATCACCTGACATTGTTCCGCATAGCATTCCGTTTGTCACCTCACAGCCCAGCCTCCAAATTATCTGTGTCCTGCTGTAACCCACAACATCGTTTGGCACTATCCACAACTCTAGCGACCTTAGTGTCATCTGCAAATTGACGAACCCATCCTTCTACGCCATCATCCAGATTGTTTATAAATATGACAAACAACAGTGGGCCCAAAACAGATCCTTGCAGTACACCACTGGTAACTGAACTCCAGGATGAACATTTCCCATCAGCTACCACGCTCTGTCTTCTTTTAGCTCGCCACTTCCTGATCCAAACCGCTAAACTACCCTCAATCCCCATGCTTCCGTATTTTTTGCAATAGCCTATCATGGGGAACCTTATCCGAACGCTTTACTGAAAGTCATATAGACTACATCAAACGTTTTACCCACATCCACCTGTTTGGTCACCTTCTCAAAAAAATCAATAAGGTTTGTGAGGCACGACCTACCCTTCATAAAACCGTGTTGACTATAGTTAGTCAAATTATTCCTTTCCAGATGAGTATAAACCCTATCTCTTTAACAATTTCAACACTTTACGCACAACCAAAGTAACGCTTACTGGTCTATAATTAGACTTTACTCCCCTTCTTTAACAAGGTAACAACATTTGCTATCCTCCAGCCTTCTGCACTATTCCTGTAGACACTGACAACATAAAGACCAAAGCTAAAGGCTCATCAATCTCCTCCTTTTCTTCCCAGAGAATTCTAGAATAAATCCCATCCAGCACAGGGGAGTTATCTATTTTTACATTTTCCAGAATTGCTAAAACCTCTGCCTTGTGAACCTTTATCCTATCAAATCTACTGACCTGTATCTCAGGATTCTCCTCGACAACATTGGCTATTTTCTAGTGTGAATACCGATGAGAAAATTCACTTAGCGCTTTCCCTATCTCCTCTGACTCGAAGCACAACTTCCCACTACTACACTTGATAGGCCCTAAAATTACTCTAGTCATCTTTTTATTCCTGATATAGTTACCGAAATCCTTCTGGTTTTCCTTGACCCAATCTACCAACAACTTCTCATGTCCCCTCCTGGCTCTTCGATGCACAGAATATTCAGAATTAAAAACCACGACATGGATAACACAATGTGCAGGACCATGGAAAGAATACGGAACAACATCAGTAGAAATAAATCTCTTTTGCTGATACAGAGATGTTGGCCCAGTAACCACTGCCTTTGTTATAATAATGATGATATAAAATTTTAAATTGTTAAAATAAAACATTCGGCCCATCAGCTGACGCTGAACCTCTGAAGAACATTGCACCCAGATCCGCCTCCTACACGATTCCTCTATGTCCCATAGTTAAAGCAAGTAGCTGCAGATGAACAATTTTTCATGGTCAATTGGGAGGAATCAGAAACACCTGGATGAAACACTTGCAGACACGGGAAGAATATGAAATCTCATTACAGACGGTGGCCCAAGGGTGGAATTGAGTGCCAGTTCCCAGGTGTTTCGAGAAAGCCACGTAGCCACCGTGCCACACACCCAAATATGTCACTGTGCTAGCGTATACGATGGAACTTTGAAATCTCAAATACAAGTGGAAAATGTTGGTGAAACACAGCTGATGAGTCAGTATCTCGAGAGTGAAAGAGAATTTACATATTGAGACGAACATGACTCTGTTCTGAAAAAGTCATATTGGTCTCAGAACGTTGATTCTCTTTCTGCTCAGATGCTGCTGGACTTGTTAAAGTTTTCCAGCACTTCCAACTTCCCTTTTTGTTTTGGAGTGTGGATATTTTTCTGATATGAAATGCGGCAGTGAAGCTGCCATTTCAGTCAACTCTCATGTATTTGGTTATGGTCATTGAGTGAAAAATTAAGAGCTTTCTTTTGACAGAACCTTAAATATTTTCCATGTCATAAATTACCATGACAATGTTGAATTCAGTGACCATGAATCACATGATCAATCCTCTTTAAGTAGCCAATTGAAGTAAGGATCCCAATCATAACTTCAATGTCATGTCATGCTCCTGGTGTCACTAGGGTCATACTAATTCAGCAAGGTCTTACATTTCTGAAACTTTAGATGAAACTGTGGAAACATAAGATACATTGATACAGAGCATAGTCATCCATAGGTTTTGGATGGAACTAGCATGGGCAGATTTTGCGTGTCAAACACAATCACTCTGGAAAAGGCGACATTGATCAGCCTACTTGAATCTCTTCTGTCCAAGTGAGACACATACACACAGAGCTGCCTGTAGGCACATTCCAAGAAGTTTTAACAACTGGTAGTGAAGTAACACCAAATTACTTCCTGGTCAGGATGGCATGCAATTTGGAAGATAACTTGTAGAGATTATTTTCCCATTGTTCCCATTCCCAGTGCAGAATGTTCTCTAATTCCCATTAATCACAGTTTTGCTCAGGGTCCTTGATTCCACGTTTAGTCAAGTCCTGCTTCGATTGAAAGTGAAGTCTCTCTGATCTCACCTCAAATTATATTGGAAGATCAGTTGAAAGAACAAGGAGCAAAAGACAAGAATACTGTTTGTTTGAACAATATCCTCACAATATACAAAAGAAAATTGATACATTGTCTTCCAATTCTGTCCTAAGATGTTTGTCCTGTTGGTGATGAGGCTGTTTGGTTAAGTGTTGTGATAGAGGGACAGGAAGAAACTCCACTCTACTAATAGTTAACAAAGCCATCCTGTTCATGGCGCATCAGACAGTGGCAAACATGCTGTTTTCTGTTGCTGTTGGACAGTGATCATTTCAAACGCACCATTTACTGATGACATGTAGTAACACAGAAGTCCGCAATTTCCAGCATTTCGTGAGAGAGCAAAAAACGAAAGGGAGAGTCAGGGAAAGTGGGAGTGATAGGGAAATGGTGTGATATACAGTGCGAGAAGTGTGAGAGGAGATGGTCAGTGGAAGGATATGTCACAGCAGAAGGGACAATGCAAGGAAAGTAGGTGGGTAAGGAAAGAATAGGAAGCGGAGGTGGTGTGTCAGAAGGATCATCTGTGGCAGGCAATACCATGCAGTTGGAAAACTGAGATTGATGGACAATCAAACATCACTGTTAAGGTAAATTGGGGTCTGAATATTAGGAAAATGTTTCTCATACTTCTTTTATGAACAGGATTCTTGTTCCTATTGTACATCCACTTTACATTCCTGTATCTCCATCAAGTGCAGACATTTTCTTTTCTCTCCAATTCATTATCTCACCATTATGTCACGTAATGTCACTAAACAATATCCAGAACAGTGGGTGTTTTGTTTGCTATGAATTTGCTTCCAATTCAACGTAGAAATGAGAATGTGATTTGATCTTCTACTGCATGCTTATAATGTAGAATTTAATTTAATCTTTATCCTCATCACCTTAGTTCTTTCAAACAAACTTCAGGAATGAGCCTGCGTCCATCCTGCAGATTTAAAAAAAAGGGTTATCTGTGCTCTGACGCGATTGCAGCGAATGTTATAAAGAATGAGCTGCAGGCCCACATAAAATGGAAATTTTGCAGTGCACAGTGCCAAAAGCGAGTCCAAGAATAATGATGTACAAGCCTTATGAAGAATACATACAGAGGGGCGGAGTATAAAAGCAGAATTCAGTTCCATGTCCAAAATACTATTTGTGGCTCCCTAAAAAAGCTGCAAATTCACCAAGGGAGGGAAAACTATAAACTGGAATTATCAATTCTTCCTCTGCAACAACGACTGTAGAATGGGTAGAAAATCAAATTTTGTTTCTGATATTCATACACGTTGATGATAAGAATGTGGGAGATGGGGATGAGGGTTAGAGAATGATAAACAATGTTGTAGATAACACAACTATTATTCCGGTCGTTCACAATGAGGACGAAAATGTTAGGTTACAGGAGGGTACAACCGGATTGTTCAGATGGCCAGATCAATGACCGAAAAACTTAACACTGCAATATGTGAGATGCTGCACTTTGAAACAATAACAACACAAGAGAGTACTCAAACCATGAAGATAGGCTAGATTTGCTTTTGCTTTACTTTGGAGCAGAGAAGGTTCTGGTGTGAACCTGACAGAGGTGTATAACAGCATGCGAGATATAGATAGAGTGAAAAGAAAGCAGCTGTTCCCCTTAGTCAAATGGTTAAATACAAGGGGATACACTTTAAAAGTGAAAGACAAGAGATTGAGTGAGGATTTGTGAAATCTGTTTTGAACCCAGAGGGTGATATGCTTCTGGAATGCATTGCCTGTGAGGATGGTTGATGAAGGAAACCGTACAACCTTGGCAAAGCACTTGTGTCAGCACTTGATGTGCCAGATTTGATAGGCATCTTCTTTATTATACGATTCCATGATATATTGTGAAGCACCATCCATTGGTAATTGTTGGTTTCTTCCATCGAACTGTGCTCAGTCAGTAGGGTGATTACAAATCAGCATCATCCCATGGAGCATCCGAGGTTACTAAACCAAGGACAGCCCATCCATCTCTGAAAATATCCAAGCTAATTCACATGCTCAGTGTAAGTTTCGTTCAATAAGCCCACCAATATTATTCCAGCTGTTTGACAACATTATTTTAAGGACACCAATAACATACAAACAAACTTTCCTTCATTGTTATATAGACTTCTAGTTGCAAAGTTGTTATTTCTCTGCAGAATAATAAATTCCTTGCCACATATTCGCTTTGACGAAGAGTCAGTTTTCCTGCGTTTTTCTGCCAGCTGTTCATCACAGTACAGCGGCTTCTTGAACACTACGTCCACCAGCAGTAATACTTACTCCCAGATAAACTGGCACATGAGATGCACAGCTGGTACTCCCTCCCAACAGCCACTTGGATAGACGAACACCAAATGGACTGGAACTTCTCAACGACAATTAATATTGGACTAGCTCCATTAAAATCCCAAATGAATTTTTGAAAAATCCAATTTCCTAATAATAATTGAACAATGTAACCGTGTTTATTGATCTGATGAGCTTGTTACGGACTTTGAAGTAGTGTGACACATTTGCAGACAACCATTTCATGAATACATTGAAATAAAAGGCCAACTGACAGCCCAGGCAACGAATAACACAAGTTAATGCAGCATTTAATCAGCAGCTGAATGAGCACAAAATGCTAGAACAGAGTCAGCCATGTGCCTTGAGGTAACTTTCATTGATGCAGTTTGGTGTTTTCTGATTGGTGTAGACATGTTGCGCTGAATGGCCTGTTTGTGTGCCATAAGACGCTATCACTTTAATTCTTGAAAACAGAAAATAGTCTCAGTATTTCCATAGCTTGTGAGCATCAATTTGTGAAGAATATAGTCTCCAAGGTCACATTTCATCCTGACTTGAATCGAAACCATTGTCTCTTCACTGTCACGTGTTCAGAATCCTGTAACTCTCTCTGAAACAAAAATGTTAGTGTTCCAGCACCACGAGGGCCACTGGGGTTCACTAACACATTATGGGTGGGAATTAAACATAGGCAACGGGATCGGTGGCTTTGCTAACGAAACTCACCTCACAACAACAACTGAAAGGAAGCTGCACTGTTAAGATATCTATTCGACATTATGTAATTTCTAAAGCAGTTTCAAAGGAGGTGTTCACTTGTTTATAAAAACACATTTAGAAAGTTGTGTCCATCCATCTGAAAGGAAAAGTCTTCAGGTTCATGAGAATGGTCTCCTAATTTTGCGATAGCTGAAGACAACAAAAAAGTAGCAACTAGCATCAGGCATAAGTGTTCCTTCTTTGCCCTTACAACGTTAGTGTGTCATTCTTAGTCAAGAATCTGCCTGCCTCTGCCTTAGGAATATTCAATGTCCTAGCCTTCATCGCTCTCTGGGAAGAGAGTTTCATAAATACACAACACTTTGAGAGGGCTGAAACAACCCACATCTTGTGACGTGAGATATTCTTTAGTTTTACTTTCCATCCACTTATTGTAATCTCTCATACAAACTGAAATATTATTTCAGAATTAAACTTAAAAAGACTATTCGAACTATTCTGAGGTTAAACAAGATCACATATTGTCCAGCTAAACTCCAGGAGATCCAGGGCCAGTCTGGTCAATATTTCCTCCTGAAATACAATTCTTCACAGGAGTCAGTTGAGTGAATCTTGTCTAGACTGCTTTGCATGTCATTATGGCCATAGCTCTTTCGATGTGGTCTCACCAGTACCCTGTAAAACTGTAAAAAAAAATCCTACTTCTGAATGAATTCTGTTTCAAAAAAGTTTCAACATTTATCTGGCCTCTCTGAAACCTTGATGTGCACGACCTTTTTTGTGTGATCCAGGTGTCTGATTCCTCTGCTCCTCGATCCAATCTCTCCATTTAAATAATTCGTACATTTCCATTAAACTTCCAACATATTTGAACACAGACACATTTTCCATTGTATTCTCCATACACCAATATTTGTTGTTTATTTGACCAACTTTTATCTCCTTATTAACTCGTGTCTTCTTCATATACAAATAAAAACAAGTAAAGTAAAAATATTACATTGTCGATTCCATTGGACTGTGGCTACAGCCTCTGTCTTTGACCAAATATTCTGTCTGTATCATGGAAGAATACAAACATTTGAAATTGTCTGTGTCCTCTCAAGCAGGGTCACATGTTTATATTCTTCCATAATGCAAACAGAATATTTCGTCAAAGGCATAGGTTGTCGCCATAATTCAGTGGAATCGACAATGTCATATTTTTAGTCCATGTCCAAGCTATAAATTAGCGCCAATGCAAAATTGTTTTGCAGTCCCATCACTCAGTGCCCATCACTGAAATATGGACAGATGGTGTAGAATCTGTGTGGGAGTAATTGAGAAACAACAAAGGTTAAAAAGGCAGAAAAAGCGAGTGAGGATAAAAATGATCATGTCAGTATAGTAGCCAGTGACATGTGATATTCCACAAGGTTCAGTGTTGTGACAACGACTTTTTACTTTGTAAATTAATGATCTAGATGAATGTTCTCAGGGCATTCTGGTTAACTTTTCAGATGATATAAAGATAGGTGGAGAGACAAGAAGCATTGCAGAAGTGGAGAGGCTGCAGAAAGGATAAGACACGTTCGGAGAGTGGGCAAAGAAGTGGCAGATGGATACAATGGGGGTAAATATGAGGTCATGCACTTTAGTAAGAAGAATACTGGCATGGAATATTTTCTAAATGCGGGAAAATTCTTCTGTCTGAAGTGCAAAGAGAATTGTTAGGAAACTTTTATATCACGAGACAGTGTGTTTTAAAATCTTATATTCACCAAATGAACTGTGAGTCGACTCATAAACATCAACATCTGTTTATTGAACATAATTAACATTAGAACAATAAATTGTACTATAATGTAACGAAACATACTAGAAACTACTTAATGCTTTAACTTAACCTTATATGATCGTCTCCCTCCCCAACAGAACATTGCCGGGCTCCACGTGCTGAATTCTCCTTCTTACGTTGGACTTGGAGGTATCTTCTGCTTTGGTGGTTATTCTCGATTTACTGCGCTAAGTGGGGTTTTGCTGTGATTCTCGTTCTTCAGAGTCTTCACATCATTTTGGGAGGATATGGAGGATCTGCCAACAGAATGACCATGTTGGATAACTCTGATCAATCAGACCTAACCAAGGGTTGGCACATTGATGGCCCAAGGGAGGCATTCCATTGTCCCATTCAAATTCAATTCCAGGTTTGTATTGCAGGGTCTGTAGCTGTCAGGTTTGTTTACAAACTGTCTGTGGGTAGCAGCAGCCTATCTGGATTTTACAGCATGTGGATGAGCACAGACAGTTTACTCAAGGCTGGAATCCATTACTCAGCATGCTTTAATCATTGTTAATTTTTGTAACTCCATGATAATTTGTTATTATCAATCATAAGTTCATTATTTCAGATGGCAGGATTGGTCTCAAAGGCAAATACAATGATGACATTTTTTTAGAAAACTTATACATAAAAGCATCGATGTACTTCTGAGACTCTATAAGGCTCTAATCAGACCACATTTGGATTATTGTGTGATGTTTTGGGCCCCATACCTCAGGAAGGATATACTGTCCCTTGAGCGTGTTCAGACGCAGTTCACAGGAATGGCCTCAGGACTGAAAAGCTAACATATGAGGTCTCTGGGATTAAACTCGCTGAAGTTGAGAAGGATGAGGGAATCTAATTGAATCATTCAAAACGGCTGTCCAGAGTAGATGTCAGGAAGATGCTTCTATTGTTAGCAGGGAAAGGACCCAAAGGCATAGTCTCATAGTTAAGGGAATACCTTTTATATCGGAGATAAGTAGAAATGTCTTCAGCCAGAGAGTGATGAATCTATGATACGGATGGAAGTTTCCTTCCTTAAAAGACATTAATGAACCACATGAGTTTTCCCTTACAATCGATTCACGATCACCATCAGTCTCTTAATTACACGTTTGAAAACAAGCTCCACCATCTACCATGGCAGAATTCAAATCCAGGGCATCAGAACATTAGCTGGGTATCTCACTTAACAGTTCAGCGATAACATCACCAAGCCACTGCCTTGCCCAGTTCTCCAGAGTGTGACTAACTTGTGTAATATGATTTGCCCAAGACTTTTCCCTCAAGCTATTATTGATTTCCGTGTCAAATCATGAATGATTTTTCTCCATTACGCAATTCCTCTTCCACTCACCAATATGCTTTAATTGAGAGGTTATTTAGTATCTCCCTTTGTCTTTACCTTTTTTTTATCTGTCCTGCCCTTGATAGTTTTGTTTTGTTTTTTCCTGGCCAGTCCACCCAAGCCAACTCCTTCCTTAGCCCAATATAATTATCATTGCTCAACACTAAAACCGTCATATGTGACTCTTGTCCTTATGCATTCAATCTGAGTTTGAAATTACAGCGTGTTGCGGTCACTGCGTCCAAGACGAGCCTTAACTGCAAAACCATTCATCAATCCTTCCATGTCACATAATATCAAATCTGAAGTAAACCGTTCTCTGGTTGAATCCATGCTCTCAAAAACTATCCTTCATACAGTCTACGAATTGTTCTTCGAGGCTACCTTTGCCAAGTTGATTAATTGAGTCAATATGCATGTTCTTCCAATGTTGTGCCCTTGTCAACAGCCGTCATTGTTTCCGAACTCAGAAATGCTTCTGGTGAACAGTGGCTGAGTTTTTCTTTTCCCAAGAGGTTCCTTCTCTTGCTTTTTGTTTATGCCTGGACTGATTTACGTGTCGTTCCCTCGTGCCAATATCATTTCCTAGTGCAGCCTTGATATCATACTTAACCAATACATCAATTCCACCTCTTGATCCTCCTTGTCTAACCTTCCGGAATAGTGAGTGACTTGGACATGTCACTGCCCAGCCCTGATCTCGCTGTAACCATGTTTCAGCAATCTGCACCAGGTCATACACATTTATCTCTGTACCTCTTGTCAGCTCATCATTATTTTTTCCAAATACGTTCATGGATTTATGAAGGGGACATCATGGTTGACTAATCTTCTTGAATGTTTTGAGGATGTAACTCTGAAGATGGACGACGGAGATCCAGTAGATGTAGTGTACCTGGACTTTCAGAAAGCTTTTGATAAAGTCCCACACAGGAGGTTAGTGAGAAAAATTAGGGTGCATGGTATTGGGGGCAAAGTACTAGATTGGATTGAAAATTGGTTGACTGATAGGAAACAAAGGGTAGTGATAAATGGCTCCATTTCAGAATGTCAGGCAGTGACCAGTGGGGTACCGCAGGGATCTGTGCTGGGACCACAGCTTTTTACAATATATGTTAATGATATAGAAGATGGTATCAGCAATAACATTAGCAAATTTGCTGATGATACAAAGCTGGGTGGCAGGGTGAAATGTGATGAGGATGTTAGGAGATTACAGGGTGACCTGGACAAGTTAAGTGAGTGGGCAGATGCATGGCAGATGCAGTTTAATGTGGATAAATGTATGGTTATCCACTTGGGTGGCAAGAACAGGAAGGCAGATTACTACATCAATGGAATCAGCTTAGGTAAAGGGGCAATACAGAGAGATCTGGGTGTTCTTGTACACCAATCAATGAAGGCAAGCATGCAGGTACAGCAGATAGTGAAGAAGGCTAATAGCATGCTGGCCTTCATAACAAGAGGAATTAAGTATAGAAGCAAAGAGGTGCTTCTGCAGCTGTACAGGGCCCTGGTGAGACCATACCTGGAGCAGTGCGTGCAGTTGTGGTCTCCAAATTTGAGGAAAGACATTCTGGCTATTGTGGGAGTGCAGCGTAGGTTTACGAGGTCAATTCCTAGAATAGCGGGATTACCTTACACTGAAAGACTGAAGCGACTGGGCTTGTATACCCTTGAGTTTAGAAGACTGAGGGGTATCTGATTGAGATGTATAAGATTATGAAGGGATTGGACACTCTAGCAGCAGGAAACATGTTTCTGCTGATGGGTGAGTGCCGAACCAGACGACACAGCTTAAAATTACGGGTTAGACGATTTAGGACAGAGATGAGGAGACACATCTTCACCCAGAGAGTGGTGGCTGTGTGGAATGCTCTGCCCCAGAGGGCAGTGGAGGCCCAGTCTCTGGATTCATTTAAGGAAGAGGTGGATAGAGCTCTCAAAGATAGTGGAATCAATGGTTATGGAGATAAGGCAGGAACTGATAAGGAATGACCAGCCATGATCATGTTGAATGGCGGTGCAGGCTCGATGGGCTGAATGGCCTACTCCTGCACCTATTGTCAATTGTCTATTGTCTATTGTTTTGCTTTTAGGTACAAAGTTTTGAAATACGTTTTATTGGTTTGTCTTTCCCTTTTCATACGCTTTGTACACTAGCTTCCTGATCTCACACACTTCACTCCTTCACATCCCCCACACTGTCCAATCTTATTTGTTTAATCCTGATAATTTTGCACCTCATCTCTATCATTTATTCCAATCTACAACTCACATTTTGAACTGACATGATGCATCCTTCATCATGGTCATGAGACTGGCCATGCCTGCTGTCCTATTCACCTCTACTTTCTGCTCCGTTTCTGACTAGCTGCTTTGGTTTCCAGCCTTCTGGTTTATTAGTTTAAATCCACCCAATTTCCACTAGCAAACCGCCCCACAGGGATGTTGGTGCTCCTCCAGTTAAGATGCAACCTGTCCATTTTTGAAAGCTCTCACTTGCCCTGGAAGAGAACCTAATGATCCAAAAGTTGAAACTCTCACCCCTGTACTCGGTCTTTAACCACATGTTGAACTATATCATTTTCCTCATCATTACCTCTTTTCCACGTGGCACTGGGAGTAATTCAGACATTCCAGCGGATTGTTCTCTCTCTCTCACACAAACACACACAAACACAACATACGCATGCACACGTGCACACACAGACAGACTTATGCACACAAATGCACACATGAGCACACACACGCACACACACAGACACACATGCACACAGACAAATACAGGCACACAGACAAACACACACCACATTACTTTGTAGAAGTACAGCAGTAACCTTATAAATATTCGGAATGACAACTGGAATGATCAAACTGGTTAAAGGTAGGGTGTGAACAATTCGGGTTCCTCTTCATGAAGCAGAACGGACAAAGCTGTGAACTTATTGCAGTGTTCAAAATTATGGAAAAAATGACAGCTTAAAATACAAATAATCTGTTCCTGTTCGTTGGCATTTCAGCGTCTTGGAGTCCTAGTTCAAGATTGTGCGCACAAGAGCTAGAAGTGACATAAGGAAAAACCTCTTTATTGAGAGATTTGTTCGAATTTAAAATGCTCTGCCTGGGAGATTTGTGAATGAAGATTCAAAAAGGAACTGGATATATACTTGTAAGTTACGAATGTAAAGGGCTGCAGAGACCGCGTGGCAAATGGGAGGCGTTTGGGAGACATTTCTGGAGTGGATGCATACACAGTGGCCCAATAACCTCCTTATGTCCATTAAAGTTCCATAATCTATCATGTACAGACGCAAGTCAACACCAGCATCTGATTATTTCCTGTTGTAAATGTTGGCAAATATGTCATCATATTTGCTGCAGCATAACCATTTAAAATGCAAGTATTGCAATGTCAGCTTGATGATGAAGTCTAATTATTACTCAGCATATAAATATTTTAAATCTTGTATCCGAATTACTAAAACAAATATTTCTTTGCTTTGGCACAAAAACACTTTGTAAATGTTCGACTTTTCTCTCAAACGGAAATATGTTCATCATTTTTTATCACTAACCAAACTTCGCATTAAATGCCATTCATTCTTTTAAAAAAGTACAAGCTTTCAAACTTTTGTTCACTACAACGTAATATCACAAATCATTTATTTAAGTTAATATTCACAGTGCATGTAGAATTATTGTCATTTCTCAATTGTTGGTAAATAACTGAAGCTCGTACATTTAAGTGAGAAATTAAACTGATTTTTATTTAAATATATAAGAACGCTTTTTCTATATGATTGTTCAATTATTTTCTCAATCTAAATATGTAATCGGTCAGATGCCAAGCACTTTCCAAATGTTGGTGTGACAATGTATTTATTTGAATACCGACAATGAGCATGCAATTGTAAGCACGTATATAGTCAGATAGCATTTTCTTTGTTCGAAATAAAATAAAATGTGCATTCTTTATTTATGCATCATTAAATGTTGACAGGAGCTTGTATTTTTGTTCCATAAATATAACATCAACCTCATTGTTTTCAGAGATGACGCAATTATTATTTGGTTGAATAAACATACTTCACATCTTATTTTTGCGCAATTCATGTAACATAGCAAATATCTGATTTGTTTTTATCATAAGCTCATCACCTTGCAATCATAAGCTTCGTTGAAAACAGATTTAAAAGGATCTGAATTCAGGCAGAATGTAACTGAACCTCGTAGCTGCCTAAGGCACTTCGTGAGATCCTGGCCTGCCCCTAAATATATCCAGAGAACGACCACGTGATTCAGGGCAGCCATTCAAGCATTATTTCACAACAAATCATTTGGACTCCACCTTTGGCTGGGTAGAAACTAGCCACCGGGCTATCAATGGTCTCTGTGTAAGAACAAATGCTGTCCAAATTAGACATCAATGACTGGCTAGCAACCATGCTTTACAAATGCATTTTTAAGTCAGACCCTGGCCCAGAGAGCAGATGTGTGGACATGGAGTGTCAGAAGCACACCTCACAAACTATTTACGGTGATGACATCTGGCCTACCTCCTAGACTCCATACATCTGCAACCTTGTCAGGCACTGAGTGGAGACGTTATCAAGGCGAAACCGAAGACAGCAGATGCTGAAAGTAAGAGTCGTGAGGCTGGAGCTGGAAAAGCATAACAGCTCAGGCAGCATCCAAAGAGCAGGAAAATCGACATTTCGTCCAAAAGCCCTTCATCAACAATAAAAATGGGATCCATGAGGGTGGAGTGATAAATGGGAGGGGTTGGGGCTGGGGAAAGGTAACTGAGGGTGCGATAGTTGGATGGAGGTGTGGGCAATGGTGATACATCGGAGGGGAGGGTGGAGCAGATAGGTGGGAGGGATGATGGACAGGTGGGCATGGTGGCTCAGTTTTCAGCACTGCTGCCTCACAGTGCCAGGGACCAGTTTCGATTTCAACCTCAGTCGACTCTCTGTGTGGAGTTTGCACATTCTCCCACATGTCTGCTTGGGTTTCCTCCGGGTGCTTCGGTTTTCTCTCACAGTCCAAAGCTGTCCAGGCCAGGTAAATTGGCCATGTTAAATTACTCATAGTTACAGGTGCATCAATCAGAGAGAAATGGGTTACTCTTTGGAGGTTTGGTACGGACTCGTTGGGCCAAAGGGCCTGCTTCCACTCTGCAGGGAATCTAAACAAAATCCATTCCCACTTTGAATAAAAAGATGGGACGGGTCATAAGGGCGGTGCTAAGCTGGAAGTTTGGAATTGTGATAAGGTGGTAGGAGGGAAAATGTGGAAACTGGTGAAATCCACATTTATGCCATGGGGTTGGAGTGTCCCGAGGTCGAAGATGAGGTGGTAAGGGAGTGGTGATGGATGAAGCCCTGGACCTGCATGTCCTCAGCAGAGTGGAAGGTGGACTTGAAGCGTTCTGCCACGCGACAGTGGGGTTGCTTCGTGTGGGTGTCCCAGAGATGTTCTCTGAAGTGCTCTGCGAGTAGAGGTCCTATCTCTCCAACGTATAGAAGACCGCATTAGGAACAACGGATACAATAGCTGACATGTGTGGAACTGCAGGTGAAACCTTGATGGATGTAGAAGGATCTTTCGGGCCTTGTGGGGGGAGGTGTGGGCACAGGTCTTGCATTCCTGTGGTGGCAGGGGAAGGTGCCTAGACGCAAGGGTGAATTGTTGGGGACCTGACGAGCACTACCTATCTTTTATCCTGTATTCTGCATTCAAATTTGATTTTCCAGAATGAATCGCTTCACACTTTTCCAGGTTGAAATCCACCTGCCACTTATCAGCCCAGTTTTTCATCCTGTCAATGTCCCAGTGCAAACTACAACAGCCTTCCACACTATCCACAATTCTACCGACCTTTGTTCCATTGACAAATATAATAGCCCACCCTTCGACTTCCTCATCCAAATTATTTTAAAAACCCACAAACAGCAGAGTTCCCAGAACTGAATCCTGCAGAAAACCACTTTTCACCGAGCTGCAGACTGAATACTTCCCGTTTACTACCACATAGTGTCTCTATGGGCCAGTCAATTCTGTATCCAGACAGACAGGTTTCACCGTATCCCAAGCCTCCTTGCCTTCTGAATGAATCTGGCTTGGGTAACGTGGTCAAACGCCTTGTTAAAATCCATGCACACCGCATCCACTGCTCGACCTTCTTCAATGTGTTTGATACTATCCTCAAAGAATTCCATAAGGTTTGTGAGGCATGACTTGCCCGTCACAAAGCCACGCTGACTATTTCTAATCAAGCTATGATTTTCCAAGTAATCATAATGTCTGTCTCTCAGAATCCTCTCCATTAATTTGCCCAATACTGATGTAAAACTGACTGGACTGTAATTCTCAGGATTATACCAATTCTTTTTTATGAACAAGGGTGAAACATTTGTCACCCTCAGTTATCTGGCACTACTCCAATGGAGAGTGAAGACGCAAAGACCATCGCCAAATGTTCAGAAATCTCTTCTCTCACCTCCTGTAGCAACTTAGGATGTTTCCCCTCTGGCCCAGGGGATTTATCTATTCTTATGTTTGTACTTCAATTAATCTGTTCTTCATCTGAAATTGTTTACTCCCTGTCCAACCAACTGATCAACTGCTTTCCATTTTCAGGGCTATGTATGATGCTACTTCTCTTAGCATGTATGGTTCCCAATATCCTGTGAACCATGGAATGAAAAAGATTGGAAGGCATGAATGTGCTCCTGATGAAGGGGTGATGCCCAAATCATTGACTCTCTTGCTCCTCAGATGTTTATGACTGGCTGTTCGTTTTCAGTGCCACACGTTTCGGCTCTGATCTCCAGCATCTGCCGTCCTCATTTTCCCTATTACTGACGGCTGTCCCCTCTGCACACTGAGCCGGGCTTTAATCAGCAGAAACTCATTGTATGTGGATAAGACTGCTCAGTTCTGGAAAATTGCATTACATTAATACATCTATTAAAAACTAAATTGCATTTCAACAAATACTAATTCAGTCCCAGAGTTACAGTTTTGGTTCATGAATTGGGCAGCTTGATAAGGAACAGTGAATGACTGAAGAACTCCGAGGTACAGAGTATTCCAGGTGTTATATTCCAGGGTGGATGTGCTTTACCTTAATGCTGGGAATGTTATCGGACAGATAGATGTGATAATGGAACAAGGTGACATGTGGAAATGTGACATTGTTGCCATTACAGAGATGCATTTGAGGGAGGTCAGGGCTGACAACTCAGTATGCTGTGGTACAAGAACTTTCAGCAGGACAGGAGAGGGGTAAAATAGGAGGTGGTGTTGCATGATTAGTTATGGAGTCAGTTACAACAGTAAGGAGGGGCGATATCTTGGAAATATCTTCTAATGAGCATTGGTGGTTAGAGCTCAGGATCAAAACCATGGCAGAGGCACGGCTGGAAACATATTATAGACCCCCAGATAAAAGAAAGTACAGGAGCAGATATAAAACCAATTTACTGAGGTGTGTCAAAACAATAATAGGTTTATTATACACAGGCATTTCATTTCCAAACATTAATTCTGGCAGAGATATTATTTGAAGAGGGGACAGATGCCTTGAAATTTACTCCAGAAAGCTCCTTGTACCATCATGGAGCAGATACAACAATGTGTGAGGCAGTGATGTGCCTCACTGTGGGGAGTGAAGCCAGTCAGTATATTGCAGGCAGGATTGGGAGAGAATTATATGGTCAGTGACCATGACATCATACATTTTATGTTGGTAAGAATAAGATTTTAAAAACGCACTATCTGGTAAATAAAAGGTTCTTGGATTGGGGAGACCGATTTTATGAAAACATATGACGGAATCTGTCCAGAGTACAATGGCTTCTGAGTGAAACTGTAGCAGAACAGTGTGTGGTGGGGGTGTTGGGGAATCAGTTGATCAAAATGGAATTAATGAGAGTGTCCGCCGAATGTCTTACACGAAAGATGAAAATTTGGAAAACAAGCCTAGAGAACCTCGGGTGTCAACAAAAATATCAGAACAGAATTAAAAACGAAAGAGAAGCTGAAATCAGGTACAAAGTGAGCAGGTCAATGGATGCACTAAATGAATATAGAAAAAGTCGGGCTAATCTTAAAACTTCAGTAGAAGAGCAGAAGGGGAATCGTGATAAAATATTAGTTAGTTTCACGAGAATCCAAAGACATTATATCAGTTTATTAAGAGGAAGAGGGTAACAGCAGAAAGAAGGGGGTGTATTAGAGACAAAGGGGGCAGCCTGTGCACGGAGCCACAGGATATGTTAACCACGGGCTTCATATCGGTCTTCAGTTGGGGGAAGCAGTTCCTGTATTCAGGGAGAGTGACAGTGTGCCCCTTGACCGATTTGTTACAGAAGCCAAGGAAGAGTTGAAAGTTTATGCAGGGTAAAGGGTGGACAAATCCCCAGATCCTGGTGAGCTGTAACTTAGGCTGATGCGGAAGATGAGGCAGAAGAGCACAGGCTCTGACATTTTTTATTTTACTATTGTCTCTGGCCACAGCGAAGGTGTGATGGTACAGGATAACATCTAACGTTGGCATAACTCTCACATAGAGTGCTAGAAATAAGGATTAAAGACGACCAAGTCTCCCAACAGTGAGAGGGAAACAATTGTAGACAATTCTGAGGTCTGTTGAGGTTAGGTCATCAAACATCTTGAAGGCTGAAGCAGACTGATCATGAAACAAGGGTTTGTTATAGGGAAAATGCAGTCAAGTAGAATGGGGATTATCAGAATAAATATAACGAAATTGAACAGAAAAGCAGACTTAGTGGGCAGATAGCAAGAATGTTGCTCCAATGTCTAATACAATTCTTTTTCCAACAGTCCTGTGTTCACTGAAACATAACCTCTCTCCCTTTGGAGTGAGACATAGTTTGGAAAGCAATCGACCTATTCAAGGATATCATAAATGCAATATTAATAGACCGAAAGGACCAGGGGACTGCGACAACGCGGATTGGCTGTTGGGGTGAATATTTGCCTCAGCACAGTCACCACCAGCAGGAGGAAGACTCAATAAGGCACCCACCAAGTACAAGTAATAACGTGCTCTGGAGAGCAGGTCGTCATGGGTTTGGTGTCAAGGAGTGTCTAAGGCACAAACATCGCATTACAGTAGTGTCTCCCTTCTTCAGGAAACAAAAGTAAATGTGGAGGAGAAGAGAAAATGCAGTTGGTAGCAGAGTAAGTAGTAAGTCATTGGTTTGAGAGGCTTCAGACAGCAGCAGCTAAGAAAAAAGTGCAGGCAAGCTCAAATAAAGTCTTTTTAATTTATTATTACAGTAATCAAGATGGCAGTTAGGCCTGTTGTACGTTCCTCCTGTGGGATGTGGGAGCTCAGAGAGATTTCCACCATCGCTGTTGACTACACGTGCAGAAAGTGCACCCAGCTCAGCTCCTGGGAGACCATGTTTGGGATCTGGAGCTGGATGCACTCAGGATTATTGGAGATGCTGCAAACTTAACATATAACTGCTTTAGTGTGGTGGTCACGCCCAAGACCCACCCTGACCATGTTTCTGTAATGACTATAATGGCAAAGTCCCACATAAACATCCATGCCCTGAGTTTATCAGTCTTACCTGTCTGCCCTGTTGCATTTAAATAAACACAATTTAATCCAACAGACAGTCCTTGCTCCCTATCGTGTTCCAGGCAGAGAGTAGGTTTGGAATGGCAAAGGGAGTTGGCAGAGAGTGCAGCTATCTCCTGTGGCCATTCCCCACGAAAACAAGTGTACCACTTCTGATACTGTTGGAGGGAACAACCGTTCAAGGGAAAGCAGCGGTAGCCAGATTGGTGGTACTACCACTGGTTTTGGAGCATAGCGGGAAACTGTAAATTTAAACAGGGTCTTAGAGATAGGAGAGTCGATTGTTGGAGGGACACTTTGGAGATTCTGGGGCCTCAAACGAAAATCCAGCAAGTTGTGCTACGTCCCAGGTGCCAGGTCTCAGGAAGTCTCCGAGCGGCTGCAGAACGTTGTCAAGGGGGAGGGTGAACAGCCAGAAGTCATTGTGCACGTTGGCATCACAACTGATACACGTAGATATAGGAATGAGGTCCTCCAGTGTGATTATAGAGAGCTGGGAGAAAAGTAAAAAACCAAGACGTCGAAGTGGTATCCCTGAGTACTTCATGTTTCATGAGCTCATGAAAGTAAGAAGAGAAGGATATGGCAGATACATGCATAACTAAAGAATTGGTGCAGGGGGAAGGCACTCAGATTTTTAGATCATTGGGGTCTTTTCTGTGACAGAGTTGACCTGTTCAAGAGGCCCAGGTGGCACATGCACTGGGGGAGTGGGGGGGTGTGGGGGTCCAATATCCTGGCAGGCAGGTTTGCTCGTGCTCCACGGGAGGGTTTAAACGAGATTGGCAGGAGATGAGATCCTCAAGAGCATGGAGGCAAGTGCGAGGCTGGAAGGAGATACAGTAATCATAAACAGTAAAGTGAAAAGACAGGTCAGGCTGGAACACAACGGGGAACAAGAATGCCTGTTTTTATTAAATTGCATTTATTTCAATGGAAGAGGACTGACAGGTAAGGGCAAAGAACTCAGAGCATTGATAGTTATGTGGGACTGGGATATTACAGGCATTCCAGAAACATAGCTAAGGAAGGGACAGAACTGGCAGCTTAATGTGCCAGGGTATAGCTTTAGGCAGGACAGGGAATGGTGGAAAGGGGGGGAGTTAGGGGAGTAACACAGATTTCAAATAACTGAAGGATCAAACAGCGAGGATTTGTGAATGGAGCTAATAAATAGAAAGGTGTATGGTGATATTATAGGGGCTGTACTATAGGCCCCGAAATAGTCACCAGGAATTAGAGTAACTAATATACTGGCAGAGAGGTGGGGCATGCAAAAGCAAAAGGATTGTCATAATTGGGGATTTTAGTTTTTATAACATTGACTGGTACTTCCAGCGCGTTAAGGGATTTAGTGGGGTGGAATCCGTTAATTGCGCCAGGAAAATTCTCTCAAGCAGTATGTAGTAGGGCCTACTCAGGAAGGGGCAAAATTCGACCTACTCTTAGGAAATAAGACAGAACAGGTGACGGAGGTGACAGTGTGGGAGCACAATGGAACCAATGGCCATAGTTCTATTAATTTTCACATATTTAGGGTGAGAGTCAAAACTGATCCACAGCTTCAAGTTCTAAATTGGGGCAAGACGAATTTATATGGAATTAGGTAAGAGTTTGCAGGTGTTTGCTGGTATAGTTCGGTGCCTGCAAAGGGACCTCTGACAGGTGGGAGTCCTTTGAACGTGAGATACTGGAGTTCAAGGTCTATTTGTTATTGTGGAGGTGAAAGGAAAGTTGGCAGGAATGGGGAAAACTGGATGACAAGAGATATTTAGGCTTTGACCAGAAAACAAAAGCAGCTCCGTTACAGGCAGCTGGGATCAAGTGAATCCCTGGAGGTACATAAGGGACACAGGAATTTACTGAAGAAGGAAATCAGTAGTGTGAAAAGGGGACATGAAAGAGCCTTGGCTGAGAAGATTAAGATGAATCCAAAATGGCACATTCAGTATATTAAAGGAAAAACAATAACTAGTTAGAAAATAGGACCCTTCAAAGACCAAAATGATATGTATGTGTGGAACCATAAGAGATGGGCGAGATCATCAACGGAAATTTCTCCGATGTGTTTAACATGGAGAAAGACATGAATACTTAGGAACTTGGCGAAGTTAATGGTGATTTCTTAGGGACAGTCCATATCACAGTACAGGAGGTACTGGACGTACTAAAATGCTTGAGGATGAATAAATCTCACGTCCCTTACCAGATATATCCAAGAACACTGTAAGGGGCTAGAGAAGCATTTGCGTGGGACCTGGCTGATGATGTTAGTCATCACTAACCAGAGTTTAGATCCTGGAAGGCTGGAGGATGTCAAACATTGAGCCCTTACTTAAGAATGACTGAAAACAAAGCCTTGAAACTATGAACAGTGAGTTTAACATCTGTTAAGTTTGAGAAAATTTTGAAGGATAAGATGTACATTAATTTGGAAAGACAAGGTTTGATTAAGAATATTGAGAATGGCTTTGTGCGTGGGAGATCATGCTTGAAACATTTCTTAAAGTTATTTGATGACGTGACCAGGAAGGTTGACGAGGTCGGGGAAGTAGACGTCAAAAGCACAGCAGGTCAGCAGGAACAAGAGAATCGATATTTCGGGCATAAGCCTTTCATCAGAAATGTCCAAAACATCGATTATCTTGTTCCTCGGATGTTGCATGACCTGCCATGCTTTTCCAGTACCACACTTGTGGATTCTGATCTCCAGCATCTGCAGTGCTCACTTCCTGCTTGGGTGGTAAATTTAGTCAATATAGATTTCAGTTACACCAGGACAAGATAACGCTTTTCAACCCCGGGAGCTTGATGTACAGTTACAGGAGGAGGCCAAGCAGCCCATCGAATCTATACAATTGTACCGAGAATAAATCATGCAGCACCAGTATCCTGTTATGCAGCGACAGGATCCATCTATTCAACTACGTCAGGTCAGTAACACAGGAAATGGAAGAGGACACAAACTGACTGGACTCTGGGGAATGTTGGAATAACACAAGGCTATTTAGCTCCTGAAACCTGTCCTTTCCTTCAGTAAGGTCAGAGCTGATCTCCTCTTGGCAGCAATTTCTATTTCATGCTCAAATCTTTGTAGCCCTCGACTCTCTCAAAATTAATTGACACCCTCCTCACCCCCTCCCAATCATTTCAGGGATGCAACTGTCTGGGATAGAGAGGCACCAACAATCACTATCCTCTGAGAGAAGGAAAGAACCCTCACACATATACCTTGGCCTATTTACATGATCAAAAATATGAACACAGCGTCAGAGTGACTGGCCCTGACATTACATCAAGATTTGAATGAACAAGGTTTCAAAGGGTCGGAACAAGATTGAACTTAATAGGAATCAGCTGGAAACTCCGCACTGGTTGTGGGGAGTCATTCAGAACACAATGTGGCTGGTGGACATCAATCCTCTCAGTCCCTGGATAGCTCTGTGGGTGATCCTGAGGGTAGCTTCCTCAGCACAAATATCTTCAGCTGCTTCATCAATGTCTTTCCTTCCGTTATTCGATCAGAAGTGAAGATGTTCAGTGAAGATCACATAAAGCATCAAAACCTGGACAATATTCAAGCTCATGCTGTTAACGTGCAGGTATCATTCGTGTGGTAGCACTGCTGGACCCTGAACATTTCCACAGTATAGAAAGAGGAACTCATGCAGCATCTCAAGCTGGTTTCATTGGAATGTGAGAAAGCCATTCGGCCCATCGAAACTATTCGATAAGAAGAGACACCGCCCATTCACTCTCTGAGATTTTTTTTTAAATCTGCAAATGTTGGAATTCAAAGTAGACAGTCAGGACGCCGGAACAACACAACAAGAGAGGCGGCACCAGGAGGTGAGAAGTCAACGACCTGAGTAAAAGCCTTCTTCAGGTCTGGGAGTGTGTGAGTGTGTGTGTGTGGGGGGTGCTGGTTAAGGGGGTCTACATTTAAAGAGGAGGGGTGGGGGAGGTGGAGACAGGATGGTGAGGTTGCGATTGGTGAAAAAAAAGTACCAGGTTGGTCGATGGGAGGAATAAATCCAGTTGGGAGATGGAAGAAGGGCTGATCAGAGGAATGGAAGGGAGGAGGAGGGGCTGGAAATGTTTTGGGGGATTGGAGGGGAGGTTATTTGAAATTGGAGAACTCAATGTTGAGTCCCCCAGGCTGTAGGCTGCCCAGGCGAATGGTGAAGTGTTGTTCATCCAATTTGCGGTTTGGTTCATTGTGGCATTGGAGGAAGTCAAGGATTGCCACGTTGGAAAGGGCTTGGGAGGGGGAATTGAAATCGGCAGTGACTGGGAGGTCAGCTCAGCCCTTACGGGCCCAGCTGTGATGCTCAGCAAAACATCCCCTTAGTTTACATTTGGGATCGCCGATGTAGAGAAGACCACATCTGGAGCACCAGATACAGTAAACTAGGTTGGATCCCAACAGCTGGCACATCTTCCACAAGGACAATTCCCTTCGCTAATCTTTGGTTCGTGCCACACTCCCCACCAAACCCTCCAATCCGCACTGACAACTGCCCCTACTAGCGGAAAAGATGCATCAACTGCTGGCACACAATCTCCCTCACCTCCATCCAGCGCCCCAAACAGAACTTCCAGGTGAAACAGAGATTCACCTGCCTCCCTTCAATCCTAGTGTACTGCATCAGGTGCTTCCGATGTGGTCTTCCCTACACTGGGGAGACCAAACATAAACTAAGGGCGCATTTTCCCAACCAAAACAGCCGAGCCCAATGGGACAGATGTGAGCTCCCAGTCAGCATCCATTTCAATTCCTCTTCCACTGCTCTCCCCAGCCCCGACCATTTCCTTCTCTCTTTATCTGCAGCTCCCCTACGACCACCCCCAATTCTGAAGAGCAGTTATACCGGAAATATTGACTTCTCCACCTCCTGATGCTGCCTGGCTTGTTGTGTTCTTCCATCCTCCTGTTTGTCTATTATTACACAGGATGATAAGGAGTCTAGTCAGTCTCGTCTAGTCAGCACAACACGCTGGTTAGTAGCTACCATGAGTCACCCAATAATGAACCTCTTCCCTGGGATGAGGAGGAGGACATACAACCCCTCGAGACACTGACACATGAAAAGAAGAGAACATTCAGCTCCTCCAAACTGTTCAATGAAATAGGAGGATGTCATTGATGCTGCAACACGACAAACCGATGAAGCAGAGACTGCACAGACAGACTGGCCCAAGTTGTTCCTCCTGGCACCATTGCTAATGCTTACACGTGTTACATTAATGTGGTTTGCTGATGGAGATGGCTTGTCCCAAGTCATAAGGAGGCATCTGCCATCTCCGAGAAGACAGGCTCGTCTTCTGCATGGAGATCAGAAACTTTTGGGAATGGCCAACTCTATCAGAGTGTATCTGCTGACATGTTTGTGAACAACATCATGCTTAGTGGAGTGTCTCATTCCAGCTGTACGTTGAGATGGTGAGAGTTCATTCAGAATCTGCAGCTCTCTCACAATCAACATGGGGTCTCCACAGAGAGTGTAAACTATCAGAGAGTCATAGAGTTTAACAGCAGGGAGACAGTCTCTTTAGCCTAAATTGGACTATGTCAACCAAAATGTCCATTCATGTTAACTCCATTTCCCTGCACTTGGCCCATATCCTGCTAAACCTTTCCTATTAACGTATTTGTACACATATGAAAACATATACTGCAGGAAAACACGTTATATTTCACGATATCGTTGTTTTGTTTTGTGAATAATGAGTCCTGGTTCAAAACACTCAAGTTTTATTGCAATCACTTTTTAATCGTTTGCAGCATTACAGATTAAACACTCATTTCCTTCACACTCTCCTCATGGTACCATCACTGCAGAGATTAGTCTGGTCAAACTCCTTTACAGTATCTCACTGAGACAAGAGGATCATTCCTTATAATGGAGAGATAATCTGTTCACAGTACCCCACGTGCTGTCTCAAGATCTGTCTACAACTGCAGGGAGGTGTCTTCACGCCTATATTTGAATCATTTTTCAATGAAGGACCTTATAAAATATAATGTGCTGATTACTTGCTGCTCTGTATGCATTCTGTCAGTGACTCATGACCAAGGACATTTGGCTCCTTTTCACAAAGAGCACTTCCCATCATCTCACCTTCTCATAAATACAAAATGAGAAGGATGGTATGTTTTACCAAGTAATTTCTTTGCCCTGCGAAACGTTATACTTCCAGCACAGCCACGCCATCAGCAACATCACTACTGCCATTGTAGATGTTTGGAGACGCTGAGGAGGGGCTGGCCTAGCTGTATTATCTCCGGATTATTAATGCAGCGGCCCAAGTCGTGACCCAGAGCACATATTCAATTCCCACCGCAGCAAATATTGGAATTTGAGTTCAATAAAATATCACGAATTAAGAAACAATGAAACGATTGTCAGAAAAACCTACCTGGCACACTGATGCCCTTCAAGGAATGAGATCTATCATCTTCAACTGATCGGGCTTACATGCGACTCTAGACCCATAGAAATATTGTTAACTCTCGGCTGCCGTTTGAAATGTCCAAGCCCAACTACTCAGTTATATCACTCACTATAAATTCTCAAAGAAACTAAACCAGACGGAACTAAGCATTGAATGCTTACAGCCCACAGACTGCAGTGGTCAGGAAGGCAGCTCACCAACAGCTTCTCAAGGACAACGTGGAAAGGGCATTGCATGCTGTCCCAACATCCCATTAATGATTTTTTAAAAAGATGATTACCCTTAAGAAAGAAAGACAAGGGGACATAACTCACTTCAAACCGTGACTTGGATGTATACCTTACATGGACAGGATTTTCGTTAATATGGCAACAGGA